>NW_015650001.1:174221-204582 GCF_001515625.1 Sinocyclocheilus rhinocerous
TGTGTGTGTGTGTGTATATATATATATATATATATAATTAAATTGATGTAATACATAAATCAGGGGTGCAGAACTCAGTTCCTGGAGGGCCTCAGCCCTGCAGAGTTTAGCTTCAACTCTAATCAAATCATTTGAAAGGCTTGAAGGCTTATTTAAAAACTGTGTTGGAGCAGGGTTGGAAATAAACTCTGCAGGGCTGTGACCCACCAGGAACTGATTTCTGCACCCCTGACATAAATATAACATTTGATCATTTACCTCAGATCATGTACCTTGGAGCTGCTACAGATAACAAAGCATCAACTGCCCTTGGATTTTTCCATCAGTCAGTGGAGAGACATGGATTTCCATTAAGGTAAAACAGTTTGTACTTTCTAGCATTTTTTGTTTGAATAGATCAGTGCTTCTCAAACCTGTCCTACGGACCTCCCTCCCCCCACTGCACAATTTGTATGTTTCCCTCATCAGACACACCCAATTCAGGTCTTGCAGTCTCTATTAATGAGTTGAATCAGGTGTGTCTGATGGGAGGGGAGGTTTGTGAAACACTTAATTACAAAAATATAATTTTGTTTGTCCATCTTGTGTAAAAATAGTAAAAAAGAAAAAAAAAAAATTCAGACAGACAAATAGAACAAATAGAACATTATGAGGGTGAATTTTCACTATACTTCCATTTTTTTCATACATTGTTCTTTTCTAAAACAGCTTTGCTCTTTTTAATTACTTCTGCATTTAGAGTTCGAGGAGACCAAGGAGTAGAAAATGTGGAGATCGCTAGATGCATGTTTTCTGTGCGAGGCTACGGAAGGGGAAGTTTCATATCAGGAAAAAGCGTGCATAACCAGCGGTAAGCATCAAGATTAATTAAATATTCATACCCCGAGCTAAACATATGAACATTCTATTTGTAAGGATAACGGTGTACTCAACATTTCTGCAATAAGGTGCTGTTAATCAAATGATTACACACTGTTTTGTCTGCATTTCTCAGTATTGAACGTCTTTGGCGCGACATATGGATGGCTGTAACCAACATCTTCTATGATGTTTTACACACTCTCGAGGAGGAAGGGTTACTAGATCCAGCCAACAAGCCTCCACATGTTTTGTTGTCATTATGTGTTCCTGCCGCGCCTCCAGGCCAGCCTTGATTCCTTTACTTGTGGATAGAATAACCATCCTCTCCGCACAGAGGGCAATCGAAGCCCCAACCAAATGTGGGAAATCGGGCTGATTCAAAACCCTGTCGATCCTCCAGAAACTGAGGTATTTACTATAATTTGACTGAATTTGTTCTGTGCCAGAACATGTATTTATATTTTCACCTAATGTATTGCAGCAATAAAATATACCATGTCCATAACCTATAACCAATTTTTCACAGAATCCTCAAGATGAAGACTCTGACCGGGACATGACCAGAATCCCTGACCAGCCGTCTGGAGGAATTGTAGTTCCTCCAGTAGATTGCAAATTAACTGAGGAACTGAATGCCCAGCTGCAAGCTGTTGTTGACCCAACCTCACAATCTCAAAACTTTGGCAGGGACAAATATTTAGTGGCGTTACATTTTGTGATCCTTCATTCTTAAATGACAGTGAAATGTTTACAATGTATTCCCAACATATTCAGAACAAAACCAGATATAGTACAAAATGAAACTTTTGATAAACCTTTAATAAAATAAAGTTATTGTTTTGAATGTTTTCTTTCTACAGTAAACAGAACAGTAAGTATTAACAGTAATATTTAACAATTAATTGCAAGATTCTAAAATCACTGTATATACAGAACATGTATTTTCTATGGAATCAGAATAAAAAGAAAAACAGATTAGTCAAATAGTGCATTCTTAAGTGTGTTTACCTGTATTGATTAAAAATACTCTACCATTGGATGTCTGGGCTTTGGTTGTGGTGTTCAGGGGAGCCACATGTAGGACTGTTCGCATCAAATGACTGCACTGAGAATTTCACCAAAGGTTATATTCTAGTTCTCACTACACTAAACTTGTTTTTACTCAGTAACCTCAGGACAAATGGTTGGCAAAGAAATATTTTTAAAAATCATAAAATATTACCTATCGCCACATATACTTGCATGAATGAGCAACTGTCTGTGTGTAAATATCTCTAAACAAATGGGACACTGTCCTTCATCCTACAACATCAAGAAAAGACAAATGATGAAATATGACATGGAAAGTGAACAGATTCATAAGGAAAAAACATGTTTATATGAGCATGAGTACGTCTGTAATCCACATCCCAAGATCACATGCAAGTTACCTGGATTATAAAATTTTATAAGCACAATTTAGCTTGATTTTTTCTGGATATTACACCTTCACAGAAAATCAGCAAACAAATTAAAAAATAATTACACTAACTGCACTGGTACTTAAGCATATCTCATAATTTACAGCACAGCTTTTCACAATACATATTCATATCACCTCATAACTTGTGGTGGGTGTAGGAGAACAGGCTCGCAGAAGAGTGGTAGGTGTAGGGCTAGAAGTAGGGTTTGGGGTGGCAGTGGTCTCAGTACTGGCTGTCACAGCAACTATTTTTACTTCATCATCATCAGTAATCTGAAATAACAAAACTGGGTATATGTGCAACCTAATACCAAAGTTCATTGAAATGTAGACAGTTACAATTGTGCGCTATTGTTAAAATCAGGGGTCACCAGACACGGTCCTGGGGGCTGTTTCATAAAACAAGTTTATCAAATAAGACTATAATAAGTTTATTTCAGTTAGTCTGACTTATTGTCACTTGATTTGGTACAAAATAAGTCAGACTAACTGAAATAAGCCTGGACTATTTGGTAAACTTTTTTTATGAAACAGCCTCCTGGAGGGCTGGTGTCCTGCAGAGTTTAGCTCCAACCCTGATTAAACAAACCTGAACAAGCTAATCAAGCTCATACAAGGTATACTTGAAACTTCCAGGCAGGTGTGTTGAGGCAAGTTGGAGCTAAACTCTGCAGGACACCGGCCCTCCAGGATCAAGTTTGGTGACCCCTGGTTTAAATCTGTGGTTCCCAAACCTGTCCTGGAGGCCCCCCTGCCCTGCACCTTTTGTATGTCTCCCTTATCTAATACACCTGATTCAACTCATCAGCTTGTTAGTAGAGACTGCAAGAACTAAATTGGGGGTGTCTGATTAGGGAGACCAACAAATGTGCAGAGCAGGGGGGCCTCCAGGACAGGTTTGGGAACCACTGGTATAAATAACATACCTCATCATCATCAGCTGATTGTGTTCCACCACAGGACTTGACATGCATGTATAAAACTGGTAATGGTATGGTTGTTTGACATGTCCGACACTCCACCTTTGGCATCTTGACAAACTCCTCTGCTGAGAATGGAAGTGGATCAAGACACAACTCATCTTGAAGAGGGACCATGTAGAGTGCTGTTCTTCCACTGGTTGTTGCCATTTTGATAAGGCTGCCAGTGTAGCCCTCTGAGTCTGGAGGGACAACAGTAAGCCTTCTCCTTCCATTACCACCTGCCAATTCAAATATACATTACAACACATCAAACCATAGTGGGCCTTTACAATATAATTAGGCTTTTATCTGTTGAAGCTAAAAAAAAATTATTAGTAAGTTTAATCCATACTGTAATATCACTTCCTTGTGCAATACTATAAAATAATAACTTCTTTTAACAGGGTATGTACACATGTGAATGCTTTGGGATGCCAAGAGAATGTGCAATTGTAACCCTGTGTAAGACCACTCAAATATGACTTGTACAGTTTGCACTAAAACAGTTGTGTTTTAGCTCTTCACATGCTTGTGTCTGCTCTGGTATTTAATATAGTGCACCTGGTGTCAGGGATTCATGACAGTCACTGCAGTCACCAGCCAGGATAATCACCCGATCACAGTCACCTGAATTCTGATCACCCGCACCTGCTGTCACCAATCAAGCCACACTACAAATACACACACATCACAGTCACTCACTGTCCGGTCTACCGTTCACTCCTATGGACTCTATACGATATTCTCCGAGAAAGACTTCCCTTCGGATTCTCCTGCGATCCTCCAACGCCTCCTTGGAAGCTGTTCCACGATCTCCCACGAAACCGGCATCAGATACTCACCCTAAGAACTCCGATAAGAACCCTGGAATCATTCACTCTGTTGACATTCACCTGCCTTAACCTAACCCGTTCCACTCCTCCACATCCTGTATCAATAAACCATCCTGTCTTTCACTTACCCGTTGTGTCTGGCCTTGCTTTATGACACCTGGTGCCTTATAAAGCAGCCACCCTCCAGCGAGTGATCTCATTTTGGGAAATTCAGCTTCAAGTAGCTTGCATAACTACAGAAAACGTGAAACAGAACAAGGGTTTGCAAACAAGAGCACAAAATTTAAAGCACACACAGTAATGGTAATGTAAATCCATACAAAATATGATTATGAAATATTGAATTGGGATTGTTTCAGACAATTAGTCTTTCCATACTCCAAATTCTTAACCCTGGGCCACTCATAAACAATGGAAATCAGGGTTTGCGCTGTATATTCACAAAACATCTATTAATACTGTTGCTAGCAAATATAGCTTGTGGTGAACACAAAAAGAGGTTAGTAACTGCATATCAATGGAACAGCTCATCTATGGAAATGCTGCATTTTACTTTTCACTTTTCCCCAGATTATGTGTATATGCATGACTTTCCATATGCATAGGATTGTTCAAAGTACATAAGCAATTAAGAAAGCAGGTATTGAGCTTTACTTGACTGTTTAACAACTTGTTGGGGTTGGGTGACCTTACATCGACATGGCCACAAAGTTGTACAAATGTTTTGCAATACTACTAAAAATTGTACTTCAGAATGGTTCATGTTCGAAACCGTAATGGTACGTTTTCCCAGCCCTGCCTGGATTAACTCCAGCTCATCGGAAGGAGAGGGTGAGGTTTCAGTGATTTTGTTTAAAAGACAAATATTAATTGTAAATGGCTTCCATGCTGTTGCTTTAGATTGTATTGGCGTGTTTGCAGTTTTCTTTTTCTTCTTAAACATTCCAGGAAATGCTCTATAATACAATAAGAGTGTTAATGTTAAATGTGCAAAAGAAAGACCAATAGAACAGTTTAATCGTTAGGTGAGGGTGCTGATAACCTGGTCATATCTTGATCTATTCTTGGTGAACAAACAGCAGTTGAAGGCTGCTGTTGTTGCTGCTGCTGACCCTGACCTGGCTGTATCTGACCAAGGCTTTGGGTCAGAATGTTAATTAAATTCTGTGCTGCTGCAGTAACATCTTGGTTCTCTCTCTGCTAAACGTGTAATGGCAAAATAATTATATCAGATTACCAAAATCATCGTACATTAACAGTGGGCATAAACTTAACAGCTGTCTAAACGCAGAATTATGAAAAAAGGTGTGCACTTGAAATCAGTTTACTTTTTTATCCATTTACAGTCTGCTTAAAGAGACAAAATATAATATATTTTACGTACTTTGTAGTGGAAGAATATCATAATCAAAAGTAAATAATCCATTAACAGTATAAAAGCGTGCATATTGAGATAAAGGACTAGCAGATGCTAACTTTTTCCAACACGTTCACGTGCGCGAGTAAATGATCTCTAACTTCTTAAACTTTGGCAAACGACGTTAATAGTAATCGCATGTAGTTAACTAAACAACACGCATTTTAAAGCTCACGCTTGACTGAAACGCAAAATAAATGGAGCATTGCAAATGAATTAGTAGGTGTGAGCATGGAAAATATGTGTTGCAGAGATAAAATAGAATCACAGTTCATAAGCTTCTTTTACAACTGTCATTGATTTTTGCAATGAATTATATCTTAATTTTTGCAATTCTTTATTTTTGTTTGCAAAACTTATTTTTTTTGCATATATATGTGGCATTATATTGACTCCATAAAGCTTGTTGTAGTCCCTACCAGTCGTTTTGGTAGGCATTAAACTGCCAGAATTTTAAAAGACCATATCTCCGTTTGCATTGAACTCTCAGCGCTGCAACTTTGCAGATATTGTTTATGCTCAAACAGCAACATTACACACTAACTAACGTTAAAAAAGTGAAATCGCAATCAACCACCCCTTTAATACTGAGAAAGAAGCTCTTCACATTAAAGACAACAAAAACATATCAACAACAATAAAACAAAGCAGCCTTTGAAAACATGCCTAAAAGAGCAGGTACGTTTGAAATTTCTTCACAACAGCTTATCCCTTTTAAAAAAGACTTAACTGTATTGAATGTACTTCAGTTTTTAAAAGTATATTTTTAAACACTGGACTTGCAGAAAATATAAATGAAAGAAAAGGCCACTTAAGTGTATTTAAAGAGAGTTTACTGTCATGACTATGTTTTTTAACACACTCAAGGACACTTAAAAACTGCACCTTGTAATAATGTCAAATGAAACATTTTACATAATTTGTTTTCATATGATATAATAATCTTTTGTAATGTTTTAAAGAAGTATACTCATTTTGATGTGCTAACTAACATACTAAAGCACTTGATTTATTTTTTAACTGTAGTGTTATTTAATATTACATTTAAAATTAAATTACAACTTAATCATTACAAATGTGTAATTACAAATACATTTAAATACATAGAAATTACATTAAAGTATGTTTGTTAGTTTATGTTTATGCTTGTGCTTGTTAGTTATTAACAAAATAATTTTGAAAGTACATGTAATGATGTACTTAAGTACTGCTTAAGTGGGTTAAAATGCATCTAATATACATTTAAACTATCTATATATTTTTATTTGATGTTAAATGACATGCAATTAGTTGTATAATCAAGTATAATAAAAAAATATATAAAATATTAAACATGCGTTGGCTTTATCAAGTAACATTATATAATAAAGATGTAGGCTACATAATATTTTTAAAATGATAGTTTACCAATACAGACAAAATTCAGCCACACTTTAGTTTGGGGACCAATTCTCACATTAACTCACTATTAACTACAACTTTTGCCTCAATAAACTACTAATTTGCTGCTTATTAATAGTAAGGTAGTTGCTAAGGTTAGGTATTGGATGGGATTAAGGGATCTAAAATATGGTCATGCAGAATAAGGCATTAATATGTGGTTTATAAATACTAATAAACAGCCAATATGCTAATAATATGCATGCTAATAAGCAACTAGTTAGTAGTGAGAATTGGTCCCTGATCTAAAGTGTTACCCAAAATTCTGTTATTTACTCACCCTCATATTGTTTCAAACCTGTATTATTTTCTATCCTCCATGGAACAGAAAGGGAGATCTCAACCCAAAAGCTTTAAATGGGACAAGAAAATACTACAAAAATAGTTCAATATGTGATATATTCCAAGTCTTCTGAAGTCAAATGCAAAAAAAAAATTTGGTTTATTCACAGCATAATCACAGAAAGGTATTCAAAGAGAATTTTCCCCACAGTTGCAGTTCTCAAATATCATTCTCCATTTTACATATTTGAACTGGCGAGCTGTACCATTGTGGCCAAACAGTTGGAGTAGCATGAAGCTGGCACAAATGCAAATAATATTTTAGAGTAATGACACAGGAGAAGATTTTCAGTGAACAATTACTTAAATTTCAATCTGTCCCAGGCATCAGCAGACCTGGAATATAGCGCACAAGCCATATAGACTACTTTTATTTTACGTCCTTTGTGGTCAACTATTCCTTTTACATCCCTGTGTTTCATTCCCAACAGGCTTTGGTGATGTGGAACTAAGGATATTGGTTATCGGGAGCAGTGGTTCATCTCAGTTCCTCCTAACCAACTTCATTTTGGGAACGGAGGTGTTCTCCGAGGAAGTCTGTAGCATTGCAAGCAGCCCGAAAAATGTGGGAGAGTTAATAGGAAGATGAGTCGCAGTGGTCAACGGACCGAACCTGTATGACAAAGACCTGTCCAAGTCCAAGATGAGAAAAGAGCTGAGAAGATCAATGTGCCTGTCGAGTCCTGGACCTCATGCCATACTCATCACATTCGATCTGGAGAAGATCTCCCCCAACAATATGAAGACTCCCAAGCTGGTTAAAGATCAATTTGGAGAGAACGTTTTGAATTACACAATGATCCTCTTGGTTTACGACGGGCATCTGAGAGGCAGAGCGCTTAACGATGAGTTCATGAGATCCGACTGACATCTGAGGGAGCTCATGGAGCAGTGCAACTGCCGCTATCACGTCTTCAGTAAGACCTGGAGGAACCGCAACGGGAGCCGGGAGCTCCTACATAAGACCGAGCAGATGCAGACTGTGGATGGCCACCATTACATTAACAGATCTTACAAGAGGGCAGAGGAGAGTGTCAGAAACGAGGAGAGAAAACTACGCAAGCAGAGACAGTCTGAGACCGAGCGGACGTGCTGGGAACTGGAGGCGCAGTTTTGGGGGGATGAGCTGCACTGGCAGATGGACGCCTACAGTGTGAGGGTCGGGGCAGAAATCAGGGCTGAGGCCGAGCTGCAGAATAGTTGGCTCAGGACCAGTGGTGTAATGTAACGAAGTAATAATACTTCGTTACAGTACTTAAGTATATTTTGGGAGTATCTGTACTTTAACTGAGTTTTTATATTTCAGCCAACTTTTACTTTTATTCCTCTACATTTCCTAATTAAAATGTATACTTTTACTCCGATACATTTCCCCGAAGCATATTCGTTACTTACTACAAAATAGTCAGAAGTCAGAAGAACACGGACTGCAGGAAAGCAGGTTTGACGAGTCTGGCGTTTGCAAGTTAGACTCCTAAAAACACCTTTGCTCATCTGCAAACAAGTGCACGCACAACCGCGGATGATTTATTTTCCACTCAAGTCGAGTCCGGGGTGTGCAGATACAGCATTGTCTGCGGTAATATGGTAAGTGTTGTTGTAATGATGTGCGATCTGACATTATGAAGTAGGTTATATCACCAAATCACACACACAGAGTGCACGCACGTTGATTTATTAGTCTATTAAAACTCAAAATTCCAGGCATTCTAAATTGTAGACGGCAAAAATGCTTCTGTATGCTTTTTATATTTATATAATTTAATATAGTTAACTTAATCTATATCACACAAAGAGTACCGTTTTTCTGCAGATATCAGCAAGAACATATTTAATAATCATTTTATACAAGTTCAATAAAGCAATAAGTGACTTACATTTTAGACATAATATTGCTTGTTTTTGCTCAATTTGGCTAACGAAAATAGTTCCAAACAAAGATCACAGCACTGTTTTGCATCTCTGAGTATATATGTGCTTCTTTTCCATTTTGCATTTACTTGTACTTTTACTTTTACTTGTACTTTTACTAGTTGAAGCTGCCAGCCTACATTATATTAACTTATTTAAAAAATTTTTTTAAAAAGGTTGTGTTTAACAGTGGAAAAACTACATTACCCACAATTCTGCAGAGTATTTCCTCCAATCTAAATCAATAGTTTTATATTTCAGCATCATGTTTAATTTGATTATGTCATTCACAGTGCTTCATGGGATTATAGTTCTTTCCCTCACTAAAGCCGTTAAGTACAGTATTGTACCTTTGGCTGGTTGGGTTGATTGGTTGCCCTAATGCTTTAACAAATACTTTTTATAAAATAGAAAAATACTTCCAGAACCAGCACTGCAGAAAAAGTCTGTGGGCACTAATGAACTCATGTATTAGTGGCACACATTAATGCAAAAAACAGTGTTGCAAGTCTGTATTGCAAGTCATTATTATACCAAATCTGTGTTTTTTAATGTCCTCTCACTACATCTAAAACAGTGTGTCCACAGAGAAGGGTTCAATCATTCATATGCAATAAAATTGATAAAAATGTTTTTTAATGATGAAAAATTGCTTGTTTTATCAAAAGCAACACTTAATAATATCTCCTATCAAAGTAATGTTGTTTTTTTAATGACACATGCATGTTTCATAAGATTTAAAAGTTGCGTCCCCACTTTTTGTCAACACCGTCAGATATTCAATAAAATGTAAAAAAAAAAAATCAGGGAATATCAGGGGCAGCTGTCACTCTAAAGGACCCCCTTGCCACAGTTCACCTCTGCAGAGTACATCAGTGTCAGACAGGCTCTGGACGTTTTGCTTGACTCCAAAAGAGTTTATTAGGTCAGTAAACGCATAAGTCTCAGACCACACAACATTTTGAATTTTTCTAATTTTCTAATTATTTTAATTACACATAACAGTTTACTGAAATGTTTAATTGCTAAAATGTATTGAATTGTACATGTATTGTAGAATGTCTTATGTGGTTTGTCCTATGTTTTTGCTTTCTTTTTTTTTCTGATGATGTTATCTGGCACCTTTCTGTTTTAAATAAAAAAATGTATCTTGCATGTATAGCTGCCATGTTCCAGTGTTTTTCAAGTGTGACAGTAGCAGATATGTATAAGGCAGTATTTTGAATTAATATTTTGAATGACATTAGGGCTGTGCACAGACATTTTGAGGGGCAGTGGTCCCACTCCAAACCAAGAAAAAGAGCACCAAACCCCCACCCACAGCTGACCTACTGCAAATATACCCTCTCCAATGTCTTATGTGGTTTGTCCTATATTTTTGCTTTCTTTTTTTTTCTGATGATGTTATCTGGCACCTTTCTGTTTTAAATAAAAAATTTATCTTGCATGTATAGCTGCCATGTTCCAGTGTTTTTCAAGTGTGACAGTAGCAGATATGTATAAGGCAGTATTTTGAATTAATATTTTGAATGACATTAGGGCTGTGCACAGACATTTTGAGGGGCAGTGGTCCCACTCCAAACCAAGAAAAAGAGCACCAAACCCCCACCCACAGCTGACCTACTGCAAATATACCCTCTCCAATTTAAAGCCATCACATTATTCCATACACTGCATACTAGTCCTCTAAAATTCTTTGCTGATGGTGTCAAACAATTAATTGGGTGACCATCTTGAAAGTTCCCCTGTTACAAATAGGTAAACAACATGCATAGTCTTTTTACAGTATACTATATAACTGTGTTATGCTAGACAAATGGCACACATTTTGAAGACTATTGTGCTCCGTTTGAAGGAAATTTGTTATATAATTTAAATGTGAAAATCTTAAAAATGTTTAAATGTGTATTTGCAGAATTTTGTTTCTGATGTGTCACTGCGCTGCACTGATAGCCCCAAACACTAGTTTTAATAAAATAAAATTTCTCAAAACTATATTTAGAAGAGGTAGAAATTAAGCTATTTTACTCAAAGTAGAGTAAGTGACGCTACACTTTAAAGGCAGCAGGCGGCAGTAATGAGAAATACAAGAAGGCCTGTATACTTTCATTTTCGCATTCTGACATGTCTTTTCTCCAGACGGCTTTTGTCGCACTTTCATAAACCTGTACTTTGGTGAAAACCACCTGAAATAGGTATGTACACATCTATAATGTATCTGAGTATTGTTATGTGTTGAATATGTAAAATAAATTAGGCTATTTGAGAAAGCGTCCGTCATGCAAAGTACACTCGGTGACTTATAATGCGAGAAGACATATTTTGGATCAGTAAACAGGCCTACTTGTTATGGATATTGGTTGCGAATGAATTAACGCACATGCTGCACCTTTTAGTGCACGTCGTGACAGATAGGCTATGTGTTTTTTAAAAAGGAAGCTTTTGAAAGCGCTTTTTACTCGAAAATACATATTAAAACTAATGCAGTCGAGAAAGGCAAGCGGTCCAACCAATCATGTTAGAAAACAATCATGTCAGAAAGAGGGTGGAGCTCCTGCGTATTGACTTTTTCTGTTGCTGTAGTGTGTTGCTTGTTACCCATTAAAAACCTGCAAACGTACTTTTTGGAGAAACACGTAGGTGTCCTAAAAAAAAACTACAACCTTACGCTCTTTTCAGGTTCTAGCAAATACATTGTAATGATTTCTTATTAATTCTCTCTTATTTTATAGAACAAACTGTGCACACAGTGTCTTATATGATAGAGAGTGATTTATTTGTATAATAATTCATTTCTGATTTATTACACAGTTTGTGTAAAGTAGGTAGTACAACAGTACCGTGAATAAATAAAATTGAATATGTGTGCTTAATATTTGCTGCATTATTTTTAGTGGGATGTTGCTGGATTGGTGTGACAAGTTAATGACCTTCAGAGGTAAGTTTCTTTTTTGTTTTGTTTTGTTTTGATTTGTTTTGTTTTGTTTTAAATAAAAGTACTATATTTAGTTAATTTTAATGGTCTACATGCTTTGGAATGGTTTATATAATGCTACTTTTATGTCCTGTATTGTTGTAATGGTACAGTAAGAATAAAACTTGAAAATGAAAAATGAAAATTCTGTCTTCATTTACTCACCCTCATGTCGTTCCAAACATGTTTAACTTCTGCGAAACCTAAACGAAGATACTATTTTTTCATGAATATGTTGAATTAGTTCTCATTTTAATTTTTCTATTTTCAGTAATTTTGTTACTTTTTTGTCATTTTTAGTTCTTTTTTAAAGTGTGTGTAATTTTTTATTAATTTCTATTTCAGTTTTAGTTATTTTACTACATCAGTTTAAACTAATTGAAAATGAGAAATGCTGTCAACTAGCTGAAATAAAATAAGTTAAATTTTTTAATATTTTATTTTATTTCAGATAGTTAATTTATTTCAAGTAACAAAATTTTTTTTTATGGTAAAATATACGGTTATTTTTTTAGTTGTTTCTGAACGTTTATTTTTCTTTAATAGGATAGCATATCCTGAATTCTTCAACCCCTGTGATTGTTATATTTACGATGGCATCAGTCAAAGTGAAACCACAGAGAAGACTGAGCTTAGACAATCCACCTAATAGTGAGTTGACAAACAATTCAGAACATTTAAGAAATTACGGTTTATTTGATTAACAGTGAAAGATGTTTGAACTTCATCTCACAGTGAGCAGAGAAACACCACTGAGGATGCTGGTCTTTGGCGGCTCAAGTCAGGATCAGATCTCACTGACACGGTCTGTGCTGGGGCAAGACGTCTTTACCAGAGATGAAGTCAATATTTCAGCTACCAAGAAAAATTCAGGGGTTGTTCAGGAGAGAAACATAACCCTAGTCAATGCACCAAATCTTCAGGATAATGACTTGCCAGACAGTATACTTCATAAGGAGCTCAGGAAGGCAGTTTGTTTCTCATGTCCATGTCCTCATGCTGTGGTGTTCGTTGTAGACCCATTTCACTTGACCTCTGACACTATGGACATACTGAAGCCTATGGTACACTACTTTGGGGAATGTGTCTTGAAGCACACATTGATTGTTTTATACTATGAGCGAGGCATGAGAACTCCGTCCATAGAAGATGAGGTAAAAAAGAACAAGAGCTTTAGAGAGCTTGCTGAGAAATGTAGCCAGAACTACCTCTTCTTCAATGGAGAAGTAAACTGGACTGAGGGTAGCCAGACACAAGCATTGCTAACCAAGGTGGATAAGATGGTCCGGGAGCATGGAATGTTTTCAAACATGGAATTTAAGGATGCCGAAAAAAGAATTCAGATAGAGGAGCGTTTCATCAAAAAATCAAAGGAGAAAGAGATCAGGGAGACATTGAAGGCGCTGGAGAACCAACATTCAGGAGAAGCGCTTGCCAGTGAGATCCTGAGGTATGAAGAAAAGATACAGTCGGAGTGCCGAGAGAAAGCAGAGCTGGTTGTTGCAGACAAGCTTGGCTTTACGGTTAGATTGGTTGATTATGCTGTTGCAGTGGGGAAAGGTGCGTTTGTTGGTGCACTTCTGGGATTTGCAGTAGGATATGAAGGTATGGCAGTGGGAGCTGCTGTTGGTGCTGGTCTTGGTGCTGCGCTTGGAGGTGCAGCTAATGCAGCATGGAGCTACATTTACAAATCCTTTACAGATGCCCACTAAGGGGTAGGGGTGCGACGATAAATCAATCCCATGGATTGATTCTGCGATTTTCTGAATGCATCGCGATTCTCTCTGGAATCGATTCTGAGCTTAGTTTTTAACAGCAGATGGCACTGTGTGCTTTAGAAACAGTAATGTGCTCGCTTCCAGTTCCATACACACACACACCACTTGAATCTAAAATAATCATTCATAAAGTTCTTAAAGGTTGAAGCGAATTACAAGAGTGTTCACAGTGGGTTGTGTTTACATTAATCCCGCATCATAAACACATAAAAGCCGAGGTGCAAGTACATTTAACCACTTACATTACTCAGTCGAACGCACAAGCGCACTTTTTCGTGAGCATTTGAGTGTGCGATTAAAAACTAGCCTAGAGCACCATCTGCTGTTGAAAACTAAACTCAGAATCGATTCCTGAGAATCGCGATGCATTCGGAAAATCGCAGAACCGATCCATGTATCGATTTATCGTCGCACTCCTACTAAGGGGCTACTTAGTGCATAGTGTCGGCTTCTGACAACCCTGGATCTCCCATAGAGGTGTGCATTGCATTATTGACAAGAAATTATATCTTAATATTTTTTTGTGATTTTTTTTGTCGATAACTATAATTAAGCAATATTTTGATTAGTGTGTTTTTGTGCTGGTACCTTGGCTGGTTTGGGCCTGTTATGAATAAATAAACATGACACTAAAACCGCCAGTAGGTGGTGGTAAATCCCTTAATGAGTGATTCATTGAATCATTCATTCAAACAATTTGTTCAAAATGGCTGGTTTATTTAGAAATGAGCCGCGTGGCTGCCTGTCTTAATGATTTGTTCAAAAACTGATTAATTCAGAAACTAAACACTGCAGGGTTGCTCTGAGAGACAAAAATGTTCTGCTCCAGCTTTGTTTGGAAATAGTTGTGTTGGTGAAACAGAGGATAAAAATACAATATTGTGTCTAGAATTTCACTCAATATTAACTTCTTGTTTTTGTGAACTGTTGTATAAAGTTAATAGGAACTTTTGCGATCACACTCGAGCACTAATATTCATGAAAATGGCACTCTTGCTTATGTGATTTTACATCATATCGTATAAATAAAAATAACATAATATTAAATATAAATAACAACCCATACAGGGATATTTTTGCCCTCATAACTTATAGGGGCATTTTTTTTTACTTTGTAATAGACTGCATCATGCAGTAAATGCTTTTGGACTTTCAAGATGTGTTTTTATTTTTTTATTTTTTTTTGCAGAGTTACTTACTTGATAATGTGAGCTCACATATCATTAAAACAACAATTATGATATTATTGTAGACAATAAATTTTGCACACCTCTTCCTCCCACAAATCATCAAATGCATATTGCAATTAGAAGCTGATTTGGTTGGCTTTAAACATTGTCTGGAAGTAAAGAAAATAAGTTTTTTTTAATTTTAATTTTTTTTTTTTTTTATCCACAATGATACAATGAGGGTTTCTGGGGATGAAGTAGGCTAGTCACTACATTTGCCAATGTTTGTCATAGCTTTGTGGGCAGCTACTGAGTTCCAGTCCTAACTTAAGGTCCTTTCCTTGTCCTTTTCCCATATAAAAAAAAAATCGCTTTTTTGCCACTCATTAGAAACATTGTCTGGAAGTAAAGAAATTTTTTTTTTATCCACAATGATACAATGAGGGTTTCTGGGGATGAAGTAGGCTGGTCACTACATTTGCCAATGTTTGTCATAGCTTTGTGGGCAGCTACTGAGTTCCAGTCCTAACTTAAGGTCCTTTCCTTGTCCTTTTCCCATATTAAAAAAAAATCCCTTTTTTGCCACTCATTAGCAAAGCACACACTATAAAAACATGTTTTAACTTAATTTGAATTCAATACATATAAAGATAGTAAAGATATTTA
Organism: Sinocyclocheilus rhinocerous; assembly: GCF_001515625.1. NCBI lineage: Eukaryota > Metazoa > Chordata > Actinopteri > Cypriniformes > Cyprinidae > Sinocyclocheilus > Sinocyclocheilus rhinocerous. The sequence goes on from NW_015650001.1 coordinate 190,037, forward strand.
TAAATCATGATGTGTAATCGCCAATCAATCTGTAATGCTATAAAAGTGTTCTGACTCAATAATCTTTACAGCTGCCACATCTGACTGTGACGTCTATATATAGCCATTATTTTGTAATCAAAATGGAAATCATTATTGCTGGTCTTCGACAATAATTGCAAGTCATTTTAATGCATTTATATCAAATTTTTAAGGATTTATGCTGATATTGCACTTTAGGGCATATCTAAACTTTTGGAGGGCACTGTGTGAATGTATTTTTAATACATTTTAAACTGTAAATATGTTTGTACAAGAGATTTTATACGAGATGTTGTTTATTTGTAAAATATATATACATATATATATATATATGTGTGTAAACTAGTTGTATGAAATTTGTTGTATAATGCTGTACATTTGATATTTTGTCTAAATTAGTAATAAAATCTACTTCAACACTTTAAAGCTATTTGAGTCTATTTATGATCTGGTAAGGTGTGTGACTCAGTGTAAAGTACAAGGCAGGCATTGTCTGGCTCCTCCCCTTGCTGGAAACACACCTATGTACTTTATGGTCTAGTTCACTTTATGAAACTCACCGTAGGAGACGTGAACGACTCTCTTCATCTGCTGAAGTACAGGTAAGATCCAATGAGATTTCCATGAACTATTGTCCTGTAACTTTAAATGTTAGCTCACAATGTAAAGGGTAACTGGTACAATACAACTTTTTAGAAAGATGATACAAATAAGTGTAAGTCAATTTGAATGATGTAATTGTATAATACAATTACATTTAGAAATACACAGTTCATGTTTAAGTTAGACCTGTTACTAAATGTTTATAGCTGCCGTTTCAAAAACATGTCTGAAAATCAGTCCCGAAACCTGCTAGATAAATATTTAGATTTGTCCTGAGGACGACATGGGGTTTCTGGTTGAACCCGTTCTTCTCCATACCACACGCTCAGCAGAGGCCTCTGAAGAGCCCCATTACACTCAGTGGAATGCTACACAAACTCATTATATAAAGCGTTTGTAAATATTTGCATAGACACAATAGCTCAAGCTTTCCTCTATAAATGACAGTTGTTGCAGAAAGTCAACTTAGCTTACAAAGAGCACAGCATAATGTGTTTTCTTTTTTATTATTAACCCTGGTATGTTGTGTTAAATAAGTCTGACAAGAATTTTCCGGTCTCTTATCTTAGTTAATGTGTTTCCATCCTACAGCAGACCATCACTAGTCACTTATTCATGATTCCTGGGACAAAACAGGCTATACAAATAGCCATATGTGCAGCAGACATTTATTTAATTACATGAAGTTGTGAACTTGTACAGGGTTTATATGGGTTTTAAAAAGTCTTAATTTGCAGATTAAGGCCTTAAAAGTCCTAAATCAGAGCAGAAAGTTGTAAATTCATAAAAGTCATGCTGAAAATTAAGATCTTCCTCAGTATTTTTGTCTTGTTTTCCAGTACAAATATCTAAACATCCTTAAATTAAGCTGCGTTTATACTTTAAATGCGAAATATATATGAAGTCTTGTTTTCTCAGAAATGTAACACAATTAAGTGAGTTTATGCTTAAAACAAGAACAAACATCAGTCAGTCGAGTATGAAAACGTCTTTTCCTCTGAATTATGTTGAATTATGTTGATCTTTCTCAGCCCATTGGAAGATATATCTTCTTGTTTTAATCATAACTCACTTCATTTAGCTTCTTAAGTAAATTAATCTTGATTTAACAATCTTTAGAAATGATTGTTGAAGAAATCACTTTTTTACAGTGTGATCAAAAGGTACAGTAATAGTTATTTCCATTTAGTCTTTGGGAGCAGTAGCATTCAAGCTTGACGTTTTTATTTATTTATTTATTTTGGAAAAGAAGTAAAAAATTAATTCTTCTTGTCAGTACATAACATTTAATTTGCTACATTTTATTTGATACATTCATTTGATAGATGGTTCATTTCTGTGGAAATTTTGTGACGTTGCGCTCTCTCAGGAATGGAATCTACCATCAGTCTCCTGTCTGAGAAGCACTTCCTGTGCTCTCTGTGTGAGGAGATCTTCAGCAACCCAGTGACAACGCCCTGCGGACACAGCTTTTGTAAAGCATGTCTCCGTGTTTACTGGAGCCGCAGCGGGTCAGACGAGTGTCCGCTCTGTAGGAGGGCCTTTGGCTCCAGACCCCATATCAGCGTGAACCGCATACTGGCGGACGTCACTGAAAACTACAGGAAGACACGTTTGGCTGCTAAATCCAAGTTCTTCAGTATGGATGAACTTCAGGATGAACCTGTGAGTACTTTCATTAAAAAACTAAACTAAATGTATACTCCCGTTTATTATACTACATGTTTGTAATGTTTTTGAAGGACTTTATGCTCACCAAGGCTATATTTATTCAATCAAATATATAGTAATACAGTCAAATAATACAATTTGAAATAACATTTTTCTATTTGAATCTATTTTACATTTTTAATTCATTCCTGTGTTGCAAACCTGAATTTTCAGCTTCATTACTCCAGTCTTCAGTGTCACATGATGCTTCAGAAATCACTCTAATATACTGATTTGCTGCTCAATAAACATTTCTTGTTATTAGCTATGTTGAAATCAGTTGTGCTGCTTAATATTTTTGTAAAATAAAATATATTATATGATACATTTTTCTCAGGATTCACTACACAATGTAAATGAAGTAGATTTAATGATTAATGATGAAAAAAAAAAAACTTAACAGTTCTGTGGTTTTGTTCTTCACTCATGTACTGCAAACAGAAGAATGCAGGAGAGGTGCAGCAAATGATTCAGGAAAGAGTTCAGAAGATTGAGAAACTTCAGAATTCCTTAAAGCTCCTAAAGGTATGTGACCGATTGCAACACGGTGAATAAAACCACGACCACAAATAATATTTCAATAAATAAGAATTTTTTTTGGGGGGGGGGGGTTAAAGATTCTGGCTAATCTTATTTTTTTGAATTAGGCTATTTCTAAAAGAAAACCTGTTCTTCCTCCAAACAGAGCACATGTCTACGGGAGGTTCAGGCAAGTCAAAGGGTGTTTTCTTCTATGTTGAGCACCTTAGAGAAGAGCCATAAACTGGTAGTGGCTGCTGTTGAGCAGAAACAAAAAGAGGCAGAGAAAAGAGTTGAAAGACTTGTAAAAGACCTGGAGAAAGAAATGCTTGAACTGGAAAATGGACACACCATCCCTGAGCACTTGGATGACAAGGAGCGTCTTAAAAAGGTAACCACGTTTAATTTCTCTTTTGATAACACAGTAAAGTTTTGCTTTTATTTTTAATGTTTCTTTATGTCGTTTGACATGCTGAATACAAAAATCACATTACTTTTGTGTATCATTAACAGTGCTCATGAAAATAAATAAAAAAATGTTGAAAAGCTAATCTGTTATTGCTTATGCATAAAAATGACATGCTACACACATAATACTGAGCAACAACAGTTTAACATAAACAACATGAGTTTTTATTTTAAAATGTATTATTTTAAGTATTATAAAGTATTATTCTTCCCAAAAGTGAAAACCCAGTAATCATTTACTCACATTCATGTTGTTCCAAACCTGTATGTTATTTTTTTTTCAATAGCTACAGCATGAATAATTTTTGTAGAATCTTTACACAGCTCACACAACTAGTGATGTCTGTTCCAAAAAAGGCTCAGAAAGAACCAAAGAACACAATAAAAGTAGTCAATATGACTTGTGTGTAATATTCAAAGTCTTCTGAAATCATGTAATAAGTGGAGAACAGATTGAAATTGATGTTGTTCTCAAAAAAAAAAAAAAAAACACCATAGTCATACAGATATGGAATGGCATGAGGGCAAGCAAATAATGACATAATTTTACTTTTGGTGAAGTTTTCCTTTTAGCGAGTATTGCATAGTATAGAATAATTGACGTATTTTCATCTACAGAGCTTCAGTGATATACCACGAGCGATGAGAGACTGGTCTAAAGTCACACTGGAGACTGATCCTTGTGTTGGCTTCACCAGGCAGGCTGTGGTGGACTTCATGGATACAGTCACGATGGAAGCTAAAAGACTTTCTAAAGCTGGTATGACTGCATGATTAAAATAATGCAGTATATACTTCAGTATTTCATACTGTCCTCCTAGCTTGTCCTTCTTCTTTTGCCTGTTAGTCCTAAACATACTTCTCACAGCTTCTTCTGTTAATCATGCTTATGCTTATGCGTTTTTTAGCATTTAAAACATTAATGCTTCTATGTTTTGGGGTCAAAAGCTGTACAATTTTAGTGTATGACCACATTTAGCTTCTTAAAAGAACCGATAACATAACTGGTGACAATACATCCACGCCAGTAGATGGCAGAATTGGGTCCAAGACTGTTGTGGAATTGGGCAGTGAAACTATATAAATCTACATAACAAATATGTTCATGTTTCAAAAATAAACAAATTTACTATGTTTCACGAACGGGGCTTAGCTTAAGCCAGGACTAGACCTCAGTTAAATTAAGATATTTAAGCAACTTTTACAAAAATGCCTTAGAAGAAATTACAGGTGTGCATCTTGACACAGAACAACGACACTGACATATTTTAAGATATGTCAGAGCAAGATATTTTCAGTTGAGACAGCTCAAACATGCATTTTAGTCTGGGACTAGCTTAAGCCTTGTCTGTGAAACCGGGGGTATATGTACAGTGCTGGGTGTTAACTAAGCTGGATTACATAATCAAATTGAAAATGAAATAAAGTACTTGTAATTAGATTATATTACGTTTTAAAATCTTCATAATCAGATTATAGTTGCTTTTAAATATTATTCATACAATGGCAGTAAATTATTCATAATTTATTGATTCACCTCGGTTCTTTTTTGTCTTTAAAATTATTTCCAAATGAACCTAATAGTTATATACATGAGACCAATAATTATGTTACTTACTTTAAAGTTACTAAACAGTGCAGATGCATGGCTGTGAAATAGTGTGTCTTTATTAATATCGGAAGCCTGGACAAAAATATTTCAAGCCTGAAAGACTTTGGCCATGTAATTTCATGTTTTCGTGTTTATTAATGTTTGTTCATGTAATCAATCATCAATCATCAAACTGTATTAAGGACACACTCGGTCCAAACAAAGACACAACAATAACAACATACAAAAACACACACAAGGACAAAAACCACAATATCACATATTTACATGTGTACTAAAACGCCAATGATTCCACATATTTGAAAAAAGCCTGACTGAACTTAGTGCCAAGGATCCCCAAGGATCCTAAGGTTTTGTAAGGATCCCCAAGGATTTGACATTTTTATGATTTTGTTAATTAGTGGCTCGGTACACGATAATCACATTCAAGTCTATGTGATAAACAAGTTAGGTCAAAAGTAATGTAATCTAAAAGTAATCAAAAAGTAGTCAGACTATTACCTAATATGTGTAATTCAGATTATGTTACTGACTACAATTTTCATCATGTAAATTTGTAAACAATAGTTGACTAGTAATCTACCCAGCACTGTAAGTATACATATATGCTTTAAAAAGTGTAGTCTTCACAGATCCTGAGCACATGCCAAATTTGCGAATCAACCGAATCAACATGGCATACAGCGTACAACACTGTCTGTAAATATCCCTATCATCAGACAGGTCATCAGTTATATAATGCCCTAAGTATTTAACCTCATTACATACCTTAAGGACACTCCCAGACAGAGAGAAGTCAGGAAATGTCAGTTTCCTGTCCCCCCTACTCCTAACAATCATAATATTACTCTTTTTGGCATTATATTTAATATCAAACTCTGAACCATATCGAGAACAAATCCTCAGTAACTGTTGAAGACCAGCACTATATGGACAAAAAATCACCAAATCATCTGCATACATCAAATGGTTTATAATAGTATAGCCAACCATACAACCTGTTCTACAACCATTTAACAGCTTTGATAAACCTTCCATATAAACATTAATATATAATTAAATTAAAACATTAAATATATACATACACTGAATGGAGCAGACACACAATTACCCCATTTTACATACATTAATTGATGAGCATACCAAAAAACCAAAATTCTCACTAAAATTTGGGAACTCCTCTATTTTATAACTTAAAAAATAATTTTTCATGATTTACACGATCAAAGGCTTTAGAAGCATCAATAAAACACATAAAAATTGTGGAATTATGGCTGTTATAAAAATCTAAAATCTCCTTTAGAGCAAAAATACACATATCAGTGCCATGTTTCGGTTTAAAACCAAACTGGTTATCAGAAGTCAGGACAAAATGTTCCATCTTATTCAATAAAATCCTTTCAATAACCTTGGATAAAGTACTGGCCAAGGCTATAGGCCGGTAATTATCCATGCTATTTATTTTACCAGCTCTGTCTTTAATAATAGGCACTAACATAACAGATAAGATCGAATCTGGTAAAATACCATGAACCAAAAACCCAGTAAAACAAATAGCCAGCAAAGGATATAATTTTCTACTTGCAAATGTTAAATGTTCAGCAGATATCTTATCCATACCACATGCCTTATTACTTTTTAGCATCATAACTGCATCATAAACTTCTTGCGGAGAGACATTCACAACTTCATCATTATCAATGTTGCCCACTACAAAAGAGTTACTCTTAACACAGTTAAACAGCTCATAATAATGCTTTTGCCACATTTGAGTAATCTCCTCTGACCCGCTTACCCCACTAGGTAAATTGCCCAGATTTATAGACATAGAAAAAGGCACATGATCAGTAGTGGCAAACTCATAATTAATTCTCATGGACTCTAAGGAATCATGTGCATCAGTTGTGCAGATGCAATGATCTAACCATGAGGTTGTATGCCATGCATCACTGATATACGTGTAACTTTTAGCAGGTAAATGTTCTTTACTGGAGAGGACCAGACCATTATCAGAGCAAAACTGAATTAAATGATTGGCAAATAAGGAGCTACCATCAGAAACATCCGCATTCATATCACCCACAATAAAAAAGCATGTGGTAGCATTATCCTGAATAAAGGACATAACACAAGCCAACCTGTTAAGGTATTCATCTTCATTCTGGGGACTCTCATAAGGTGTATAAATGTTCAGAATGATGAACTTTTTCCCACCACCAATGAACTCAATTCCTATAGCCCAATCAACATCCAGTCTGAGAGAGAGAAAGAGATACAGTATATATATATATATATATACACAGAGAGAGAGAGAGATAAAAATGTGGTGTAATTAGCAGAAGACCTGCTAAACAATGATCATTTAAGAGCAGTTTAAATGTAAATGTTAAAGTAATTTTATGCCATTTATGTTTCATAAGCAATTTGTTATTTTTCAGAACTGAAGAGACTGCAGAAGTACTCAGGTGTGTTTTCATTGTACATTTATAGATGTTTTTATAGAATTAGTTTTCTGTCATTGTCTTCTCTGGAAAGCTAATCATCCGTCTTTCTTTTCAGTTGATGTAAATCTGAATCCTCGGACAGCTCACGCTTACCTCTACATCTCTGAGGACAGGAAGGAGGTTAGACATGCGAATAAGCGACAAGAAGTCCCAGAAAACCCCAAAAGGTTTGACCGGGTGGCTAACGTAATGTCCAAGGAAGCCTTCAGCCATGGAAAGCACCTTTGGGAAGTGGAGGTTGGAGACAAGACTGACTGGGATCTTGGAGTAGCCAAACAATCTGTCAACAGAAAGGGAAAATTTACCATTTGTCCAGCCAACGGCTTCTGGATGCTTAGCTTAAAGAATGGCACCCAATACATTGCTAACACATTCCCTCCAACTTTCTTCAGCCTCAGTCACGAACCTAAAAGAGTGTCTGTTTACCTGGACTTTGAGGAGGGACGTGTGTCTTTCTATTGTTTGGATACCGGAACTCATATCTACACTTTCAAAGATACGTTCACAGATAAGCTCCACCCCATCTTCAGCCCGGGACGACCCCACGGGGAAAAGAACACTGCTCCCCTTATCATCAGCAGCAGCTGCTGCAGCATCTGAAACACTATGCCAGCTCTTACTGCCCCTTCTCTTTCTTTACCATTGTCATCATAGGATGCAATTAATTATTATTATTATTATTATTATTACAATTATTACTTTTTATTTATTACTGGAGCTTGCTAAAACCTTATGTGTTATTGTGTTATTGCTACACTACAAACATGAATGATACCTCAAACTGTCCGATTTTTTTCAGGAGAGGTAGACTGTTTTTTAAGCGATTAGACATTGAGCTGATAAATAATAATAATAAATCCTGTCAAACCCCTGTGAAAAAGAAGTACACTTCATGGTGTTCTTCAAATCTTAAAAGTATATATTTTCTAAAAGACTGATCTTGCAAATACTATAATATTAATGGAAAAAGGCAACTTGTAGTAAGTGTACTTACAGAGAGTACAGTTTCATGATTATGTTTCTTAAAACACTTTTTTAAAAAGTTTTGTAATCATGTCGAATCAAACGCTTGACTTTAAAGTACATTTTAAATCATTATGTTTATCATTATGTTTTATCTTTTCTTAATCTTTTGTCAAGCTTTAAAGAAGTACACTTATTTTGATGTGTTGACTAACATACTAAAGCACTTGATTATAATTTAAATTGTTGTTGTGTTATTTGATATTACTTTTAAAGTTAATATATTTTAAATGTACTAAATTGCAGCTTCGTCATTTCAAATGTGCAATTATAAATATTTTTAAATGCATGACTTTCAATAGAAATGACATTAAAGTATATTTTTGTTTACTATAATTGATAGTCACTATGCTCGGCAGCACATTTTAACCATATTTAAACGACGATAATTATGAAATTATATATGGTATAAAGATGTTTCAACTAAATGCATTTAATATTAATTTAAACTATAATAAATGTTCACTTAATTGTAAGTAACAATAATTTAATTGTTAAAATCTTTTTAAAAGTATGCTCAGTGCTGATCCTAGACTTCTGGGGGCCCTACGCAAAACTTCGCCGGGGGGGGGTTTGAGTGGTTATGAACGAATGAATGAAACGCATTTGTCCGTGTTTCACTCCATCTCAAATCGCGCTCGCGGAAAGCACTTGAGAAACAGTGTCTCTTCCACCGCTCGGTACGCTTTCAACTCGTTTTTTAGGTCTCGAGCAAAAGACTGTATGACATTCACATTACATGATTTGGCTGATTTTTACGTAGAAAGGGCAGCAGCGCACCACATTAAAATAAATGATCATTCATGTGTTCATAACCGTTGGCCAATTTCAAAAACGAAACTAAAATTAAATCTTTGAGAGCAAGGGGGCCCCCTGGTGTTTCGGGGGCCTTACGCAGCTTACGTATTTTGCGTATAGGGAGGATCGGCTCTGAGTATGCTAAAGTGTACTTCTTTCTCACAAGGGACCACATAGCAACATGCTCCGAAACACTCAGATCACTTTAGCAACCCACAACATTGCAGCATCATGGTGGTGAAATTGTGTTATTATTACAATTTCTATAGGTTATGATCATCAAATTATGCAATTTGTAATTTAAATGAACAAAATGGTCTTATCCAATCTTTTAAACATTTAGAAGTTTCTAATCCAAAATGTACATTAGTTATAATTGTACTTTTTTTTTAACTTATTTATTCCTTAAATGCCATTGTCATGGGGCATGAAAGTAAGACGTAACTTGTATTCGCTCTGTGAACTTTTATGAAAGCAAAATGAATGAAAGGTAGTAAGAAACGACAGAATTCACTTCAAGGAACAAGAAGGCAAAGGATGAAAAAGAGGACTAGATGGATGGCTTGGGTTGGGGATGGAGGAGCGTGAGGGCGAGAGAACAGCGAGTCATTGTGCTGGTACACCAGGCACTGGGAGACACACTCAAGACACATTAACGTATTCACACACTGACACGAATGCTCACATAAGCGCATGCTTCTGCCCACCGCTGCACAGACCCGAGCTGGCATCCCAGAGGGCAGCACTTCACTCCTGTCCTTGCCTCTGAAACTTACAACCAAAGTTACATTCACTCAAGCTGAGCCTCTTCAGAGGTCTGAATCTACAGGTTTCACCTCCATCACAGGTTTATGGCATTTCGGGTCAAGCTCTACATCCAGATCGAAGGTACCCAACCCGAGAAGGTGGAGGATTAGCAGATTAGTGACTGTGGAAGGAGTTAAACTTCAGAGACCTCATTGTCGTCCATCAGGTAACAACAATTTCAGTCATTTATAATGGAAATCAGAAGTTTGGTTCAGTAAATAACTTGACGTGTTACTAAAAGAACTAACAATTTTGTCAGGCTATTTATAAATGTGTGTTTTTGAGGTTTATGCTTGAAGCTAAATGCTTATGAAGCACTGTTACAGCAGCATTCAGATTTGACATAAACAGACTCAAGCCTGCTTGGCCCACTCTGAATGTTTCAAAGAAAGCTTCTTGTGTCCAGAGGCTCCTCATGTTTTTTCTGAGATAATCCACTCACCCCACCAGGCGTAGCTCTACACCCACCACAGTGTGAAAAGAGCCCATTCTCTCGGATGTATAGTGAATCCAGTAATGCTCACTGTATATAACAGTGCCCAAATATTTATGTATAAAACCACATGAATATTTAAAGGTATGTTCTGGGTTACAAGTTAAACTGCATAAACAGCATTTTGTGGCATAATGCCAATTACCACAGAAATGCATTAAAAACATCATGGTACGATACAATAGAACCACATAGGGCCAGGTAGTAAACAATAAAATAAACAGTTTTAGTAATATTGCCACAAGACATACGGTGGGTTTATACTACAAGATTTAAGTCTTGATTTCCACACATTAATGGAGATCAGTGGCAAAAGTCTGAAGTCGAAAGCAAATAGGTGCTTGCTTGTTCACATGACGATCTGAAAAATTTACATTGCAGATGCCCGAGAGATACATCTGTCTCCAAGTGAAATGTGTTTTGACTGGAAAAGACCTCAGCAATGACAGACAGTTGTGTAGTGTGAAAACAACAGCAATCCAATGACTTTGGATGTTGTATAGTTACAGTTTGTGGGCAGCATTATACATTACACTTGTTAACATGTGACTAGTGTGATAAATCACTTACTGACCTTATCTTATAATCTTTCTGTTATCTAATCTTTCATCGTCAACGTCATAACCACGTAACACCACTAAACCAGACAAACGACACATGCGTTAATACCAGAAAGTGGCTTTTTACCTGGACCAAAAAGTTATTCAGATAACAGGAATGATCTCCAAAACAAATAACCGCCTAAAAAAGTAGTTCCACCACAACGTCAATTTAGGCAACTGTCAGTTCACATAATAAACATGTTTACTGAGTAACACATAAGTACATTAACAAAAACATGAGCTTCACATTTCTGAGTTAAACCCTTTTAAACACTGGTTGTTGTAACCACAAGTTTTGTCCATTTTAAAACAAACTGAAATTATCTCAGGAAAAAAAAAAAAGTAGAAAATGGTACCTTTAGGGGTACAATAGCTTGTCACTGGGATAGTTCCCTGAAAGGGACATCTTTGTGTCTTATCTACCCCTAAACAGTTCATAGTAGAAGGCTACCTTACGGGTGCTCTAAGGTACTTAAATGCACCTTTTATGAGTAGATAAGAAACAAAGTTGTCCCTTTGAGGGTCCTACCCCTGTGACATGCAATTTTTGCACATTTTCTAGCAGCGTATGCCACAAATGCTGTCGATAGAGCTTAACCCAGGGGTGTCCTAAGAGCTCCTGGGCAACCTTCAAACAAACCTTACTTCCAACCCCAGTTAAACACACCTGTGCCATCTACTCAAGGTCTTATATATTAATAGAAACTTCTAGGCTGGTGATATTTAGCAGGTTGGAACTAAATTCTACAGGACATCAGCCCTCCAGGTGCAGGACTGGAAACACCTGGCTTAACTTGAGCCCAGAACTTCTCTTTAAGACAGGTTTGTCCAATCCTGCTCCTGAGGGCCACGTTCCTACAGAGTTCATCTCCAACACACCTGCTTGGACGTTTCTAGTGATCCTGAAGACCTTGATTAGCAGGTTCAGGTGTGTCAACCCCAGTTAAACACACCTGTGCCATCTACTCAAGGTCTTATATATTAATAGAAACTTCTAGGCTGGTGATATTTAGCAGGTTGGAACTAAATTCTACAGGACATCAGCCCTCCAGATGCAGGACTGGAAACACCTGGCTTAACTTGAGCCCAGAACTTCTCTTTAAGCTCCTGAGGGCCACGTTCCTACAGAGTTCATCTCCAACACACCTGCTTGGACGTTTCTAGTGATCCTGAAGACCTTGATTAGCAGGTTCAGGTGTGTTTGATTAAGGATAGAGCTAAACTTTGCTGGATAGTGGCCCTCCAGGAGCAAGATTCTACATGACTGCTTTAAGGCCATTAATAATTTAGGAACATTTTGAAGAGTCAAGAATGCAAGACCTGTCAGGCTGTGTTTTAGGAGTTTGTATACTGTAACAACAAGCAGTAACTTTATCTAACTTATATACATTCATTTGTTCCAATCTTTAGGTCCACTTGTCAGTCTACACTCTTCCTTTATTGGAACTCACTTTGGAAGTTTCGCATTTCTCGCCGTCGTTGAAGTGTATCGAAGGTTTCTGTCTCTGCCATCCATCGGACGCTTCCAAGTTATCATTCTTGGAAAAGATTCACCATGGCAACTACCGGCATGCAGCTGCTCGGCCTGGTCCTGTCCATCATAGGCTGGGTGGGCGGGTTCCTGGTGTGCACCCTGCCCATGTGGAGGGTCACCGCCTTCATCGGAAACAACATTGTTACGGCGCAGATCACATGGGAGGGCCTGTGGATGAATTGCATCTGGCAGAGCACAGGGGAGATTCAGTGCAAGGTGTATGACAGCCTGCTGGCTCTTCCTAGTGACATGAAGGCCGCCCGGGGATTGACGGTTCTCGCTTTGCTCATCTGCACCCTGGCACTCACGCTGGGTGTTCTGGGTATCAAGTGCACCCAGTGCGTGGGCCTCCCAAGCCTCAAGGCGCGCTTGGCAAGAGTGTCTGGTGTACTCTTTGTCATCGCGGGGTTCCTCATTCTCGTACCCGTCTGCTGGACGGCCCATTCCATCATCAGGGATTTCTATGACCCCTATGTGGCGGCTCCTCACAAACGTGAGCTCGGCCCCGCGCTCTACCTGGGCTGGGGGGGGTCGGCTTTGCTGTTGATCGGTGGATCGCTCCTCTACGCAGGGTCCAATCCCCCTGGGATTCCCTCTTCTCCTACATTTAGCAGCGGCGAGAGCAGCCCGCGTCGAGCGGGTGGACCAGCCCAGGTCAAGGGTTATGTTTAATGACCAGCAGCGACACGCCAGTCCCCGAAAGCCTTCTCTGCTAGAGTTTCCCATTGTGATAGATTCAAATTAATTTTAATCTATTTTTTATCATTCAGAATATTTCTGTAGTCTGATGGAGGTAGTGAATAGAAATGTGAAATCGAGTTTCCTTGCCACCTCTAATGTCCACTTATAAGTCTGTCTTTCTCTGTATTTGTCTATTATGTTATTCAATAATAAAACCTTAAATCCTTTATAGTGTCATTTCTGAATTTTTGGAGGTCTGTCTGTTTATGCAGATGACCGATGATGTCACTCATGTCACTTAAAGCAATAGTTCACCAAAAATGAATATTCTGTCATCATTTTTCTCACCCTCATGTTCATCTAAACCTTCCGTTTGTCTTTGAAACACAACTGAAGATATTTTTAAATAAAACCTTAGACATTTCTATCCCTCCACTGAAGGGCATTACACAAAAATGTTGATACTTATAAAAGTTTCTAAGACATTAAAGAAATCTTAGTTTTTGCTAAAGCTTTCATATGTTTACGTGACACAAGAACAAATAAGTATGGTTTATTTACCATATTTGGTGTGCACTATGTATGTGCATTGATCAATGTTTACATGTGTGAATAAAAGGCTAAATTAAATGTGTTCATCAAGTGTTTTTTTTTTCAGAAGATTGGATTCATTCATTCATATGAATTGTCAAAGTTTTGGTGGACTTTTTAATGGAAGGACAGAAATCTCTCAGGTTTCATTTAAAATATCTTCATTTGTGTTTATAAAATAAATATGGTCTTATGGTATTGGAACGATGTGATGCTGAAAAACTGATGACAGAATTTTCTTTTTTAGGTGAACTATCTCTTTAAGATGCTAGCGTACTGAACATTAAATGTTTAAACTATCTGAAAAGTAGGGCACAACGGGGTAAAAGGCGCCTTTGATATTATTTTCATCTAAACCACTAGATGGCACAAAAACGTGGCGTAGCACTTTCCAAAGTTGTAGATTTTAGTAGCAAATGAGAATCGCTAAAATTAGTGCATACATTTTGAGACAAAGGTCTTCTTTATGATTTTCAGTTTTGTTTAAGATAATTAAAGCAACAGTTTTTAAATAACGAAAGAATATGTAAAAGTATGGTATTTGGGGTAAAAAGCGCCCCTGCTGTTGGGGCTAAAGGCG
>NW_015650001.1:205284-210994 GCF_001515625.1 Sinocyclocheilus rhinocerous
AAAATAAGCAGAAAATAGTACAAACTTAGCTAAAGTGATTATTTTGAACAAGTATTAACTTTAAAAAAATTAAAAATTTAATTTAATTTTAATTTTAAATTAAAAAAATAATAATTTGCTGAAGTATTTGTATCAATACCGTGTGCTTTTTACCCCATGCTGGTGGGCCTTTTACCCCGTGTGTGGGGTAAAAGGCCCCTCTTGCCACCTCATACATTTATAAGATTTTTAAACAAAATAAACAACTTGAATTATTTATTTTCACACAAAATCTGTTGCTCCATTAATGTTCAATACAATGTATATATTTTTTTCTGCAATTATACATTTTAGGCGCAGTGAAAAGCATGCACATTTTTTCTTAAGTTGGGCCTTTAGCCCCGTTGTACCCTATAACCTAAAAATAATTGTCTCTAAAAGGATTATTCACCCCAAAATCCAAACTCATACCACTCTACATCTGTATGACTTACTTTCTTATTTGAACAACAGTCAAAATTTCTCAAAATATCTGCTTTTGTATATATTCATATAGGTTTGGAACATCATGGACATAAATAAATAATACAAAATTATGGTCTAATGACATTATTATTATTATTATTATTATTATTATTATTATTTTGTGGCTGGTACTAATATCTAGGACCAGGGTAACCAATGACCAATACTTATGAAAATACAATAAATACAATAAATCAATCCTAATTTTTTTAAGGCCATTAGAGTAAAGGTCATTCACAAAGTTTGGATTTACAGAATATCTGATACACATATAATTTCAGAGAAACCTCTACCCTCTATCTATGTAAACAGTTCAGGCCAAATGAAGCCCTTCTTGGCTCGTGTTGTCTTGACTCTGAGCATCTCTGGCTGTTGTTATGGGGGCTGCTTCTATAGACAGCAGTACAATACCACTGTATGCTGTACCACAGCACAGCATTTACAATAGCTGCATTGTCTACTGCGCCAGGTAGTGACTCATATATGACCTAATGCTACGAGTGAAAATCCGGGGTTGTAAACTATAGAAAAGTGGTTATTGTTGTCTTGACTGCTGGAGTATGAGGGATTAAGGAACCTAAGGGGAGTCTGGTTGGCACCAAGGCTTATTTTTATATATATGGGACAAGTGTTACATTCAGGTAGCTCTTTCACAGTATCTACAAATGTAAAGAAAGTTGAAGATACAGCATTGTTTGCAACAAATACACAGTATAAATAATGCAATGACTGGTACGCTCAAATTTTCTGCTTATTCTCAATTAACCACTGTGTTGTTTTGATTACACTAAAATGGCCAGTAATGCAGGTAATAATAAAATAACCTGCACTGCCTACATTGCATACATGAAAACAAATGAAAACACGTCTAAAGATCAGTAATGTTACTCTCACTTCGACTTTTATTTGACATTTGCGTCATGTCGTCCGCGCATGCGTGTGTCACCCGGCAGTGAAACTCGCTTTTTCACACAGGCGAACAACAGCAAAACAGACACCGAGCGTCCCGATAACAGAGATCAGAAATGGGCAAAGGCGGCGGAACGTTTGACAGACTGTTGGGTATGTGTTATATTTCATGTTTTTAGTGTTTATTTCGACTGACAGACCGATGTGTCGCTAACACATAGATGAAGTGTGCTAATGCTAACGTTAGCACAGTTTGAACAATCACGGTAACGTTAGAATTTAACGTCTATTGTCTTTATTTTTCCCACCGGAGCTTCAACACACCAGTGACATGAACTTAAACCTGACATTGCGAACATCTTTTTCAGTTAAACCGTATGGTGTTGTATGTGTAGTTGACAAATCGGTTATTTTACATAGGCTAGTTAGCAGCACACCTGAGCTAAAGCTATTTTCGGGCCTCTTTTTCACAAGCTACAAATAGCATTAGCAGCATTATTTTGTATACTATGTTTTGTGTGTCTGTTAGTCGTTAACAAGTACGTTGTGTTTGTCTTTGCCAAATCTCGCTGTTAAGCAGGCAATTATACCGCACATTTAATGAGACACAGGCTGTATAAACACTGTCTTGGCACTTCACATGAATATTTATGGTTCCAGTTGCTCACACCTTTAAGAAAAATGTAATTTGAAGATTGTGAAAGTATTCCCATTAGTCACGGGTGGTTCTTCCTGTTTGCTCATGTAATCGAGTGCTGCTGTATACAGAGAGAGGATGGTTTGGCCTATTTGTATTAAGGTTTACCACATAACAGTAACTTCCTGTTAAACACACCAGCTCCATTTCCAAGACTTCACAAAGTGGATTATATACATATGGGTTGAAATTTATATTCTTGATTTATTGTGTGGTTTACTGGACAATATGTAAAATATTCATTATTTATTAATTACTATAGTTTGTTCAATTATGTAAAATTGAGAATATTGTGATAATTTTAACGTGAGTTATTGGACTTCAGAATTGATTAATAATACGATTTTTCCACATTTTGTAAATTTTTTATGGATATTGTGTAATGTGTATTGTAATATAGGTTGGTGCATGTTGTTTATTTATTGCTCTGTATTATATTGGTCCCTGTAAATGACGATAATTAAATATGATTCTTCCTCGTGTTCATTTAGTGGAAAACATGTCCTGATTATTTGATTGATTGATTGATTTTTTTTTTTACACCATGTTACTTTTTGAAGTAAAACATAAATATTAAGATATGAATTGTCAAATGTGCAATGTATTTAGTTTTATTTAGGCCTACTTAATTTTTTATCTATTTCACCCAGTCCATCAAACCTAAATCAAACATTACTAAATGCTTAAATTATATGGGATTCTGATAATGAGATCATTAGTCTTCTCCACTAGATGTCACCCTTATTTACCTTGCGCGTTGTTACAACAGAAAGCCTGTCATTCATTCAGCACTTATCATGGCCATACGCGTGATTCGCAAAGCTCAGGTGAAATGCTATAGTAATACTATAAATCTGCGGAAGCATTTGATATCACACATAATGCGCCATGATTTCCGCAATGAATGAATGAATGGATGTATCATATTGGTACCAGTGAAAAGATTTTACTATACTGTCAAACCTGAACATGTTTTTTTTCCACTTCATTTTCGAATGTTTTCAGGAAAAATACCTTTAGCAAACTGTTTCTGATAACACTTGATGATAAAAAATGTGCTCTTCCAATCCTTCACAGAAAAGGCTACCAGTCAGCTGCTGCTGGAGACAGACTGGGAGTCCATTCTGCAGATATGTGACCTCATTCGGCAAGGCGATACGCAGTAAGATAAAACATTTTCTAATTTGACTGCATGTCAGTGCATGTCAGTCATGTGTTGTGATAAAAATGGCCTTGACTTCCTTATATACTGTTTTGTTATTTCCCGCCACCAGGGCAAAATATGCAATTGGTGCCGTCAAGAAAAAACTCAATGACAAAAATCCACATGTCGCGCTCTATGCTCTTGAGGTAAGTGTAGTTCATCTACATATATAGAGCACTGTAGACCAGGTGTTTTCAAGCAACAACAACAAAAAGTAAAAAATAAATAGTAAAGATTAAGATTATTTTATTATTAAAATAATAATGACATAAATAATAAAAATGATAAAAAATAAACAAAATAGATTAAAATGAATAAATAATGCAAAATATATTTAAATAAATAATAAAATATAATAATGATTAATTAAATAGTACTGTAAATAACAGTACATATACTATGTATGAGTAAAAAACAAAGTAAACTGCACTTTTGTTTGTCTGTGACTTGTTCTTTAAAGTCGTGGGGATTATGACTGGCTGTCATTGTTTGTATCATTTATCAGCTGGAAAAGTTTGTTCTTAAAGTGATTCCAGTGGTATCGTTCCTCTGTGTTGTTATTGTTATAGTTGTGGTGTGGACTTCCCTATTCTTATATAATCATTATAGTTTTCGTCCTTGGTAGGGCTGTGTGATATGATGATATACAGGTGCATCTCAATAAATTAGAATGTCGTGGAAAAGTTCATTTATTTCAGTAATTCAACTCAAATTGTGAAACTCGTGTATTAAATAAATTCAATGCACACAGACTGAAGTAGTTTAAGTCTTTGGTTCTTTTAATTGTGATGATTTTGGCTCACATTTAACAAAAACCCACCAACTCACTATCTCAACAAATTAGAATACTCCATAAGACCAATAAAAAAAAACATTTTTAATGAATTGTTGGCCTTCTGGAAATAATTTATTGAGATGCACCTGTATATCGGATAGACGAAATAAAACATCTATAGTTTCATATTATGCTCTATTGTTTATTTCGTGGTGTCGCAAAATACATTGTTTACAGTAATACGTTTTCATAATTTGGATGACTGCGATCTTTACACGCCACCACGGGGCGTGAAGGGGAGACCGAGAACCAGTGGAGAACCACCAGCCAGGACAAAACGAGGAGCTCGTTCCTAAACGAGGGACTACATCTGTAGCATGGACACGCGTTTTTAAGCACTGCAGTTTTAAAAACAACCAATTTTAAGCCGATGAAACACAAACAACAGAGCAATATATGTGCTCTGTTTCTGTGTGAGAGGAGCGCACATTTTTTTGCCGCCTTATTGGCTTTGAACGATTACATAAACACTTACAGTGGGTACGGAAAGTATTCAGACCCCCTTAAATTTTTCACTCTTTGTTATATTGCAGCCATTTGCTAAAATCATTTAAGTTAATTTTTTTTCCTCATTAATGTACACACAGCACCCCATATTGGAGAGGAGCGCAAATTTTTTTGCAGCTTTATTAGCTTTGAACGATTACTTAAACACACTTATATGCGTTATAATCCGCGTCTTTGCAAGTATCCTCATAAACACAGTGATTTAGGTCTTAAGAGAGAGTAAACGGCTGAAAAAGAAAACGCATATGTAACAATATATTGGATCCGGACTACGGTCTTAAAGGGGAAGCTGTCCAATATTTGTCCTGTCTGCCATTCATATTAATCAAACAACCAATTTTAAGCCGATGAAACACAAACAACAGAGCAATATATGTGCTCTGTTTCTGTGTGAGAGGAGCGCACATTTTTTTGCAGCTTTATTAGCTTTGAACGATTACTTAAACACACTTATATGCGTTATAATCCCCGTCTTTGCAAGTATCCTCATAAACACAGTGATTTAGGTCTTAAGAGAGAGTAAACGGCTGAAACAGAAAACGCATATGTAACAATATATTGGATCCGGACTACGGTCTTAACGGGGAAGCTGTCCAATATTTGTCCTGTCTGCCATTCATATTAATCAAACAACAGTGAGAGAAAATCTCTCACTGCTCTTGATTAAATCACTTTTGTAACTTTAATAAGAAGAAATTAAAAAATTATAATAATTATATATTTATATATATGTATAGAATCTATACATAATACACATGTTAATTATATCTATCTATCTATATATAGATAGTAGGGTTGGGGTACCTATGTAACCGGTATGTACTAGAACTGTACTAGAACTCGGTGCCACTTAAATGCCTGAGCGATTGATTGAAATATTTGTCCTGGTTCTCCGAAATGGACGTAAGAAGCATGGGTGTCGCTAGGCAATTTTTAGCGGGTCTATAGCGATTAGCTCCATAAACTGTACACAAATTCGTGATCACCTCAGAGTCAGTCCCCTTTAAATTTCATATGAAAACGGCGGCAGACTTCGTCTCCTCCCCGTCTTTTA
>NW_015650001.1:211551-215640 GCF_001515625.1 Sinocyclocheilus rhinocerous
TCTTTCAGCGCGCTCTTCAATCCGCACTCCGCAGACCGCAGCGGTGCAGCGCGAGCAGGCTCAAACAGAAACAGAGGACACAAGGTGTGTGTTTATCGATAGATTGTTATATTATGTGTATCTGTGCAGTTCTTTGTCATAAATAGTTTACAAAAGGTCACGATTTTCGCTGCGTTTACCCCTCATCACACCACAGCTGTTTCCTCCAGCGAAAATTTAGCCCTCAACACATATGAATGCATACTTTATAAAACTATCATGTTGCTATTTTCATTTGAAAATTTTATATTTAATATATAACATATTACAGTACATGTGGCATAGGCCTACCACACAGTCATTCACAGAACTGATTAAATACAGTGACAGACAGCACTCAGTCAATTCACTCATTTTAACTAAATATCAGAGTGATTGACAGAGATACAGGAGAAACATTATGTGTGGTTTTGTATTAAATATTGTTTTGTATTAAATAATGACCCAGATCGTGAAATACATTTATTAGCCTTAGAGTAAGGGAAGCACAACTCGGGATATGAGAGCATCCGAGGAGCATGTGAATGCTATGTGTATTTATTTAAAATATTTGTAATGTTCTTTAATGTTATCCATAGTTTTTTTTTTGTGGCTCTTTTTTTTTAAGTATCGGTTCAGGCACCGGTACCGTTTTAAAAGTATCGATTTGGCACCGGTATCGTAAAAAACCCAATCGTATATTTATTTTAAATATTTGTAATGTTCTTTAATGTTATCCATCGTTTTATTTTTTGTTGCTCTTTTTTTAAAGTATCGGTTCAGGCACCGGTACCGTTTTAAAAGTATCGATTTGGCACCAGTATCGTAAAAAACCCAATCGATACCCAACCCTAATAGATAGATAGATAGATATAATTAACATAGTGAAGACTAAATAATTTACACAATGTATGTAGAGTTTCTTATTTATTGTAGTTTTTTGTCCTATTGCTTACAATTAGTTTCATATCCTTATTTCATCACTGACTGTTTATTTATCTTCAGTGAGTTTGAGTTTTTAGGCTTGTATTAGTTTGATATCGACATTGGTGACAAGGATTATGAAAATTCTATGGTATCAAAGATTTTAATATCATGAATATACCGTGATATAAAATCAGTCATATCGTGATAAACAATTTTGTTCATTTCGCCCACCCCTAGTCCTTGGTATGAACAGGCCTTAACTCGTATACCTAATTACTTAATGTTGAGTTTATACATTATACATATTAAGTTTTTGTATAGTATAATGTATAAAGTTTTTGTATTATGCCTCAATCAGTCAAGGTCATGTGTGCAAGTTAGCATTTGCTTGTCAACAGGTCCTGGAGTCAGTGGTGAAGAACTGTGGCCAGACAGTTCATGATGAAGTGGCTAGTAAGCAGACAATGGAAGAGCTAAAGGAGCTGTTCAAGGTGACTCCTGCTGAACTCAACCTATAATCTGTGACTGTTGCTTTAAGGGTTGTCTTTGGCCCTGCCTTTATGATCTTTCCAAGTGGGTCAGACCCAGTGACTCAGCTGCACTGTACTTCCTGATTGTGTCATCGTCACATGTTTATTTGGCTGAGGGAAGTTCAGAAACAACACACTGTTCTTGGAGTTCTTTTGCTTTCTAACATTTAAGAATCTCTTAGAAGGTTTTGAGGTGGTTAAAGAGAGACTAGATATTTTTCTGTTCTCTCTCTCTCTCTCTCTTTTTTTTGTTTACTAACCGGTTAGGCAACTCCTGAGTTCTGACTTCACAGCTTCGATATTGTTTTTTAAGTCATCACTGAAAGAATGTGACTCTTTTGTGTTTAGAAACAACCCGAACTGAACGTGAAGAACAAGATCCTTTATCTGATCCAGGCCTGGGCCCACGCCTTCCGCAACGAGCCCAAGTACAAAGTCATCCAGGACACCTATCAGATCATGAAGGTGGAAGGTAAGGCTTTACGCAGATTCGTAAACATGAAATACATTTCTAAAGGGTGTTTACACATACAGTGATTTGCAGAACCAGAATGGTATGATACATTATGCACTGCTGCAAGTTATATATACAAATACTTTCCAATGCACAATGTACAATTTAATCGCAAAAATACTTCATTTTCAAATGTCAGTAAAAATAAGATGTCAATCTGTGAAACTTTTTAAAAGAAAAACAATCTCTTCTACTCGCTCAGGTCATGTCTTCCCAGAATTCAAGGAGAGTGATGCCATGTTTGCAGCAGAAAGGGTGAGAATAACGGTTGAGTAAATCAAGTACATTTTTGCACACTCTGAGATGTTTGGTTTGTCATGGGTTTGTCGTGTTTCTCTTCCAGGCTCCTGATTGGGTGGATGCAGAGGAGTGCCACAGATGTAGGGTTCAGTTTAGTGTTATGACCCGAAAGGTATATACTGCTCTTTTATAATCTATCTATATCATGTTTATGAAGTACCATATACAAGGCAATTTTTATGATGCATAACTGCTGGTGGCTATTCATTCAGCACCACTGCAGGGCATGTGGGCAGATTTTCTGTGGGAAGTGCTCTTCTAAACACTCTACCATTCCCAAATTTGGCATTGAGAAGGAGGTGCGTGTGTGTGAGCCCTGCTTCGAGCTTCTCAACAAGTGAGTATATGTGAAAAAGAAAAATACCTACCATTGTGCTG
This sequence comes from Sinocyclocheilus rhinocerous, assembly GCF_001515625.1. Classification (NCBI taxonomy): domain Eukaryota; kingdom Metazoa; phylum Chordata; class Actinopteri; order Cypriniformes; family Cyprinidae; genus Sinocyclocheilus; species Sinocyclocheilus rhinocerous. The sequence goes on from NW_015650001.1 coordinate 214,219, forward strand.
CTTTTTTTGTTCTTTGAGAAGGGTATTCACCTTACAAAGGAATAGTTCATACAAAAATAAAATCTCTCTCATTATTTATTCACCCAAACCCATCTGACTTTCTTCTGTGTACCACAAAAGGAGGTTCTGTTTTTTAAAGAATGCAGCATTACAGCTGGAACAGAAATAAATTACATTTAAAAAAAATACATTAGAATAAAATAATTCTTTTAAATTGTAATACTATTTCACATTTGACAATATTACTGTTTTGCTATATTTTTTCAATCAACTTAAAGGGTTAGTTCACCCAAAAATGAAAATTAGCTTGTGTTTTACTCACCCTCGAGGCATCCTAGGTGTATATGACTTTCTTCTTTCAGACGAATCCAATCGGAGTTATATAAAAAATTCTACGTGTTATCATTGCAGTGGGTGGGTGTTTCTGTTCAACAGTCCAAAACTTGTTAAATAAAGTGAGCGCATCCGTAATAAAACGTGCCTCACATGGCTCCAGGGGGTGAATAAAGGCCTCCTGTAGCAGATCCATGTGTTTTTGTAAGAAAAATATCCATATTTCATGTGATATGACATGATATTTCCCCCCATTTTAAATTCTTATTATCCAAAGAAAGGTTAGATTTTTGTGATTTTTAAAAAATAAAAGATCAAAAGGATTAACAATGCAGATTAATTTTCACAGCCTTCTTTGATCATATTTACCAAGGGTGCCGATATTTTTGGCCATGACTGTGTGTGTGTGTATATATATATATATATATGTATCTTTTATATTTAGACAAAATTAAATAGAAATGAAAATAGTTTGCACATGTCATCTTGAAGTCAGAAAAGGAAGAATGTTGTCTGTGGTATATTTTCACTGCAAAACAACAACAAAAAAAGATCAGACATTGCTGCAAATTTGGAGAAAAGCCACCACAAGTTCTGTCATTTTATGATGCAAAAATCAGAAAAAAAGTTCTACAAAAAGAGATATGGAAGAAAAATAATGCCATATGTCTTTGAAACAAAAAAGCACGTTGAATAGCACTAACTGAAAAAATAATGAATTGCATTAACAGTCCTTGCATTTTAATGCCTTGTATTTCCAGGGCTTGCATTTTTAAGTCCTGAAATTTAACATAGTTGTTTATTTAAGCTGTGAATATTTCAATTCAAAATATTTCACACACATTTTCACAATTAAAAATTAAATAATTCATATTCACCTTCCAGAATTCACTTCCAAAATATTCAGTCTTTATTTATCTATATTATACACGATGTTTAATATTCCACTGGCAAATTTCGGTCCATTTTATTTCACTTTCCAAATTCGCTTCCACAAATTCAGTGGTTAAAATTCAGCAGAAAATTCGGCATTGCACATCTGGGAGCTGCAGGAATAGCAGTAGAGCACTGATGCATGATCTCCAGCTG
>NW_015650001.1:216791-218245 GCF_001515625.1 Sinocyclocheilus rhinocerous
GGACCGTCTGCAAATTTACCTCACAGTACAAAACAAAGTCCAATAATTTATTCAAATTAATGTTTACAGTAAATGAATAATTTACTCAAACTCACTAAATATATATTGCCAATAACTCGCCTTTCCCTAACTATGTACCCTACACAAATATATATATATATATATATTAATTTTTTTTATTACAGTAATTAACCAAAATTGGTTTTTTTGTGTTCCAAATGTTGTATGTTACTAATGACCAGACTGACTTAATTCTTAAGAAATTACTGTAATTCATATAAAGTTTTTTTTATGTTCCAAAGGCTGTAGTACATTCCTAGTGACTAGACTGACATAATAGGTGCAATTTTGCTAATACCTCCCTTACTGTACATAAAGTATGCAATATTTTGTACTACAACCTTTGGAACATGAAAAATCCCTTTTGGGATCTTACAGATTTTTTTGTTTGTGTTTTAAATAATTGTGAATGGTACATACAGTAAGGGTGATATTGGCAAAATTTCACATGAAGTAAGTCAGTCTTGTAACTAGCAACGTACAACAACCCGTGGAACATGAAAAAAAAACCTTCTGGTGAATTACTGTAGTTTTAAAAAAAATATATTTGTGTACTGTACATACCGTAAGGGAGATATTGGTAAAATCTAACCTGTAGTAAGTTAGTCTTGTATCTAGCAATGTACTACAGTCATTGGAACATGAAAAAACCCTTTCCAGGGATCTTTTATATGTAAATAATTGTGTACTGTACATATATGAAGGGAGGTATTGGCAAAATCTCACCTGTAGTAAATCACTATGAGCAATACGAGCTTTACAATTTGACAGTATGTTATTTTAAATGTTAAAAGTCATTTTAATTAAAATACATTGGACATTTTAACCCAGTCGGTGGAATTGTCAGACGGTCCCTTGGGTGCGATAGCAATGTTTTCTCCGGTTTAAATTTGCATCAACAATACACCCAGGCGGTTTTGAACTCCTATTTTTATGTCAATATAAAGTGGTTGCATATTGTTAAAACTAATCGTGGTATTGAAAAGTGGTAAGGGAAAGCAATTATAAAGAAAATGCAGCGCGTTGCATTCTTCTGACCTCATTTGCTTGCCTGTATATAGTTCGCATAATCATCAATAAAGTGTATTCTGAGATCTGAGGTCTTATATCACTGTATTAGTTCACTGAGGCGCATTACGTGTCATTGGGGAAATCATGGAGTGTGACGTATGAGGGGAACCCCAGTATTACAACTCAGACCCCAGCATGCGTCACACAAGCCATGATACAAAGTTCCGGAAACTAAGCAACCGAAAGCAATATATGTCATATATGTCTGTAATGTTAGTTCTGTACTTCAGCGTCGCGTAAAACAGCATTATTATCTCCTTTGTGGTATAGAAAGCTGCTTACATGCAGGCTACGGGAAACAGCGAAGATGTTGAATTAAACAT
>NW_015650001.1:220173-220848 GCF_001515625.1 Sinocyclocheilus rhinocerous
GACTCTATAGATCAGTGGTAAGGGAAAGCAATTATAAAGAAAATGCAGCGCGTTGCATTCTTCTGACCTCATTTGCTTGCCTGTATATAGTTTGCTTAATCATCAATAAAGCGTTTTCTGAGATCTGAGGTCTTATAATCACTGTATTAGTTCACTGAGGCGCGCTATGCGTCGTTAGGGAATCCTGGAGTGTGACGTATGAGGCAGAACCCCAGCATTACAGCACAGCGTCACACAAGCCATGATACAAAGTTCCGGAAACTAAGCAACCGAAAGCAATATATGTCTTCCTCAGATGTAATGTTAGTTCTGTACTTCAGCGTCGCGTAAAACAGCATTATTATCTCCTTTGTGGTATAGAAAGCTGCTTACATGCAGGCTACGGGAAACAGCGAAGATGTTGAATTAAACATACACACAATCAGCTTTTCCACATGTTTATACTGGCCCCGATAATCAAACCTTCTACTTAGCGCTTGCTCCATTTCTGCAAATCCGTTTTTGTGAATAAATGACTTAATCCACCTGTTTGTCGTGAAGTCGTGGCCTAATGGTTAGAGAGTCGAACTCGTAACCCAAAGGTTGCGGGTTCGAGTCTCGTACCGGCAGGGATTGTAGGTGGGGGGAGTGAATGTACCGCACTCTCTCCCACCTTCAATACCACGACTGAGGTGC
>NW_015650001.1:223675-233991 GCF_001515625.1 Sinocyclocheilus rhinocerous
TGTTGCTTTGGTCTTCATCAACAGCCGCTTGCGCCACCTGCTGGTGAGTGACTGACAGCAGCTGGAGATCATGCATCAGTGCTCTACTGCTATTCCTGCAGCTCCCGGATGTGCAATGCCGAATTTTCTGTCGAATTTTAACCACTGAATTTGAGGAAGTGAATTTGGAAAGTGAAATAAAATTGACCGAAATTTGCCTGTCGAATATTATACATCGTGTTTTTAAACAGATTGAATAATTTGGAAGTGAATTCTGGAAGGTGAATTTGAATTATTGAATTTTTAATTATGAAAATGTGTGTGAAATATTTTGAATTGAAATATTCACAGCTTAAATAAACAACTACGTTAAATTTCAGGACCTAAAAATGCAAGCCCTGGAAATGCAATGCATTATTTTTTCAGTTAGTGCTATTCAACGTGCTTTTTTGTTTCAAAGACATAGCATTATTTTTCTTCCATAAAGAGACTTCTTTTAAAAACATTTGTTTTTCTTATGACTTAAATTTTTTTAATTGTATATAGATGCTGTTGTCCCAAATCAGTCACTTATGACCTATCTCAGTTAGGTTGCAGCTGATGTAGGCATTAGACAGAAAGGCAGCTTTTTTTCCCCATCTTTTATCAGAAAATTTCTTTATATCTGTGTAATATCTTCTTGTAGCTGACTACCAGAGATTTACCAGGATGTGTGTGTCTCCTCACCAGCCACCCCTCCCTCTCTCCCCCTCCTAGGAAAGCCGAAGGGAAGGCCGCCAGCACTGGGCAGTCCGAGCTTCCCCCTGAGTACCTGACCAGCCCTCTGTCCCAGCAGTCTCAGGTAGTGCCCACCGAATCAGTAAGTAGTTACATTTCATAGAGGGCTCACTCTCATGGGCATCACAATTATGAAGCATACCACCAAATTTATTGAAACGGACAATAAACCAATAGTTTATCATTCACGCACAAGTTTATTTGGACCCCGAATGCAAAGCAGTTTTGAGGCTCATGAGTGAGAGCAAATTTTACTGTCTAGTTTGTGTGCTTACCATCAATCCCACTCCAATCAGTAATAAACACTGTATTTAAAGGTGAAGTGTATCATTTCTGTGCCACTAGTATGGACCAAATAAAATTACTGAAAAAACAGCTGGCTGTTGTAGGAGCTGTTAATTTAATTATAATATGATAAGAATTTGAAGTCTCTTTGTTCATCAAGGCTGCATTTATTTGATTGAAAATACAGTAAAAGAAAAGTAAAATTTGTACTATTTGAAACAACTGTTTTCTATTCTAGTTTATTTTAAAATGTAATTTATTCCTGTGATGCAAAGCTGAATTTTCAGCATCATTACTCCAGTTTTCAGTGTCACATGATATTTCAGAAATCATTCTAATATGCTGATTTGATGCTCATAAAGTATTTCTTACTGTTAGCAATGTTGAGAATGTTGATGTTTCTCAGGATTTTTTTGATGAATAGAAATATATTTTTTTATTATTAAAATAAAATGTCTTTACTGTCATATTTGATCAAATTATTGCATCCATGCTGAACAAAATATTATTTCTTAAAAAAATAAGAAAATTTTTTTTCTGGCCACTAAAAAAATCTTACTGACTCCAAACTTTTGAACATGTATATTCATAACAATTAATCAGATTCACACCAATGGTAGAGACAATGTTATGTCAGGCAAACAGACAAATTGCAGTTTCATTTGGTGCTGTTAATATTGTAGAAATTACGCTCTTCACCTTTAATATAGATGCACAACATTTCAGTGATCATATCAGTATCAGTGTTGGTGTGTTTTAATTAATTTTGTTTTGTCCGAATCAGTGGAAGCCAATGATTTGACCCCTTACTCATTATTCATTATTATTCTATAAAATCCAATATTAGACAATATTGTTTTTTTAAAAACATAATACAAAAATTGTGTGTCTGCCAAAATTTCTATATTTGTGCACTGGTAATATATAAATAAACCAAAATGTAATCAAAACGTGTACGGCTCCCTCTCCACATCTTCCTGTTGTTTTCTTCTTGACCTCCTCTTGCTGCTCTGCTCCTCAGATGCCTCCTAAGAGAGATGAGGCTGCGCTGCAGGAGGAAGAGGAGCTGCAGCTGGCCATCGCGCTGTCTCAGAGTGAGGCCGAGGAGAAGGCGAGGATGGTACGATGTCTAATACCTGTAAGCCAGCCGTTCAGCATCAGCATAAATAAGGGGTCATGATTGTGTTTGTTTACAGAGACAGAAGAACACTTACTCTGCGTACCCCAAAGCCGATCCCACCCCTGTGACTTCCTCTGCCCCTCCTGTCAGCACTCTCTACTCCTCTCCCGTGGTAAGAAACATTCATTGAAGTTATTAATTGAAACGCCTTGTCTAAATTTATGTTTAATGGGTAAATCGTTTCTCTTTTTACCTTTCAGAACTCATCGGCTCCATCGGCTGAAGACGTGGATCCAGAGGTGAAAAACCAACCAGTTCCTTCAAAAATAGTTGATTTTGTATTAGTACAGTAAATATGTCAATAATCTAATGTAATTATGTACACTGCTGCTCAAAAAAATTTTAGTTTTTAAAAAATGCTTTTGAAAATCTCTTATGCTCACCAAGGCTGCACTTATTTGATTGAAAATACTGTATATATATATAAAAAAAAAAAAAACTATTACTACAATTTAAAATAACTGTTTCTGTTTGAATATGTTTTAAATGTAATTTATTCCTGTGATGCAAATTTTCAGCATCATTTCTCCTGTCTGATCCTTCAGAAATCATTCTAAAATGCTTAAAGAAACATTTTTTTTATTATTATTATTATCAATGTTGTTACCCAATTATATATTGTGTATTATCAATTGTGTTGCTCAGTATTTTTTCAGAAACTGTTACCCATTTTTTTCAGGATTCTTTCATAATTAAGAAAGATCAAAAGCAGCATTTGTTTGAAATAGAAATCTTTTGTAACATTGTGCCTTTACTGACACTTTTGCAAGTATTTAAGTATTTTTTCATTTGGAAAAAAGACAATGATTTTTATCAGGACAAACTTTTTAGTGTTAAAAAAAAAAAACACTCGAGTGGTAGTAAATGAAAAACCCAGTTAGTGTATTTAAATAATTTTTGTAATATTTTCAGCTGGCCCGTTACCTAAACAGAACTTACTGGGAGAAGAAACAGGAAGAGGTTCGCAAGAGTCCCACCCCCTCTGCTCCTGCTCCAGTTTCACTGGCTGAGCCCATGCCAATCAGCCAACCAGTGGAAATCCTCGCTCCGGTCCAACCCATCAACATAGTGGAGGTACCTGCAGCACTGGAAATGGAGAATCAAGAAAATTGTTGAATCATGTTCTGCACTGAACGTCTTGCATCTGTCTCTTCAGTATTTAAGTATTTTTTCATTTGGAAAAAAGACAATGATTTTTATCAGGACAAACTTTTTAGTGTTAAAAAAAAAAAACACTCGAGTGGTAGTAAATGAAAAACCCAGTTAGTGTATTTAAATAATTTTTGTAATATTTTCAGCTGGCCCGTTACCTAAACAGAACTTACTGGGAGAAGAAACAGGAAGAGGTTCGCAAGAGTCCCACCCCCTCTGCTCCTGCTCCAGTTTCACTGGCTGAGCCCATGCCAATCAGCCAACCAGTGGAAATCCTCGCTCCGGTCCAACCCATCAACATAGTGGAGGTACCTGCAGCACTGGAAATGGAGAATCAAGAAAATTGTTGAATCATGTTCTGCACTGAACGTCTTGCATCTGTCTCTTCAGCAGCAGTATCAGAATGGAGAATCTGAGGAGAACCATGAGCAGTTCCTGAAGGCCTTGCAGAACGCCGTCACCACCTTCCTTAACCGCATGAAGAGCAACCACATGCGCGGCCGCAGCATCACCAACGACAGCGCTGTGCTCTCGCTCTTCCAGTCCATCAACAACTTGCACCCACAGCTGCTGGAAATACTCAACCAGCTGGATGAAAAGAGACGTGAGTCACGTGTGCATGTTTGTGTCTCAAGCCCGTGTCCACCTGGTATCTGCATTGACACACAGTGCTAAATATAGGTGTAAATGGGGTCCAAAACATGTTGTGATCTGATCTAGAGCTGCAACAACTATTCAATAAAACCGTTAATTATTGTGAAGGAAAATAATCAAAACATAATTTCATTATCATTTAGTGAGTTCTTTCCTGTGTGCATAGAAAACCTCCTTTATTAATTAATTGATGCCAAATAGTGAAAAACACCAAATTTGATTTTTGCTATTAAATAGAATTCAATTTACATTTTGCAAAACAATCATTTGGATCAAAACAGTACACACTGCTAAAGGTTTCAGATGAACCATAATTGTTGTTCAGTTGTTAGTTCGTGATACATAATGTACTAACTAATGTTAAATTGTACCATTTTTATAATATTTTTTATAATAAATTTGTTTTTGCATATTTACTGAAATAATTAGAAATAAATGTAAAATGAATAGATTTTTATCAAAATAAATTAGATGTTTTTTTTTTATTTCCCACTAAATATTTAAATAATGCTTTTTTAAAGATCATTATTTTGTGTATTTGGTGCAACAGAATGTGTACATGCTTTTTTATGTTAAAAAAACACATTATTTTTCAAACAGTACATTATTGTAGGTCCTCTATGCCCCGCCTCTCTCAAACGCTTCGTTTTTTACAAAGTCCCTCCTTCCGACAAGCGCAGTTTGCTCTGATTGGCCAGCTGACCCAGTGCATTGTGATTGGCCGAACACCGCAAGCACTCGTCGGAAATGTAACGCTCCTTACCATAATCGCGAGCTTCATCTTTCAAAATAAATGTACAGACATAGCCCGAAAGGGGAACAGAAAGGAAAACTTGAAATCGCATCATATGACCCCTTTAAATATAGTAACTATATTATTTTTATTATATAATTATAGTATTTTCTAGAAATAAATCATTTGAAAATGAATACGTTTCAGTTTCAGGATTTATTTTGATTTCTCACGGTTTCATTTAAGGACAGTAAATAACACATGCATAACAACTGCTTAATATATTTACTAAAATAATTAGAAATAAATAATTTGAAAATGAATCTGTTTAAATGTAAATATCAAAATTAATTAAACTATGTATCTTGGTTTCAATTTAAAACTTTCTAAATATATTTAGAAACTGCTGCCTTCAAGCTGTTAGCTTGATCTTTTTGTTAGTAACTTCCAGTGTAGATAACTACTCTTTCCAAATGACACAAAATGTACGAATATATTGAAGCTGGTTGGGTTGCAGTTTCAAAGTATTGTCCCTAACGCCTTTGAAATACAAGGTGCCTTGTGATAGTGAATGCTGTCTACTCTCTCGCTCAGTGTACTATGAGGGTCTTCAGGACAAACTGGCGCAGGTGCGTGACGCACGGGCGGCACTGAACGCTCTGAGAGAGGAGCACAGGGAGAAACTGAGACGGGCTGCTGAGGAGGCAGAGAGACAGAGACAAATCCAGCTCGCCCAGAAACTGGAGATCATGAGGCAGAAAAAACAGGCAAGTTGCTTTTCTTTTGAGTCTGTGAATCATGTGATGAGGGAACGCTGACTCTGATTGGTTACTGCAGGAGTACCTGGAGATGCAAAGACAGCTCGCAATCCAGCGTCTGCAGGAGCAGGAGAAGGAGAGACAGATGCGTCTGGAGCAGCAGAAACACACCGTTCAGATGAGAGCACAGATGCCTGCGTTCTCTCTGCCTTACGCACAGGTGTGCACTGCTACACACACACACATTTGACACTTTCAGCGAGCTGATCAATGAATCAGTCATGATAAATATTACACACATTATGTATTTGTTAATTGTTATCTTTATAAATAGTTAAGTTTACTTTTAATGAGATTTGTAAGTTAGTTGTAGGGCTGGATGATACACGTTTTTTCTCAGTTTTGTAATTATATGTTCTAAAATGGCTAAAAAAAAGTACAAATACATTTTAAAATATTAACAAAAAATTTTTTGTTAAATCAACTCAAGCAAGAATATTGACTCGTATTCAAGTGAAGCATCATGAAACTAGTCTAAGAATATGACCACTTCAGGGTTAATATAAAAATGTATTAAAGTCATTACAGTGTTCTCATTGTTTAACTTTAAATGACTGTCAAAGTCATTGTGAATTGTGACGAGTGGGGGCGGGGCCGAGAGCCGTGGGAACGGAGCGAGGCTGGTGGAGTAATTGATAATGAGCGACACCTGCACCACTCACCGGTCTCGAGTCCCACGGAGGAGCTCCGGAAGGATAAAAGGAGGAGTTACGACAGTGAAAGACGAGAGAGGACCAGGCCTGGATTTTATTTTGTGTTTTGTGTGCGGCAGTCGTCCACGAGGGGCTGCCGCTTTACTTTCATTTTGTGTTTGTTTATTTTATTAAAGTTTTCTTTGAACGTTCGCCAGTTCCCGCCTCCTCCTTCCCGTGACTACGAACGTTGTTACATTCCTTCCGGAGCTCCTCCGTGGGACTCGAGACTGGTGAGTGGTGCAGGTGTCGCTCATTATCAATTACTCCACCGGCCTCGCTCCGTTCCCACGGCTCTCGGCCCCGCCCCCACTCGTCACATGAATATATAGTAAATATTTAGTATTTTAGATAAAAAGATTACATTGTATGACTGTTGGATTTATCAAAAAGCTGGTCTCATAGATCTGCCTTTTCTAATTAGACAATTAAAAGTGCAGTAGGAGATCTTGGAAAATGCTAACTTTAGCCTGATAGCACTGAAAGCGAACGTCCCACCCTCCCTGCAATCGCCGTCCAAAGCCACGCCCCCTGTTTAAGTAAACCCTTAAACGGATTTCCCCTGCTCAGGGAGTAGGAAGCAGGGAACCGCTGGGCTACATCATGTGTCATTCACCTGTGAGAAAACTTTATAGTACAGTGTTAGTAAAAGTACTACAATACCAGGAAGGAAGATCGGGTTGTTGATGTTTGTCTGCCATTCTCGCTCTCTCTGCACCGCGTGCGTGAACGCGCTGATGACGTATCCTGTCTGCGCGAACCGGGTGCGTAGAGGTATGCAAATACAAATGTTGACAAAACGGACCGAGCGTTTTGATTGGACGAACATTTCTTGGTCCTACGCCTTCCACAGAATATATAAATACAGATAAAGACATTTAGACCACAATCACCTATTGCACCTTTAACAATTATTTTGATAATCAATTAATCAGATGAAAAATGTTTAAATATAAAAAATGAATTCATTTTAACACATTTTTTACCAAATGTTTTTGGACGACTTGTGCATTGTTGTCCAAAGGTTATGTAAACTAATATAATGAATGTATCCATGTAGGTTGTTCTGTATATTATGTGTGAAAAGGGTTAAATATAAATATAAAATTTCTATACAAAAAAACCTGATTGATTACCACTTAAAAATAAAAGTTAAAATCACTGTACTAAAAGTGATATTACAGGAAAATCAAAGCGCAGGCTGAATATTAACTGCTGCGAAGCAGGATGAACATGCACATTCATCTAAACAGTAATTATATGAAATTTATACTCCAGTATAACAGTCTCTATACAGTGACTGCTCTCTGTGTCACATGCAGAGTTTAACATCAAACGACAAATATTTTAGCAAAATGTTTATTTTAGTCAGAATTATTGTGCTCCCATTCTATTGCGGCTTTAGACTGATGTCAGAATGATCCTTTATGGAAATGGAAGTAATCACATAACTCCCTAGCATTTTAAAATGTAAAGACATGATTAATCTATAATCAGATCTGTTGTTTAACTATTTTTGTTATTGATTGTTACTGATTTTATCAATTAGTTGTTGCAGTCCTATTTGTAATGTGCTGTTTGGTGCTTGTAGATGCAGTCACTGCCTCCTAACGTGGCAGGAGGGGTGGTGTATCCCCCCGCTGGCCCTCCCAGCTATCCTGGAACGTTCAGTCCTGCTGGCTCAGTGGAGGGGTCGCCCATGCATGGAGTCTACATGAACCAGCCCGGACAGACAGCTGCCGGTGGCCCGTACCAGGCCATGCCTGTGTCAGCTACAGGTCAACCAATCATCCTCTGTTTTTATCACTCTTTAAAAACCAGTTTAATGAATAAACAACATCAGCTTCAAATGTGGCACTTTTTTATTTAATAGAGTCTCTGCTCACTCTCTTTTAGATCCCAACATGGTGAACGCTTACATGTATCAGACTGCAGGCACCAGTGGGCAGCCAGCCGCCCCTGGACAAGCCCCTCCCACAACCACCCCTGCCTACACTAACTATCAGCCCACACCGACACAGGGCTACCAGGTCAGGAGATCAATTTACGTCTTCACAGTTACCTAAATGTTCATATTATTTTACTGCTTTACAAGTACTGTTATTTATGGAAGCCCGTTTCCGCCACTAAATAAAAAACGACAATTGTGACTTTTTATCACGCAATTAACTTTTTTTTTTCTCACAGTTGCAAATGACATCTCGGAATTCTGACTTTTTTCTCAGAATTGTGTGATATAAACTCAATTGCATGTTTATCTTAATTCTGCCTTTTTTTTTTCTCGGAAGTGTGGTAAACTTGCAGTTGCAAGTTATAAAGTCCAATTCTGAGGGGGAAAAAAAATACTATTTTCTTACAATTGCGTGTCTATATCTCACAATTCTAACTTTATAACTCACTATTGCGTTGTAAAGTCAGAATTGTGTGTTAAAAAGTCGCAATTACCTTTTTATATTTTTTATACAGTAGCAAAAATGGGGCTTCCACAGTTATTTCCTTCAGGAAGAGCAAGTCTAGTTAATGAGTTCTACAGTTAATTTGAAAGTTTGGCATGAATGTTAGCATGTTCGTTTTGTAGAACGTGGTCTCTCAAGCTCAGAGTTTGCCCCCCATGTCCCAGGTTGCCCCCACCAACGGTATTGCCTACATGGGCTACCAGCCATACAGCATGCAGGTACGTTTACTGTATTTACAATATTTTTGTTTTACTGTATCAGATCGCAGGTCGTGTCTTGCATTACAACCTGTGTCTCAGATCTGATGTTCTTCCCTGCTTACAAAAACCATATGGAAAGGAAAGTTTGGAGACTGGCTCTGATTGCTGTTAAACTTCTTTTGCAGAATATGATGACCGTTCTTCCAGGACAAGACCCAAACATGCCTCCCCAACAGCCCTACATGCCTGGGCAGCAGCCTATGTACCAGCAGGTCAGCATTTTTATGTAGAAACATTTTATTTGTGTGGAATAGCTTACTATTCTCTTACTATTTCAACAGTATTTGTGAAGTATGCACCTCAGGCATTTTATACTGTACGGTCAAATTAATCAGAAATATGCAGTATACAGTGGAGCACACTAGACAGAATATTATATCGCAACATGCAATGTGCTCGACCTTCAGTTTCATTTGTGAAAATTAAACCTGAAGTAATTACTTTTTTTTTTTTGAAAAGTTGACATTTTTATACAAAGTTTGATATAAACACAAACATGACAAATGATTTCCGAGATGATAACTTTAAAACATTAAGCAGCACAATTGTTTCCAACATTGAAAATCAGCATAGAAGAATAATTTCTGAAAGATCTTGTGACACTGAAGACCGTATTAATGGCTGACGAAAATTCAGCTTTGCCACCACAGGAAAAATTCTATTAAGTATTTATTATAGTATATTATATTAAATAAGTATATTAAAATAGAAAACTACTGTTTCTATATTAAAAAGAAAATTACTGTTTTTACTGTTTTTGATCAAATAAATGCAGCCTTGATGAGCATAAGAGACTTCTTTAAAAAACATTAAACATCTTTTTTTAAATCTCTACTGGAAAATGAATGGGAAACTGCTTTCAGATTCAGTGCCTCTGACAAAGTGCTGGCACTGTAGCACTTTATTAATCTGAATTATGTTGTCGTCTCGTGTTTTTAAACAGATGGCTCCCCCCGGCGGTCCGCAGCAGCAATCACAACAGCAGCCGGCGCAGGCTCCTCCGGGCAGTGCAGAGGCTCAGCTCATTTCATTTGACTGATCATAGCTCATCATATGCCTTTACCCACCAGGTCCAGCACACTACATTCAAGCCTCCCTTACCCTGCTGTTTCTGGGTTTATCACCCTGCACCTGCTCTCGCTTCACTATGCTCCACAGATACTGAAGGTGTACAAATATTGTAAAAGCATTCTGCTGTCTGAGTCCCCCTCCTCTCTCGGTCTCTTTCAATGAAGGAGGAGAGGCTACAGATGGAGCTGGTGGGGAACCTTTGTCTCTTAACTGGAGGAATCTCACAAAACTCAATGTCTAGATCATATTTTACCCCCCC
>NW_015650001.1:234006-237754 GCF_001515625.1 Sinocyclocheilus rhinocerous
GCAGAAAATTGGTATTTCCTTTAAACTGTAAAATAGCAAAAGCCTCTAAGTGCCATTTGAAATTTTCTTCTAAAATGAGCATTTTTATCAGGCTCCTATGTGTAGGTTCAGTAATTTCACTTTAATGGCAATGCATAGGTTCTTTTCATTGACATTAAAGTGAAATAACTGAACATAAACACAGGAGCCTGAGAAAAATGATCATTTTAGAAGAAAATTTCAAATGGCACTTAGAGGCTTTTGCATCTGCACTCTTCATTTGTTGTTCTGCCTTTATCCTGATATCCTGATTTAAAAATGACTATATTAGTAATGAGATTCACCATTGACAATTATGAGAATTACCAAAAAAACAAACAAAAACTCAAGTTGCCTTGACACATTAAACATGAGAGTTTTGGTGGAAATATGATTTATGAAGATGCAAAGAATCTTAATGGTCCTAGAATGTTTAAAGCCCATTTCTGCAACATAAAATAGTAATACTTTGGTAAATCATAATTATTGGATAAGTTGAAATGTAATGTCAAAATTATACAATTAATGTCATAAGGTCAACTTATTTCAAATTCAAAGTTGACATTGTAAGTCATTATGAGAAAAAGATTTGTCATAATTAAGACTTTTTATCTCAGAATTAGGACTTTAGTATATCATACAAAGTCAAAAATGAGATACTAAGTCATTGTCAAAGTTCTATTTTGTCATAATTGTGTTTTGTCAATCTCAATTATGACATTGTATCTCATAATTTAGTTTTTTTTTATTACACTAAGTCATAGTTTTGACAGTCAAAATTATGAGATACTAAGTCATATTTGAGATAAAAAGTCAAAATGATGATCTCATAATGATCATATAATTAATATCTCATGATGTTGATGTTTTATCAAAGAAGTTTCACTAAAGCTTAGGTGGCAGAAATGAGATTCTATTAAAAATATGAACTGGACATGTTGTGAGATTCATCCTACCTCTAACTTCCATCTCTCTAGATTTTCACAAATGTAGTTTTTCCTCATAAAACTAAGCTGATTCGGCGAAGTTAGCCATTCGTACCATAGAGAAACAAACACAATACGATTCAAAAAGACATAACCATCCTTTGTCTCGTATTTTTCTAAGATGTGTTTGCATGAGTGAATACGTGACAGCCATGTTTTTTCTTTGGTTAAGAGACTTGCTGACTTTAGCAGAGGTCACTGCGGCATCATAGCAGGTTTTCAGTTCCGATTTGCTCTGAAATGCTGTAAGATCATGTGACATTCTAGTGCTGGTTTCCATGGATGCGATTCTAGAGATGCTTCAGAAGCTCTGCGTTTGGGATCAGTGTTGTGGAATCCTCGCTAATGATTTATGCGGTAGATGGCGCAAACATTGGCTTCTGTCATATAATTAACAGCCAGTGAGATGTCAACTTTACTGCTATTTGCATATCACCAATCTATTCAAAATAAATAGGCTGGTGTTTCCAGATACTACATGTAAGTTTGCCAGACGTCACATCTATTTGTCTTTGCTCTTTGTGGATCTTCAGAGTGGCTTGGCCAGGGGTTCAGACTAGAGACCTGCGCGGGACGGATTTTTCAGTCCCGCTCCCGCAAGATTCTGTCCCCCGCCCGCCCGCTCCCGCAGAAATATATCTTATCTAGTCCCGCTACCGCCCGCGACATTCATGTTTTGTCCCGCTCCCGCCCGCATAAAAGTAATCTATATAGACTTTTTCAGTACATCGAAGAAATTTACATGAAATGGTTCTGTAACATCTCCTAAGCTCCACAACATCCCAGCATAAACACTCCCGATAAAATATTTGTTATTTAGACTAAGCATCAACATTAACAAACCACTGTTATTTTTAACAGAAAAGCAAGCATGGGCTGCTGCGTGCATGGTTTGGCATGGCAGAATGCGAGCAGCGCTTCCTTTATTATCACTAAAAGCTGACATCTCAGTTAATCTCTATCTCATAAAGCTCTGTTATAACACAATAAATGTATGCACAATGAATCTTTCACAATGTCTACACTTCATGTGTTAAAATGAGAGGATTCGTGAGCACGCAATTTCAGCACTGTGGTGAGTAGATTCTAACTTAATAACCTCTGATTGGCCATTGCGTTCTAGAAAAAAAAACAGCTGAGTCTGTGATTGGCTACATTGCGCTACCCTTTAAACACGTGTTATAAATAGAAACTATGCCTAGCTTGCGCATATCAATCATTTTAATGTTAATATTAGTTGTTCTTTTTGCTTTTGTACAACAGATAAATAACAATTTATATGTTTTAGACACTTTATATTTAGATAATTTCTATTTTGCTGGAGTCCCGCGAATCATTTTATTCTCCCGCATCCCGCACACACACGAGTCTCTTCCCACCCGCACTCGCCCATCAAAAGTTGTCCCGCGCCGCACCCTGTTGCGTTGGGTCCCGCGGGAGTGCAGGTCTCTAGTTCAGACCTGACTGCGCAGAACTAGACCCAATCAATCGATCTCAAAGCCGCGGTTTCATTACCAATTAATTACAGTGCAAAATTGAGTACTGGATCAATGGCAGACAAAGGAAGTCTATTTTTAGACAGCGGTTGTAAAAACTGTTGACAGCCTGTGGATGGTTTTGATGGATGACGTGAACGCTGCATGTTTGTAACACACACAGAACCGGTGACGTCTGTAACCCCTTTAATATCATCTTTATTCCATACTGATCCGCCTCATGTTAAAAATAATTAATTTTTAGATCATATTTAATAAATATCTTGTTCTTTTATTGGTCACACATTAGTGGAAATGTTTCTTTTTCCTGACTCTGAAAGTATGTGCACAATAAAACAATGTCAGTCTGTTCATTTGTGTGTTTGAAGTGCAGGCAGAATGAGAAACTGACTAAAAGAAAGTGAAACGTTGTAAATATTTTATTCTGGAAACTGGATCCATGTTCTCCTACAGTTTTCTGAAGACAAGGCATTTGTTACTCTCAGACATCTCGATCTGTTGAATAACACACCAGACAGAGGTTATCAATGCTGGTTTCAAACACGAAACTTAAGAATGTCCTGTCACATTTCATCTCTAAATCATAAGATAGACGTGAGGAATTATATTTTGCTTAAAGAAAATGAAGCCTGTATTTAAGACCATTAAGATTTAGAGCTTCGTGTCTTTTTTTAATGATAATTTAGCAATTAAAACCTCCCAAATCCTCATTTCTGTTACACAAAAACTTGGATTGCAGTGTGAATTCAGTGAATTAATACAGTGGGAATTTTAAATATGCATGTTATGATTGTAATATATTCTTATTTAAATAACAAAGAAAAATGAGAGAATGAGAATTACAAACAAATTGATAATAATAAAGTAAAACATTATGGTAATCGGAATTATGGGACAAAATATGCTTAATTGTTGTATGATGTCATGATGCTAAAAATCAAAATGGTTCTAAAATTTAAATTCTAAAATGGTTCTCATTTTATTTTGCGTACCTTGTCAGTGTCGTGCGCTTTGCTTGGCCATTTGTTGGGATAAACAGGAAAGTGTGTCCAGCTGAATTCAATTTGAGTTTTGTTAAACGAATTAAAAAGAAGCTTAGTTTACCGCGGAAGCGGTCGCGGCTGCGGTCGTGTGAAGACCGAAGAGTGTAAAGACCATCGACTCTACCATGCGACTCCACCGGGCAGGGACACCGACAAAGGACATAAGTATCACTGTTTATCTCTCCTCTTTCCACCTCTGTTTCAG
>NW_015650001.1:238050-239453 GCF_001515625.1 Sinocyclocheilus rhinocerous
TTGTTTGGTGGAAGAATACTGTTTTTATTAATATCATTACACTTTATTTGCTCTGTTTTATTTTGTGAAACCTTACTACGTATATGGAATAACCGTTTCATAAAAGCAATTAGCCCAGCTTCGCGGCGTGCCTAACAGCTCCCCTTAGCTGTTATAAATTCACTGTAAACCACGGCTTCTTGGGGCTTATTGTTTTATAATGTTTTTGATTTTAGGGTGAAATGTGATCTGGACTGGACATGTTTTGTGAGATTTACCCAAATATTTCTAATTCCTAATTTAATTAATCAATTGCCCCTCACCATTCGTTCCATTCTCATTTCGTTACTGAATGCCAGTTGTCTGAGCACATCGATGTCTGGAAGACCCCAATCCGGATTCCTATTGACAGTTGGTGTAAAACAGGGCAAGACAAGACAGTAGGTTTGTAAGCTGAAAAATGTGTCAACATATCGTCATGCATTAATAAATACCAATATATTGAAACTTAAAATATAAAATAAAGAACTGTGAGTTTGAAAACCCACATCTGGCGTAATGTCTGGTCCAGTTGTTCATTGCAGATTGGTGTGATTGTTCCATTGATAGCGTACGGCTGAGACACATTTCATTACGTAAGGTTATGATGTTTATAGCAAGATGTGGTTATGACTGTGTTATCAAAAACATCATATGAAAATGATACAATACTCCAACTCACTCCGTAAGTCATTAAAGGCCGTTTTGTTTCAGGATCTGCCCAGATCCTTTAAACACACCCTGTGAATACAAGACTACATTAATGCATTTTGAACTGTATTTGAATACATACAATACAGCTCAAAGTTTAAAAGTTCTTGAACAAAATTAACACTTTTATTCATCATTTTATTCCACATGTATTTGAATTTCACATAAATGCTGTTTTTTTTTTTTTTACTTTATTCATCAAAGAATCCTGGGGGGGGGATCAGTTTCCACAAAATTATGAAGCAGCACAGCTGTTTTCAACATTGATAATAAGAAGAAATGTTTCTTGAGCAGCAAAGCAGCATAGAGTGATTTCTGAAGGATCATGAAGACTGGAGTAATGAAGCTGGCATTATCTTCAGCTGGCATGTTCCCGTGACAACGCAGCACGGTGTCCGTCAGCAGATTCGTTGTTTTAATTTCATAAATGTCTTTTTATTGTTGTTCGCATAACTGTTGCAAATAAACATACATTTTATATTTTAAAAAGTTTTTAAAATATGCTATATAATATATAAAAAATAATATATATAAAACTTTTGAAAATATAAAATGTATATTTTTTTGTTCCGGTGTCCATCAGCGAATCTGCTGATGGACACGGTGCTGCGTTGTCACGGGAACATGCCAGCTGAAGATAATGAGGAAATTACATCGCTCCCTTTGCCAAGTGC
>NW_015650001.1:239492-250155 GCF_001515625.1 Sinocyclocheilus rhinocerous
TGGAAAGCTGATCTGATATTTACACGGGTCCTACTTCTTACCTTATCGTTCCGCAGGCGTTTTCCTCTTTTGTTTTTTTATCCGCCATCTCTATCTTTCTGTCGCTCGGCTCGGCTAATGTCCGTCCCATGCACTGAACGCGCTCTCCTCCACATCACGAGTAGACACGCCCCTTATTGCTGATTGGCTACAAGTTTGTTTTGCCATTCGGCCCGAATCAGTTTTCTAAAGTGTGTTTGAAAAATCACATACCCTGCCTTTAAACCCCTAATAGTTACTTTCTCATTTCTCATAGCCCAAGTCTATTTTAAAAGTCTGCTATATACAAAAAACGTAAATTTAAAATTAAAAAAAGTCATAAATCAGTATTACGTATATTGGCGTCATACCTCTGCAGTTCTGAAGGGGCTGTACTGAAGCAGGTTGATTGCTATAATAATGTCACAAGAGCTTTGTGGAAGTCCTGCCCATTTCTCCCAGGGTTGACTGGCATCCAGATACACCAGCTCCAGCACTGTTTTTGCCTTAGTGGCCCCTATATAAGCTTTGATACTGCAGCAGAGACGCCACATTACAAACCCTGATAATAATGACATTTGTAATTACACGGTAACAAAGAAAACAACCTGTGTACTGTACCTGTTCTGTGCTTCCTCCTTGATGTCTGAAGGCTGCCACGTGACAAAGGGCATTTCTTGAGCGAAGTGCGCCACATGCTGCCCTGTGCCTGATCCCAACTCAAGACCAAACAGCTCACGGTGAGACTGATCCTCCAGTAGCTCCCAGAGCACCGACAGCAAACCGTCCTGACTGCGCTCAGCTGCAGGAGAGAGCAGCATGATCTGCAGAAGAAAGGAACATTTAGTGGACTCTTGCTAAATGTTGAACATATTTATTTCTGTAAGCCAGGACCATGCATGTTATAAATGTTGCTGATACTTACGCTGCACTGTTGTTGCTCAGTGATGGCTGAAGGAGCAGCAGATGGATCAGGAGATTACCTGGATAAGAGGCTTCTGTCTGCTCCTCCCCTTCAAGTTCTGCACAACCAAAGAACTCAATATAACTTTATTAAAGAACCAAAGAGAGCATGCTAATTACCTTTCTATCTTGGATTTAATTTTGTGAATTAGGATGCTATTTTATTTTATACAGCACTCTGAAATGTCTGGTTCTGGTTAAACCGTTGTTTCATTTGGCCATAAAGCACATCAGTATAACACATAAAACACATTTTGAGCTATAGCCACACAAGTGACTAAACTGTACAAGAAAATCAGGAAATTACATGATTCGTGGGAATCTTCTGTGGGTTAATCAGTTTTCTGAGGGTTAATTTATCTCAAATGGTCCAACATAGGTTGCTCGACCATTAGGTGTGTATTTATTTATTTATTTCACTCGCTCGCTTGCTGGCTGGTTTGCTGAGTGATTACCTCTGTGTATTATTATTACATAATTAAAACAAAATACAACAGTAGTTATTAATTTTATTTTATTTGGTTTAAGCACAGTGGCCATTTAAGGGTCTTTTTATAATAGGAAGGATTTGAGAGACTAATTTTTACGGAGCACCTAAGTATTGTATGCATGCAGAACATTTTTATATATATTTTTTTTTATAGGGACCTGTAATTTTCACAGATAGCCCTATATGGCAAGTAAATAAATACATTTAAATAAGTTCATTTTAAATGTAGCGAGATTCGGATTTCTGTCAGTGGCGTTATTTCATACATTGCCTACTAATATTTTAGCTCGATATTTCTAGGATTTGTTTTAGAGACTTTTATGCAATTTATGTAATGCGTCTCAGTCATTCAGAGACTTTTATTTTAAAACCCCATGTATGTAGGTTTTTATTTCTGTACGTTTTCTTTAATATGTTTGCCCATTGTTTTAGGAGGCTATTTATCTTTAAATTAAGACATTTATTTAAGAGAAGGGGTTTTGTAAAACAACGTGACAGGAGTATTTTAAATAAAGTTTTGTCCCCCCGGCGCGATGCATTGTGGGTGGGTCAGGAAGAGCCAGTGGAGGACGCCATGTGCTTCTGCTAGAGGAGGTCTGACAGTCAGTTTCACACTGAGAGAGTTGTGTTTTGGGATCTGGCCTGTCGTTTTGTAGCGTTCACTGAACGGTTAGTCGTGCTCATGATGTACTGCAGCAGATACTGCGTCTGGATCGCGCTGCGGACCGCGGCAAACACACACCGGTAAGAGCCTGACAAAACCCCCTGCGTCTGCCAGCGCTCAAGGACAGAGAATTTACCAAGAATATTTCACATACTAGAGGTATCAGCAATGTCGCTGTCAATGAAACCCATACAGATATTATTATCATCTAAAGTGCACAAAAATCAACCGTAATGTGCTCCGATAAGATTCTGACATGATGCATCTTTATCCTGCAGCAGATCTGATTCTCTCAACGTCAAAAGTCAGGGAATATGCATGTAATAGCATAGTTCATATACTGTTTTAATGTTTACTTGAAAATGCAACTAAACGAGAATAACAGTGTAATTTACCGGAATGGA
The DNA here is from genome assembly GCF_001515625.1 of Sinocyclocheilus rhinocerous. Classification (NCBI taxonomy): domain Eukaryota; kingdom Metazoa; phylum Chordata; class Actinopteri; order Cypriniformes; family Cyprinidae; genus Sinocyclocheilus; species Sinocyclocheilus rhinocerous. The sequence goes on from NW_015650001.1 coordinate 242,032, forward strand.
AGGTCACGTGACTTCTGTTAATGAATCATAAATGTATAATTTCCTCTCTATATTTCTAATGGTGGTCAGCCGATATTTAAAAAGCTGTGTGCTGACATGCAGGCTGAGACCACACTGAAAACCTGGGATTTGTTTTCTTGTTTGCACCTGGAAACTATTTTTAAATGGTTGAAATTAAGAAGCTCTGATATAATGCTCATTAGCATTTAATATGGTTTATTATTGAATCACCAATTAAATGTAACCACATCTGTGACATTGACCATGTGCACTCCTTTGTACTCAAGGTCAGTAGTGGATACGCTAACCTCAAGTTAAGAAACCTTTATTAGTATTATGCTGACAGTAGTATATTGTGCAACAAAAAATGCTAAATGGATCCATTTTCACTAGTGGTCTCAAGACTTTTAGAATCCACTGATTATTTATAATGCAATTTAATAGAAACGCACCGTTCAAAGTTTTGGGGTTGGTAAGATTAAATGTTTTTAATTTATTTGATTTTATTTATTATTATTGTTTTATTTACACCTAGGCTGCATTTAAAGGAATATATCACCCAAAAATGAAAATTCTGTTATCAATTACTCACCCTCATGCCGTTCCAAACCCGTAAGACCTTCGTTCATCTTCAGAACACAAATTAAGATTTTTATTTATTTTTTAATTATATGTCTTTGCCTTTATTAGGATAGGACCGTATATTAGACAGGAAGCGAAGTGGGGGAGAGAGAGGAGGGGGGCGGGGTCAGGAAAGGTCCGCGAGCCAGGACTCAAACTTGGGACGCCCGAAGCGCCCACGAGGCTGTTGGCGCCGACAAATTAAGATATTTTTGATGAAATCCTAGAGCTCTCTGACCCTGCATAGACAGCAATGCAACTGACATGTTCAAGACCCAGAAACGTAGTAAGAACATCGTTAAAATAGTCCATGTGACTGACATCAGTGGTTCAACCTTAATGTTATGAAGCTAAGAAGAATTGTTGAATAAAGTCGTTATTTTTGTTTTCTTTGCACACAAAAAGTATTCTCGTAGCTTCATAACATTACGGTTGAACCACTGATGTCTCATGGACTATTTTACCGATGTCCTTGCTACCTTTTTGTGCCTGGGAACATTTCAGTTGCGTTGCTGTCTATGGGAGGGTCAGAGAGCTCTTAGATTTCATCAAAAATATCTTAATTTGTGTTCTGAAGATGAACGAAGGTCTTACGGGTTTAGAACGACATGAGCGTGAGGAATTAATGAAAGAATTTTTTCAATTTTTGGGTGAACTATTCCTTTAATTGGTGAAAAATACAGTAAAATCAGCAATATTGTGAAATATTATTTATATACAAATACAATTTAAAGAGAGAATTTTCAGCATAATTACTCCAGTCAGCAGTCTACTCACATGATCCTTCAGAAATCATTCTAATATCCTGATTTGCTGCTCTTTTGCTAACAGAGAATAGATGCACTATATGGTATTTGTTGCTGCTTTTTGTGCTCATTATTGTTGTCTGATGGACTCATTTCACAGACACAACCTACAGAGGGCAGCACTGTGTGCCCTGCGAACACTCAAGACCAGCACTGTCAGGCCATCTGATGCCATTGCAACACCTCAGCTTGATGGGACACCCAAGCAGTACTCTCCCAAAATCCAACAGCTGGTCAATGACATCGCCAACCTCAAGCTCATAGAAGTGTCTGACCTCAATGAATTACTAAAGGTGCAGCACAAAACACCAGCCAAATAATGCTGTTTAATGCAAGACAAAATACAAGAAGTGCACTTGTATTGCACTTCAAATCTTAAAGGGTTAGTTCACCCAATAGTGAAAATTCTGTCATTAATTACTCACCCTCATGTCGTTCTAAACCCGTAAGATCTTCGTTCATCTTCGGAACACAAATTAAGATATTTTTGATGAATTCTGAGAGGAGCGCAAAAGAAAAGAAAAAAAAACTACTTTATTCAACAATTCTTCTCCTACACGTCACCCTGGTTCTCGTATCTTCATAAAATTACGGTTGAACCCCTGATGTCACATGGATTATTTTACCGATCTCCTTGCTATGTTTCTGAGCCTTGATCGTGGTAATTACATTGCTGTCTATGGGAGGGTCAGAGAGCTCTCAGAATTCATCAAAAATATCTTAATTTGTGTTCCGAAGATGAACAGAGGTCTTACGGGTTTAGAACAACATGAGGGTGAGTAATTAATGACAGAATTTTCATTTTTGGATGAACTATCCCTTTAAAAGTATGTTTTTTTTTTTTTAAAGAAAAACTTGCAGTTAATCTAATATTAATGAAATATATAGACACTTAAGTGTATAATCTTTTGTAAACGTAATGGTCAAATATAGTTCTTCTCTACATACGAAGTTGCTGAATTTGAAATTGTGAATATTCACTATATCGCCCAGCTCTAAGTATGATCATCTTTACTGATATAAATGTTGTTTTTTTGTCCCCGTTAGAAAACTCTGAACATTCAGGATGTTGGAATGATGCCCATGGGCTCAATGGCAGCAATAGCAGCTGCTCCTGCTGCTGAGGTAAAGCTTTATTAGTCATACAAGACTAGTATGTGGCACAATACATATTGTACTTTGTTGTTGTTTTTAGGAGCTTTGAGTAGGGCTGTGAAAATGGCTGAAAAACGAAATTCGAGTTTCGTACTTTAATATTATCAATATTCAAATTATATTCTAATTGAAAAGGCATAATTTCAGTTAGGGTGAAGAAAAACTTTTGGTTTCTCTCCTGAGGCCACAAGAGGGCGCATCAAGCAAAACATTACTAATGCCCGTTTATTCAAAGCAATAAAATAACAAGACTATCTTTGAAAAAAGTGCATAATGTTTAAAATAATGTTTATAAACCATATATAATTAAGTTTCTTAAACAATTAGAAACAAAACAGCATCATGTATGTGTAGTTTTATACAAAGGAATGAAAACCAATGACAAAGAGTACTTTCTTCATTTAAAAACATGAGATGCAGTGTGATGGGGAAAAACCGCCATCAAGTCTCGATGTTTTTTTAAAAGTTGAACTTGCATTAATTTTACATGGCTTTCTAAACATGCGGCTCCTTTGTGCGAGATGCGAGTGCAACGGTGATAGCTGTCCCTCTAGAAAATGCCATACATATGCGTTCGTTCCGTGTGATTGGCTTGGTTTCAGTTTTGACATAAACAACATCATCTCCGCATTTATGTTCTCTTTTTCCGCAATATTTTGAATGTACAACATGGCAGCGCCGCATCTAGTGGCTTCAACTGGATAGGCTAAAAAAAAGCATTAAAATGCAATGACACTTACATCGTCATCGCATCTCGTGTGCAACTGATAAGGCTGCCTGACGCACACCTAAAATTTGAATGCAATGCTTTTTTTTTTTTGCATTCGAATGGATTTTTATTTTAAATTCGACGAATATTCAAAAAAAACTATTTTGACAGCCCTAACTACGAATTTATTAGTAACCAGAAACTAACATTTGGTCTCAAACCAGTGCTCCCCCTAGTGAATGACAGCTAAATTTTCACACATTTTGGTGTTGTTTTATAAAATTGTTACCTGTTTGTAAATGATGTATGTATTATGTAATTGTAACAATTATTGCAGTTGTTGGTAAACTGTAAACTGGTTTTTACTGACCATTTGTTGAGAAAAGGGGGAAAAAAACTCAATTTTAAGAGCTTGAAATATTTTGTATATTTTTGTGCAAATGTAATGGTTGTGTTTGTGAAGTTTTTGCTGTAATGGTTAAATGAATTTGCAGGCAGTAGAGGAGGAGTCGGCACCTGCAAAGAAAGAGAAAACCCATTTTACAATCAAACTGACAGAATTCAAAGCGGCTGACAAAGTGAAACTGATTAAAGAAGTGAAGAATTGCATGGAGGGCCTGAATCTTGTACAGGTAAGATGTTTTTAAGTATTATGAAGGACTTTTTTTTAAAGGCCACAGTGGCATGAAGGCTAATCTAAATATATTTCAGTCTCTTATTAGCACATATCGGTCAGTTGCTGTCTATGTAGTTTGTTTCCAAAGTGTCAAAAGGCTGCAGACAGCAATGCAGCTCACTAGATTTTGTTACTCATGAATGTGAGTTGCTGCTGATTTTAATTTCTAAAGGACTCCGATTATTTTTCCTCTCATTTACAGGCCAAGAAGCTTGTAGAGTCTCTACCTCAGGAGATCCGGGCGAATGTGTTTAAAGACGAAGCAGAGAAACTGAAAGCAGCACTAGAAGCAGCAGGAGGCACTGTGGTGCTGGAGTGAATGTCTGCGTGCTGGCCCTTCACTTGATCACTTGTTACCTGTCAGTCATCGTTTTGTTCTGTTTTGTTCTTTTTTACGAAAAAAGGAATTTGAAGAAAACAAATAATGCCTTTAAAATGACCACTTGTTCCACAAGAGGTGGTCTGGGTGTTGAACTTACAGACTGAACTCTAATAGGCTCTGAGCCTGCAAACACACCACCCATCACTGACTCCTCCATCTGTCCTTTAGCTACACATGTGCTGTCCTGGGCAGGATGGATGGAGCTGGTCTGTCTCTGATACTGGGGATGTCCTGACAAAGGGATGTGATGCTATTGCTTGTGGTTAAATAAACATGTTATACCGTACTGTGTATCGTAATTGTATCATTATGGCTTATAGAGCAATAATCAATGCATTATAAAAGACCATTTTTGCCAGAAGTGAGTAACTGGTGTTCACTGCACAATGAATAATACTGTATCTCGTTATTTTTAAAGAGATATTTCACCTAAAATGTCACCCAGTTTTTTTTTGTTTTTATCCAACTGCTGCTCACATCTCACATTTCTCAGTGCAAAAGCCCATTCTGTGTGAATGAACCCTAAACATGCTGCAGAACATCTTTTATTCAACAGAATAAAATACAGGACCACATGTGTGAACTATCCAGTTAAGCATGTAATAACGTGTCAAGCATTTTCTCTGTTTTTGGTACTGGTGAAAATCTGACCGATTAAGCCGAGTTTAAATTCAGTATTGATTGTGCTGCCTGAAACCGAGAAATCTGACTGACCTAAAAGTATGTCAAGATTATGAAAAACATTATCTACATCGTAATTTAGATTCTTAAGTGACAATTCTGTAATCTAATGACTGGAATATACACTACACTATTTTTTTTTTCCCCCCAATCTAGTCTGGAGAAGTCGATAAATAGTTGCAGAAAGTCAGAGACAGGCTGCAGATTTGGTTGGAGTTGACCGATTTAGCAGTAAATTGCGTTTGGAACTATTTTCATTCACCAAATCGAGCAAAAACAGTCAACACTGACAATATATTCTTTCAATAAATTCAAATATTGAACTAAAATGTATGTTAACTACTCGTTTTAACTCTTGTATAAAATGTCAAATTTGCAATCGTGGTTTTCAGGGAAAACGTCACTCTCTTGGTCATGTTGCTCAACATATGCTGTGTGTTATAAATATAAAAACTAAGTTACATTTTTATGTTTCTTCTGTGTTTTAATTTCTCCACGAGATTCTCTCACAGACAGGCTGTGTGAGCCTCAACTGGCGCGATCTTGTTGTTATTGTTAATTATCCATTATCAATTGCCATTTACCCCGAATGTAATAAAACCAGAATCATTCAAATGTCTGTGCTTCCCTAATTAGATGTTTTAATCAGATTAGTTGTCCGGTCGGGCAAGTAAAAAATCTCTTCTTTCACTTGCCCCTTCAAAAAAAATCCACTTGTCCCAGACAAGCATTAATGTCAAGCAGGGCCGGACTGGGACGCAATTTCAGGCCGGGAAATCTCACACTCATCCAGGCCACACAGAAAAAAAGGGGCCAAAATTGTACCTTTTGGGGTACAACAGCTTGACACTGTAGCAGTACACTTAAAAGGACATCGTTGTACCTTTTTTACCCCTAATATGAACCTATTAGTACCTTAGAGTAGTAATTTGTACCCTTAAAGTACTAATTTGTAGGCCTACCTATTAGGGGTAAAAAAGGAACAAATATGTCCTTTTAAGAGTACTGCTACCATGTCAAGCTGTTGTACCCCAAAAGGTACAATTTTGGCCCTTTTTTTCTGTATATAGCTTATGCATCCACTACAATTTCTGAAACCACAGACAACCCTACTATTTGTATAATGGCCATCACATAAAAATGTCTAAACACTTAGTCTAAGGCCATGGAAAATAAGTAAAGGTTCTCTCTTTAACTGTACCAATTCACTTCCCTTTTCCTTTTCTTCATTTTCCCCAATATCTCTGTCTCTCCCTTCTTTTTCTTACCTGTAACTTCTTCACCAGCAGGTCTACTGTTATGAACAGAACTGTGTCCACCTTGTTGAAAACAACCACCTCATTTCAATTTGTTAGCACAGCATGTTATTTATCTTAAAATGACTTAAAGTATTTCAGATAAATGCTGTTCTTCTGAACTTTCTATTCATCAAAGAAACCTGAAAAAAAAATCGAATCTGTTTTCAACATAATAATAATAAATGTTTTTTGAGCAGCAAATCAGAATATTAGAATGATTTCTTAAGGATTAACGTGCAAAACTCAGATTAATGATGCTGAAAATTCAGCTTTGAAATCGCAGGAATAAATTACAGTTTAAAATATATTCAAATAGAAAGCAGTCATTTTAAATAATAAAAATATTTCACAATATTGTTGTTTTTGCTGTATTTTGGATCAAATAAATGCAGGCTTGGTGAGCAGAAGAGACTTCTTTAAAAAACATTGCAAAATCTTACTGATCAAAACCTTTTGACTGGTATATTAAAACAATTTCTAAAGTGCCCAAATGTCAAAATTAATACAATATATTTGTAGAAAAACTGTAATACTGAACACACTATTGAAATTGTTAGGCTGTGACTCATATTATTTTTGTGTTGCTGTCTCTAGCTCCCGCCTCTGCTAAATTTTTTTATGTAACTTTACAATCGATATCGATGTCCTATAGCAGGGATCCTCAAATCTGGCCCACGAGATTCACTTTCCTGCAGAGTTTAGCTCTAACCCTAATCAAACACACTTGAGTTTGCTAATCAATGTCTTCCGGATCATTAGAAAATCACAGGTAGGCCTATAGTTGTTTGATTAGGGTTGGCGCTAAACCCTGCAGGAAAGTGGATCTCGCGAGCCAGATTTGAGGATCACTGGTCTCTTGTTCACTCAGTCTTAAACAAAATAACTCGTTGCAGGCCTGGGACGTGGCTTGAGAGCGTGGTGGCCAAAAACAAAAACTGGCCGCTTCACTTTACAAACAACACAAAATGTGTTTAACTGCACGTACTTTATAGTACTCACGACCTGAGAGGCTGTATCTAGTCCAGTGACCACGAACAACAGGCACAACTGTACAGGGCGGCAAGTTCAGCAGATACGGGATCCAGTGAAGAGTATTCAGCGCCACAACTCATCAAAGAAAACTTATTTTTCCATGGATCAGGAGATTTTCCCGGTCAACAAACAAATGGCTAAAAAAACAACTGTCCGTTTCCTGTGTAAAATATTATATTATCAGTACAAGCAACTTATAAAATAAATTACAGAATAATACAGACATTATTGGTGAATATAATACCATGTACCAACATTTTAACAGTCACTAACTGTAGGCTAACATGCTATTCGCGATTAGCATTTTTCCCAACGTTATGTCGCATTAAATACACACAGTAGTAAACACAAGAAACAGATAATTTACCTTTAAACAAGTAGATAAGCATCCCAGAAGAGCACAACGATTTGTCATCCATATTACTGGGTGTACTTTATCATATTTGTAGAGAACTAACGTGGATTAATGAAGCTGACCTGCACTTGAAGCCCTGAACAGGTCAGTGAAGTTGCTACATTTCACTGCTTCTTCTGGCCGCTTCCTCTCTTTCATCGAGTCCCGCGCATCAGTGTTGCCAATTTGGGGATTTTGTCGCCAAATTTTGCTACTTTCTCATTGTAGCTGCGACTTTTTTTTATTTTTTGCGACAAGGAGCTATTTTAGCTATATTTAAATAAAACTAGCGATTTTTTGGAGATTTTTTATTTTTTAATTGGCCACACCCTGCCGTAGTCCCGTGACCTCTCACGTTTGCTCTCAATCA
>NW_015650001.1:250368-269863 GCF_001515625.1 Sinocyclocheilus rhinocerous
AAAAAAAAATTAAAAGATACTTTAAATGTGAAATTAAAACCGCCAGTAGGTGGCAGCAAGTCACTGTTAATAAGTGAGTCATTGCTATTGAACCAAATAATTTAAACGGTTGATTCGTTCAGGAACGAAACACCGTCATGTTGCTCAGAGATGCAAATTGGAATTATATTTGTTGGCGAAATAGAGAAAAAGCAGTCAATTGTGTCTAACGTAAGTGTATTACATTCTTGTTTATTGAACTGCTGTATAAAGTCTTTGTGTGATATTGATTAACTATATGAAATTATATAAATATATACATTTCTGCCCCCATATCTTGAATTTTGTGATCATTCTAAATGCATTTTAATAAACTGAATCATGCAGTGAAAGAACGCACACTGGTGTAACCTACTAGACTTCCTATTGCCTTAGCTAAACTTTAGCTAACTTACAGCTGAGTCATGGACGTTAGCAAGACAAATTAACTATATTTAGCTTTTGTCTTTTGGATAATTAGCTGTAAATTCGAGGCACAGGTAGCTTAGTCTTTTGTTCATCACCACTCACCTCCACACCAAGACAAGCACAACTGGAAAGGGAGGGAGGTCTTCACTTCTGTAGCTCTCTGTCTGTCTGTGACTGTGCGTGTGCCGATCAATGTGTGCTACACTGCTGTGCTGCGTGGAGACGCAGAGAGGAGAAAGTCTCAACAGTTCCCGACCTGACCTGATATTTTGATTTTTTATTTGTTTGACAGGGAAAGCTGTGCGCAAACAGAAACACATACACACGCACACATATATACATATATTCATTAAAAAAAAAATACTCCCCAGAAAAAAGGGCAATTTCTCTCCAGGAAGAAAAAGGGCAGGTGCTCAAGCCCACTTTGATGTCTATGTGTGCACGTGCCTGAACCAATGTATGACCTAAAGAGACTGGAGAACAGGCATCATGGGTTCAGACGTCTGTCACTGGTCATGGATGCAAGTTTGCTTCGGCATCTTGAAAATATATTTAGATTTATAAACAATCATTTTTTCTAAAGCTGCGAAAAGTGGTCACAATTATGACTAGATGTTTGAAAAACAAACTGAATAGGTCTCAAAAATTAATAGAAGTCTAGAAGCAACCACATGGTGGACTTTATTGACCCACCGCCTTTGACAAACCCTACAGAGGTCAAACATGTCTTGATTCTATTTATATGTGTCACGTAAGCCTACACACTTCTCACTGAAAGCACGCTCAAGGATGAGGAGATCCTTGTGAAACTTTCTCAGCACAAAAGCGTTTTCATTGGTTTCAAGAACTGACAGGCTAGATAGGGCTCAATAATAATTCTTTGATTCATTCAAAAGCCATCATAAACTTGAACAATAAAAATACAAATAAAAAGGAATTTCAGGATGAACACAAACCGTGCTGTGTGAGTTATGCCAACTGCATGTCCCCTTAAAGCAACAACGTTGCCTTGGCACATGATACATTCTTCTGACAGATGCTCGGTCTTGTAAGGCCGCTTGAGTGTCCGAGTTGGCAGCATGACGCGCTAATATACCGAGCGGCTCACTTCTCCTTAACCCACGCGTTTCCCCGCTATAGGCCTATCTGTAAACCTTATTTCTATGCTTACAAATGAGTAACTTTCTGTACTAGCCTATCTGCGCGTTTGTAATCCCATGTATAGTGGATGAAAGGAACTATTTGACAGTGCAGGTCTTCCGGCAGCACTAAGTCAATCAACTGCAGTGTAGCTAGATCTAGGATTATCACTGGGACTTTTATCACAGAACCGAGCGGTTAATGTCGCGTGTGAGTCGCGTTATTCGACTTTATTCCTTCATCGTGTCGTCACGGAATAAACCGAGATTCAATCATGACAGAGACGCGCATTTCGCGCTGGTACTTCGGAGGAATTGCCTCGTGCGCGGCCGCCTGTTGCACTCATCCACTGGACTTAATAAAGGTACGAGCTAGGAATCTACCGGCAATCTTAATGTATTTGCCTTTAAAGTGTAACAGCTATACAGTAAATGTGTTTTAGTAAAGTATATTATAGCACAGTATAGTATAGACTAGTAAAGTATAGGTAGCAGTGGTTCAAACATTTTGACCCCCACAATTTCCAGAACATTTGTATTGTGTAAAATGTATTTTCATTAAAAATCCCCATTTTTTTTTTACATGACTTTTCCAGGTCTAGAAATAACACTTTTAAAATGAGGCTACCTCATATATGCAGGTTTTTCAAGACAGTTGTTGATGGGTGAATATTTTATGTTTTATTGATTGTTTTGTCATATTTTAAATAATTTTGAGCCATCTTCTGGCCCCCTTGTTGAGAACCACTGTATTAGCAAATATTATACTATAGTATAGTATGGAGTATAGTATACTGCAAATGTAAACATATTTATGGAACAGTAGGGCATCATAATTTTTCTAATTCTGTTTTGGTATAGTAAGGTACAGTATTGTACAGTGGGGTGATTCTATAATTGGAGATACATTTGGCATTGCAGAAAGTTAAGAAAAAAACTTTTCACTAACCGATTTTTTTTGTTCAGTATATTATTGAAAACATATTTAATTTTAATAATTCAGTGCTTGCCAAACACAAGTTTTTTTTTTTTTTACTTTTAATAAAAAACAGATGTCTTTATGGTATTGTTTGTCAACTCTGTTACGGACAAATTAGCCAATGTGTAGAAATAACAATAAATCATAACAGGAAAAATCCTTCTTGTTTCATTAGACAAACAGTCCTTACATTCCATCACTTGAAACTGAGATAATATTTCACCTATGCATACCTTTAAAATTAAAAAAATACCTATGTCTTCACCGTCCACTTGGGGCAAATATTTTTCATCTGAAAATGTATTATATACAATATCCAGTTAAAAAAAGAAATATTATAAGGGTGCAAAAATAAATCAATAATGTTTATTAGGATTTTAAACAACAAATGTATTGTTTTTTGTGAAAATAGTTCATAAACAGAGTTGACCCTTTAAGTGACAGAATTGTCAAGTAACAGAATTGACAGAATTGTCCGATGGACTGTCAATTCTGTTACAGCATTGTCAACATTGTTACTCTACCTTGGTAACAGAGTTTGACGGTAACAGAATTGACAATTTTCTTTATTTTTTGCCAAAAACTCCACTTGCTAGCATAAATGCTAAGAGCACATGGCACTAATGAAATCATGATTAAAATACTTTTAAATAACACAAAGTGTGATCAATGAAAAAATATGTTTTCCTTTTGATATTGTGGTAACTTTTTATATTAAAATATTTTCTTAGAGAGAGCACATCGACTTTTCAGTGCTTCAGATCTTAACAGTGAGGGAAAGTGATATCATTTCCTGTATCTTACATAGTTGTGGGAGATAATTCCACTCAATTAAAGGCAAAGTATGGTACGGTAACAGAGTTGACGCACGATTTATGGACACACATTTTTATAAGAAAAACATTATTATTATTTTTTTTAAATAATGTTGTAGAATTAGGTAAATGACTCTTTAGGGCTTTTATAAATAAAATGAATGAAATTTTACCAAAAGAAAAGTACAATAAAATATTTTGATTACACAATGATACATGATGGAAAAAATGCACTGACTAATTCGGACAACAAGAAATCATGATTTTCAGCTATTTAAGACACTTTTTGCAAAAAAATATTATATTGTTATGGACTGTAACATCTTGTAATTCATAACAATGAGTAACACAGTATTAAAATAATTAAAAATATAACCAAGTAGCCCCCCCCCCATGCCTAATGAACATAATTATAAACATTACAATAAATACATCAGTTATGGATGGATATTGATGGTAACAGAGTTGACACACGATTTATGGACACACATTTTTATAAGAAAAACATTATTATTATTTTTTTAAAATAATGTTGTAGAATTAGGTAAATGACTCTTTAGGGCTTTTATAAATAAAATGAATGAAATTTTACCAAAAGAAAAGTACAATAAAATATTTTGATTACACAATGATACATGATGGAAAAAATGCACTGACTAATTTGGACAACAAGAAATCATGATTTTCAGCTATGTAAGACACTTTTTGCAAAAACTATTATATTGTTATAGACTGTAACATCTTGTAATTCATAACAATGAGTAACACAGTATTAAAATAATAAAAAATATAACCATTTGAAAATAGCAGAAAAAAAATAATGACACCAAATGTACCTGCAATTATAGAATCACTCAGTGGTTCTCAACCAGGGGGTCAGCACACTTCCAAGGGGACTGCAGGATAACTTAAAATTATTTAATTATATTATATTGACAAACCTAACTGAGCTAAGAAAAAGGTTCTTTATAGTCATCCATGGTTCCATGCAGAACCTTTAATATCTGTGGAATCTTTTTTAGACTATTAAAATGTTCTTCACACTAAGAAAAAAAAAAAAAAAGGTTATTTTAGGAACTGTTCACTGCAAGGTTCTTTGGGGAACCAAAAATGGTTATTCTTATGGCATCGCTGCAAAAAAATAAAAAAATTTTTGAACCTTTATTTTGAAGGGTGTAGTATTGTATAGTAGTTCCAGTATACCTTAATACAGTAGATACTGAAGTGTAGTATAGATAGTACAGTAGTCTAGTATAGTCTATACTGGTTTTGCCTTAGTTCTTTCCTCCACCTTCAGGTTCATCTGCAAACCCAGCAGGAGGTGAAGATGAGGATGACTGGCATGGCTATGCAGGTGGTGCGCAGTGATGGGGTGCTAGCACTCTACAATGGGCTCAGTGCTTCACTCTGCAGGCAGGTTAGTGCCTCTGCAGAGGATTTGGCTTATTTATGCTTGTGTGATCACTTTAAGGTCTTACAACAAGGCGTCCTAAATGGTAAAGATTCTTTTGACAGTGTGGTGCCATGTTCACTCTTCTAGATGACTTACTCAATGACCCGCTTTGCCATTTATGAAACTGTGAGAGACAAGATATCTAGTCAAAACCAGGGGCCCATGCCCTTCTACCAGAAGATCTTGCTGGCTGCTTTTGGAGGTAAAAACATAATCCTGTAACTCTGTTAATTTGCCTGAAGCATATAATGAAGATGGATCTCTCTGTTTGGCATCTTTTAAAACAGTGATTGTCAAACGTTTTGACTCCAGACTCCCACTGTCCACAATTGTATTATATAGTTTTAATAGCAGAATGTTCTTCAGGTATCTCACTCTATCATTTACATGATTTTTCCAAATTTGTGATTTACAGAATAAGGATTTTTTTTTTTTTTTTTTTTACTACTCACAATTTCACAGTTTATTTAATAAAATATTTTAGAGCTTGAGATAGCTAGAAAAAAAATTCTTTATAAAAAATAATTTTAAATCATTTAAAGTAATATTAAGGCCCCCTTGGAAGTTTTCTGAGGTCCCCTTGTTGAGGACCTCTGTTTTAAAAGGACAGTTCACCCCAAAATTAAAATTATGTCATCATTTATCCAAACACGTAATTTTTATCCTGTGTTATAATTTCTTTCTATAAAACACAAAATGAGATTATAAAATGTCTGAGTGGCTCTGTTTTCATACAACAAAACAGAAGAAAGAAAAACCTGTTCCTTTAATTTCTTAATCTGTAGGTCTTACTGGTGGGTTTATTGGGACACCAGCGGACATGGTTAATGTCAGGTGAGTGACACTGTTTTACACAAGGGAGTCTCATAAAACAGCAGCAGAGTTTTTTATTAATAATTTCTCATAAAACAGAGTTGTGAGTGTTTTTCATGGTGAAGCAACTGTAGATCTGTTTGGGTAATCTTTTTTGTGTAAATAAAAAACTGCTATGTGTCATGTCTTGCTTCATGTTTCAGTTCAGTTTCATTCCCCACTCTCAGAAATAAAGGTACAAAAGTTGGCGCAGTACCTTTCCACAAGGTAATTTTTTTTTATTTTCTAATATGTTACTTTTAAGGTACCAATATGGACCCTTTAGGTACAAAGTTGGAAAGGTACCACACCAGTGACAGCATTTGTACGTTTATTTCTGAGAGTGCCTGTGTTTAGTGTTGGTTTCATTTGTTAATATGGTTATTGATTTGTTAATTGATCGGTCCCACCTGTTCCTTGTTTTCTGCCTTATTTAGCCTATGTATAAATTCCTGTTTGCTTCGGCTCTTGGCACTGTTCTCATCAATATAATGTTGGTTATAAACTTTTCTCCTCAGTTTATATTGTGCTCCCAATTTCCAGAGTGGTTTTTGTTTGTTAAATTTACTGCTTTGCAAATAGATCTATGCTTCAAATGTCAAGAACAGACCCTTAAAATGGATCTAATAGCGGTACGAATCCTCCTCCTCATTCAGGGGATCGGTTCCTCAAGGATTTTACATGTGAGTTTTAAGACCTGGCTCACATGGTACATTACCCAGACAAATCCCTCTGTATATTTTTCCATGCTGGACTAAATACACAGACAAGATCTCATCTTCCTGGGGATGGTCCTCAAGGGGCACTTTCTGTGAGGTGCTCCAGCACAATGGATTCCCCTTCACAGTGGGTGAGGTGGAGGAGACTCTCACCCTCTTTGTGTCCGCACCAGCCCTGGATTTCCTTCCTGAGCCCTCCCAGCCCCTCATCACACCAGTCATGGGCCCCGAGCCAATGCACATGCCCACCATGGGCCCTAAGCCGGTGCTTTACAGACCCCCAATCCAAGGAGCTGTCAGTCCCACCACCCTGTCCAACCTTGAGCCAGTGCCAGTTGCCCAGTCCGTTCTAGAGCCAACTCTTATTGATCTGAGTGTCCTGGAAGTAATCCCCACTCTTAAGCCCACCCCCAAAACCCATCCTCATTCACTCCACCCATCCAGTGCCCTTGCCCTGCCTTTAGATATTCTGCCAGAATCCTTCTCAGCCCTGCAGCTCTACTGGTGCAACCTCGGTCTCATGGCAACCCAGGTCCAGCCAACCAGCGACGTTCAACCTTCACAA
The DNA here is from genome assembly GCF_001515625.1 of Sinocyclocheilus rhinocerous. Taxonomy (NCBI): domain Eukaryota; kingdom Metazoa; phylum Chordata; class Actinopteri; order Cypriniformes; family Cyprinidae; genus Sinocyclocheilus; species Sinocyclocheilus rhinocerous. The sequence continues at coordinate 257,338 of NW_015650001.1, forward strand.
TGGTTTGTCATCCCTCTTATTCCACCAGGCTTCTCATCTCTCAGTCTCCAAGTTGGTCTGTTGCCTTACCTTGCTTCACTGGGGCTTATCCCCCTGGCTCCACCTTGGTCCCCCAAGCCTGTGACGGCGCCCTGGTCCACCATTCACTGGCTCCACTTAGGTTTTCACCTCCTCTGGCTCCTCCTAAGTCTTCTAATCCACTGGCTCCTCCATGGTCAGTTGTCCAGCCATCTCCTCCTTGGATCTCCATCCCTATGGCACTACCATGGTCATCTCCTCCACTGGTTCCACCATGATCTCTTCACCTGCTGCCTCCTCCATTGGGGGTCTCCATGTGGTCTTTTCCTCTGCCGTGGTCATTTCCTCCGTTGGTTTGCTTTGCTCCTCTGTTTATCCTGTGCTCCTGAGTTGCAGAGTGTTTTGATTTTGTTTTTCATTTAATAAATTTACTTCACAATTAGATCCATGCTCTCCTTGCCCTACACAAGGAGATTTTGAGACACAAGTAATTGTGTGCCTTTTCCTCTACCCTGTGTTTTATAACAGAATGCAGAATGATGTGAAGTTGCCACCTGAATTAAGAAGAAAGTGAGTCTCAAAAAATATGAAGTACACACCAAACTAAAACAAAATAATCTGTCATGACAACATATGGTGTTTTGCAGCTATGCACATGCTCTTGATGGATTGGCACGTGTCTGGAAAGAAGGTGAGAATAAGAAAATCCGTTTACAAAAAAAATGAGACACATTTTGGCATAGTACTATAAGAAATCAGATGAGCTGCCTGAAAAGATACTGTCACAGAATACAGTATAGAATGAATTGCAGCATTGTTTTGTTGCTGAAGAGGTATGCATGCCAATTTCTGCACTTAAAGTCACAGATTAAAACCTTCCCACAGCAATCTGGAAATGTGTAATGACAGAATGTGGGCCTGTGCTACTTACTCATCCATCAGGAAAGAGAGAACAGACAAGGGTTGGGGTTATTTGAATTATTCATAGAGCTCTGTTTGTAAGAGCTCCTGCCTTTAAGGAACACTCCACTATTTTTGAAAATAGGCTCATTTTCCAACTCCCCTAGAGTTAAACAGTTGAGTTTTACCATTTTCGAATCCATTCAACCGATCTCCGGGTCTGGCGGAATGAGAGTATAGTTCCTAGCCGTATCGGCCTAGAAAATCGCAACATTTCATTTTCCGTCGTCTTAGTACACGATGTAACTACAGAAGAGTCATATTTTTTCTCACAGAGGGAATAAGGAAGCTGTTCTCTGGAGCGTCAATGGCAGCTAGTAGAGGGGCCATGGTCACTGTGGGGCAGGTAAAGGAAAAACTTTAGTTTTTATAGCCACACTTGCAGACAGTCATAGAATAGGCTGTGAGTGGTCTGTCATTTTGCCATGACCAGGATAGTCTCAGTTCCTCACTAGTCTTCTGTGGTTCTTCTAGCTCTCCTGTTATGACCAGGCCAAGCAGCTGGTTCTGGGAACTGGTTTGATGACTGATAACATTTTCACTCACTTTGTTGCTAGCTTCATTGCGGTGAGTTGCCCTCCTCCTCAGGAATGCATTATAAACTAACCATTACTTCTTTAAAGGTTACATTTTTATTTTATTTTATTTTTCCCTAAGGTCCACTTATAATGTTGGTCAAGTAGTAATGTAGTAGTTTGATTTAATTTGCATGACCATTTACACCTTCTCTCTCACTAAACAAGCTGTTTTTGCTACTGTGACTTTAAGACGATTCCTTTTTTTTGGCATGTCTTTTTAAAAATTTAAAAGTTGTTGATGATGTTTTGTTGATGATTCTACTTAGTAGTTCACCTTAGCTCACTTAGTAATATTTTAATGTTTTCTTCACAGGGAGGTTGTGCTACTGTTCTCTGTCAGCCTATGGATGTGGTGAAAACCAGACTGATGAATTCAAAGGGGGAATACAGGGTACGATTCTGCTTGAATTTTCAATTTTGTAATTTTCTTTTTTTATTATTTTTTATCTTACATCTACATTGCATCTTGAATTTCCTTGATTTTTTTAATTCACCATACACTACTTGTTCAAAAGTTTGATTTCTTAGATTTTTTTTCAATATTATGCCTTTATTCAGCAAGAACAGATTTGATCAAAAATGACAGTAGAGACATTAATCAAGTTACAAAATATTAATATAATTTAGAAAATACTTTTCTGTTGAAAATTATGTTCATCAAAGTATCCTGAAAAATGCATGTTTCTACAAATATATTAAGCAGCACAACTGTTGTCATTGATAATAATAAGGAATGTTTCTTGAGCAGCAAATCAGTATATTAGAATGATTTCTAAGGTATCATGTGACGCTGAAGACTGGAATAATGATGCTGAAAATTCAGCTTTGCAGCATAGTAATACATTACATTTCAGAATATATTAAAATGGAAAAGTCATTTTAAATTGTAATAATATTTTACAGTATACTTGTTTTTACTGTATTTTTGATCAAATAAATGTAGACTTGGTGAGCATAAGAGACTTCTTTTAAAAACATTTAAAACAGTTGTGACACACTAATTTCTGTGGTAGGGGGTGATTCATTGTCTGTCTGATACTGGAAAACTCGGACCTAAAGCTTTCTACAAGGTGAAAACCATTTTTTATGGCAATAAAGAGTGTTATACATTCTGAGTGTGTGTTAAACTCTGGTAGTAAATGTGTGTTTTGTCTCCGCAGGGCCTTGTCCCAGCTGGAATCCGCCTGATTCCTCACACTGTACTTACTTTCATCTTTCTGGAGCAGCTCCGATTGTACTTTGGCATTAGAGTCGTCACCTCTACATGAACTCTGACACAAAAGCTCCTGGTATTAACATCAGTTTCAGGTGATCCCTTCACAAGTAGACAGTAATAAAATCCAGTGTAAATGGGGTCCAAAACATTCTGTGATCGAATCACTGAAACCAAATAAGGTGGACAGAAACACAATTCGAACCACGAAGGGCCACCTACTCACCTGTCAGTCATTCTTTGTGCTAAAGCAATGGTCTCAAACAACGTATCCAATTATTTATGCCTTTAAAAGAAAATAACCGAATCAAAATATTTGGAAAATCCTGTAATTACATGCACAAGACTTCATGGAAACTCAGTTGCAGTTTTGAAGTTCAGTTCATAAATGAATATGCCTCAAAATGTCACACTTGTGGTGAGATTAAAATTTGAAACTTATTTGGAAGCAACAATGTTCTCAACCTTTTCTTGTGGGTGACCACTTGTGACTAAATTAACCAAGATGAATGTTAATACCAGGTGTAAACAGCTCCAAAATGCACCTGACTGCTACAGTGTAGAGCAATGGGCTGTAGTTCCAGGGAAGCACTGGCCAAGGAACCTGATTGAGAAGGAGAAAACTACTGTTGACAACAGTAGTACCTTTCTTTAGCGGTCTCTTTTTTTACTAATAATCATTTTGCAGTGCCATTATTATTAACATTCAAGTTGCCTGCATGTGATAATGTTTGCCATATATACTCAATTTGTCATTTATGTTCTGTTGATTGTGTGATGTAGACCTTGGCCCGTTGTCTTTGTGATCATTTTTTTTTTTAAAGCGTCTTTTTTCATTTACCTGAAATGATCTCAAACTGGAATTGATAGAAAACATAATTTCACAATCACAATATTTAAATGTATGACCTTTTGTGTGTTCTATTGATTAAGTGTTTATTTAATGAGAACCCATCTTAAACCATAAAAACCTACTGGTGTCATTGCTGTCATTACACTGAATAATGTAATACATGTAATGTCCTACAGGTAGCAGTGCTGCATCGTCACTAACTCAATGGTGTGAGCGTAAACTCACGCTTTCATGTGGTGGGAAAGTGTCAGCATATAAAATATCCATACCACTGAGATATGAGGACATAATTACAGTAATCAGCAATCTTATCTATATTCATTATTTACTTGCGATATAAGGTTAAGTATGTTCTTGTGAAGATGTTTGGAAGAGGGTAATTTGACAGTTCAAGGAGTCAAACTGTACTCTGAAAAAAAAGCTCATTTGGATGTAAGGAAATAATATGTGGTTTCTGATAAATATTGCATATAAAATCAATATTTCCTCTCTTTTTTATCCACCAAGCCACCACCCAGCCCATCCAGATCCAGGTGACAGCAGCACACTTTCATCATGGTGTTGATCTCCATCCAGTGTGTCAGGACATGGTTCTAATTAGCATTCAGGATCTAGATTAGCATTTTGGCATTTTTGATTTCATCGTCCTGATGCCAATGGTTTTTGTGAATGGGTTTTTAGAAACATCTGAAATAAGGGCTGTGGTTAACACAAGTTTAAGACATTTTCATGTTTTATTCTACAACATAAAAATGTTAACAAAATCCCGTAGCCTATGTTTCATAAAACAGTATTTGGGCTTTAAATTTCATAAAAGTTGTATTCATTTGTGAAGATTTTCATGAAGTACATGACTTTTTTTTATTTTTTATTTTTTTTACATGATTTCCATGATGTCAAAATGTGTAAGAATCATAAATGTTTTCTGGCCACATTTCCTGCAATAATCCAAAAACCAATAAAAAAAAAAAAAAGGTGTCCTGTAGCTTAACTACAGACAGTTACATAAAACAGTACTTCAACATGACAGAATTACTCTGAAAAGACCAAGACATCAGTGCTTTGCACAATATTATCTCATTGAAGAGAAACAATTGAAAAATATTTGATGCTATAAGGGCCATGAAAATACATTAAAGACTGGCCTCTTTGCAAACAGCAGTGAATAAACCCTCACTACTTCACTGACTGTAAAACATGTGCTCATATATGTGGTGACATGACCCCAAGAGCCCTGTTAATGTGTTTATTTGCATTTTCCATTCCCAGATCTTTGCCAAAGTAAGGGAATTCTATCGCTTCCCTTTAGAGTGACATCTTTGGGATATTTCTCTGTTTCAACATTTGAGGCAATTGTGTGGAGCGTTGAGATGTACAATGAGAGAGATGCTGTGAGAGATATATGAGATACTGTGAAAAACAGGCTAATCTCCATTCCAATCTGTCTGGATTTTTTCCATCCATTTTTTTCCTGCAAAAAAGCCTTACATAACTTGGCTGAAAGACAACATATGTATGTCACAGATGTCACTGTAATCTCAGTGTGTATGATCAGTTTCTTACTAGAAGCCCAAAGCTTTTGAAGTCTACAAACACAATCTCTCACAAATGGGCCTCATTTCTGCTAAGCTAATTATATTTGCTGTATTTGCTACCTACTGTACCACTAAACCTAACCTCCCCACAAGAGTGCAGTAAGATCAGGGTTGCCAGGTTTTCACAACAAAACCCTCCCAATTGCTACTTAAAGGGGTCATATGATGCGATTTCAAATTTTCCTTTCTCTTTGGAGTGTTACAAGCACTTGGTGCATAAAGCTGGTTGCCGCAAGCCCTCCGGACGCTCCTTCTTCAAATCCACCGCCGCTCACTCAAGGCCGCCGTGTGTGACGCTGTGTGTTTCGTTGTGAAAGCGAAACTACTTTGTTTGGTCTTCCAAAAGAGGACATGATTAGAAATCAGTGGTTAAGTTGTATTTACAACACTGTTCCAGAACAGTTCAAGATGCAACAAATGCCTCATTTATAATGGGTTTTAATGTTTTTGTCTCGTCGCTCCGGCCGGGACACGGCATCACAGTATGTTAAGGGGCGTAACATTTCCGTCACACGCTTGAGGTATTCGGCCAATCACAGCACACTGGATAGCTGGCCAATCACAGCACACCTCGCTTTTCAGACCGATGAGCTTTGTAAAAAGCTACACGTTTCAGAAAGGCAGGGCATAGAGGAGAAACTCTAATGTACTGTATGTGGAAAATAATGTGTTTTTTGAAACTAAAGAATTTAAAATAATAGTAGGCCTATTAGTATTGTAACTTGCAGTAAATGAATAAAATATGTAACCTTTTATTAGTGTTTTATGTTCACTTTATCTGCTTTTGTTTCTGTATTATTATTATTTAATCATATTTAATCATACTAATAATTATTATTTTAATATCTAACTGTAATTTCATTATTATATATTTGATAATAATTATAATTATACATTTATTTACCTAATGTAATGTGACCATTAATTAATTAACCAATTAATTAACCAATAATTAGAGAACTGTGAATATGTTCTTAAATTATTGAATTATCAAAATAAAATTTTAGGGGATGCTATAAGTTATTTCACATGTACAGGGCTTGCAAACCCCTGATTTCCAGCATTTTCAGTGAGAGAAAAAATCATACTCATGAAAGAATCATTCTCTTTTGAGTCTAAGCTTTTTAATGAATCAATTGAACAGGTTACAGATCATTTACAAATGTTGAATGATTAATTCCTGAATCATGATTATAGTGTTTTCGAGTTAAACTCACTCAAAAATCTTGTTCCTTAGCCTTGACTTTATCCTTTTTGAAGCAGAAAGCTCCTGTTAATTGTAATTGCACTGAACATTGTTTGACCCTCTAAATCTAGCACTCTCTATCCTAATTCTATTCTTTAAAAAACTTGCCCCTTTTAGACTTGCACTCTATTTATTTACTAACTGCTTGTTTTCTTTAAAAAAAAAAAAAAACTAACACTAGCTTCTCTAATCTTTTTGTATTCTATCTATTTGCTTTCTTTTCATTTATTATACAATTAACAAAAGTAAAAAAAGGCCTCTAACACTAGCTCTATTCTTTTTCTATTCTATCTGTTTTCTTTTTATTTATTATATATATATAGAAAAACTTGCTACGTGTACTGCGTTAAGCTAACTGAGACTTGTTATAGCACTTGCGTATTATTGCTCTTTTGTTGATTTTGATTGCTTTCATTGTCCTCATTTGTAAGTCGCTTTGGATAAAAGCGTCTGCTAAATGACTAAATGTAAATGCAAAACGAACATGGATATTAATCTAAATTTCTCCTGTTGTGTTCCATGGAACAGAAGTTATACAGGGTTGAAGTTTTTCAACTCCTTTAAGCTGATGTCACCAGAAAGATAGCACAACCTGACCCCCACACACAACACAAACACACACACAACACAAACAAACATCCAGCTAGAACTGCTCATTTTCTTTATCAATCTATTTATAATTATGAAGAAACATAATTAACTCCCATATTTAGAAATCTCTGTTACTCTCAAGACTTCCTTCAGTAAACAGCATTTATCTTATCTCTCTCTTTCTGTCTTGCTTGAAGCTTTAAGCAGAAATTCTTGCAAAACTACAAAAACAGTCCTTGTCACAGTCATAAGCACATAGTACTGACAGATCTGGTCACCAGCATATGTGTTCTGGATGCTGGCTTTTCTAACAAGATTTTTAACCAGCAAAATGTCCTGCCAACCATCTAAATTAGATGCATTTTTCAGGTCTTGCAGGGTGAGTCGACTTAATTTAAGTATCAACTTTGGATTTTCCTCCTAAAATTCCCTTGGACAAATGAAATGTATACAAATGAGATAATAATTAACATATAGTAGGTGTGTGGAGCTGTACAAGTGAATATGGCAAGTAGGCGAAATATGGCTCAGGCGAAATAACACCTGTGGCATCTCAGTTCTTAGTGTCTCTGGCTCCTGTGTTTGCCTGTGTTACAGAGGAACTCTGGCAACACTTCACAGCTCTGCTGAAAGATGACTCTACAGCAGACATGGAAAACAGTTTGAGTCAGAGGAGCGAATAGAGGCCTGGATGTTGCTCTGCACGCATTTCTGCTTTGTCCCTGTCTGTCACTGACCCATTTCAGCTGGCCAAATGACCCTTACAGCCCATCTGGTAAAGCTGCCAGAGGAAACATGAAAAGCCTGTTAGCTGTTAGGTCACTGGTAATAAGCACTCCTGTGAATTACCTTGGATTGGCCCGTTTAATCTGAGGGACAGTGTACTGTGAGGTCCAAGAGTCAGACACCACTTTGGAAAAAAACGATGCTCTATTTGTTAAACCTAGAAATAAATAGAACATTTTAGGATAGTGAGAAATGTTGTGCTACTGACCACTTATTTGAAAAGACGGTCTGATGTTTTTGCTTCCATTGGAGCTCAAGATGCTTACTGGATCTTCTCAAATCATTCTGAAGAACATAATTTGTGAAGAAATCATCTGAAGACCATCATGTTCTGAAGAACGTCATTTTGTGGAGTTCATTCATGCTGCTTGAGTGTTGCTTTCGTTAATGCAAATGAGAGACACCAAATACTAAGGCATTCTGACATTTTAACAACATTTTTAACGTCAGATGTTATGCTTCCGATATAAAAAAAAAATCCACCCAGCAATATTACAATGCAAACTCTCTCTCTCTCTCTCTCTCTCTCTCTCTCTCTCTCTCTCACACACACACACACACTGCAGTTTTCAAGTGATAAATAGAATACCTTAAATTTGGTGCGTTTTGATGTATATTCATCTTCTTAGAAGTCCAAACAAAGCATTTCTTACATGAAAAAATGCTTACCATTCTTTGAAAAAATAGATGGAAACTTTATGGATGATCAAGCAGCAAAACTCTGCACATCAGCTGAATTCAGTGACTTGTACGCCTCCAAAAGAAATATGGCTTTGAATGCTGCTACATCAGTCTTTGTAAGTCTAATCCTCAAGTGTCAATGGAAATCAGTTAGTACAGAAATAGTGGTGCTATCAGCATGCGCTCAAGCTTGCATGAAAGTGGCAGACACCCAGAACACACTAGCATTGTTGTGGTGAGGTTTGCGTGGAAAAGCACCGCTTGCGTTTTGGGAAAATGTAAAAGTCTTGTTTTGTCTCCCTTTTGGCCGATGTATTTTTAAAATCGAGGAGTAAACATTGACTGAGGTAGCTAAATCACTTTGGCCGTGTAGAGATGGAACAAGATGTGTTTTTATTATAGGTCCAAGTTATATAAGAGGAATAAAAGAAGACTGGCCAGAAGCAGTTACCGTCTACCCTTACCAAAAAGTAGTATACTTCAAGTTTATTTTAGTAAGTATACTTAAGTAAAGTTCAAGTATATTTTTAAGTATACTTTATGTAGTAAGTATACAAATATCAGTGTACTAGTAGTATACTTGTAAGTGTACTATTTCAATACTCCTTGGGACTAAATTGGCCCACTTTCTAGTATATAAAAGTATACTTTTAAGTATACTTTAAGTATAACAGTAGTAAACTTTGAGTACACAACTAGTTTACATCAAAATGTTTAGTTTGTACTGCAACTATACTAAAAGTGAACTTACAGTTTACTAATAAAATACTTGTAGCATTTTTAGTACACTTTGAAGTATAGTCTCAGTAAACTGCTAGTTTAGTAGTTTTATACTGCAAGTATACTCGTAAGTTTTCTTTAAGTGAACTTTACATCATACTTTAAGTATACTACTATGTCCCTATTTAGGTATTAATTTGTATATATTTTGTTACATGAATATCTGAACATACAAAACATCAAAAGAACAGGGTATCTGCTTGTAAACAAAAACATTTTTTTCTAGCTTCATGCATTCTTTTTTTAAACACTTGAATGTGGATAAGTTTCATAAATAAAAAATAAAGAAATAAACAACATTTTGAACAAAAAGCTGAAAAAAGACTATGAATTGGATTCAGAATGATAATCAAAACGTAGATAGAGTCGATCAACACCCCAAAGCTTGACAGTTATTATTACCTCTTTATTGGTCGACATTTTATTCCATAATGTTACACAGTTTTGATACTGTTTTATGTCTGATGATCGTGTTAGAATACATGTGGAAGCATCTGTTGTTTCGGTTTCTTCTTCACTTGTGTTTTTTGGAAATTCTGTACAGAAGATGTGTACTAGCGCCCCCTACAGTATAACAATGAAAACACGGATTCTAGGAGCACAATTATAGTTTAAGTCAAGTATACTTAAATGTCATTTTAAGTATATTTCTGAGAAGTACATAAAAAGTAGACTAAAAGTATACTTTCCTATTTTTTGTTTAAAAGAAGTATACTAATAGCACACTTGAATAAACTTCTTTTTCGTAAGGGTAGTCAAATATTCTCTGACTTTTTACAAAGTTTCTCACATAAATTACCATAATCCCTATTAAATATTTCAGATAATTTGTATGGTTATCAATGCAACTCTATCCTATTAGTTTTGTCAAGGTCTGCTGATTCAGCTGGGAATCACAGTAGTTCAGGTGCACACATTGGAAGCAAAATAAGAGCTGCTCTTACAATTGTAAAACTACATGTCACCAAGTCATTGTTCATTTTTTTTCTTCTTAAATTGTAATCCTATATCCCAACAGCAGCTAATTTCATGAATTAGCATCTGATCATATCCATTTTTGTAAGCTTTGAAAAGTGCAAATAACTATTTCTGTTACAACTGCTATATATTAAATTTGGCTGCATAACATTTCCAGTATTGTTTGTGCTGTAGACATGAATTATGCATTAAATCATCAACTTTTCTATGCGATCAGAACTAATTTTAGTATGGAAGACAGTAAAATGGATGACAAAGTGTACACACTATAACTTTCAAAAGCTTGGCTGTAAGATCTTTTAAATGTTTTTCACAGTAGTCTTACCGTATGTTCACCCAGGCTGCATTTATTTGATCAAAAATACAGTAAAAGTAATATTGTGAAGTATTCTTACAATTTACAATGACTGTCACATTATTCTTCAGAGATCATTCTAATATGCTGATTTCAAGACATTTCTTATTATCAATTTTGAAAACAGTTGTGCTATGTAATATTTTTTCATTGGAAATCATGAAATATTTTCTCAGGATTCCTCGATGAATAGAAAGTTCTGCATTTATTTCAGATGGAATCTTTTCGAATCTTTTTCATTCACGTTAATTTTGTTGACAAAATGTAAAAATCTAGTTATTTAAACTGCAGTCCTGTTTAATGAAAGAAGCAATGGAAAATAAAACGTTTGCCAGTTAGTGAAATTATGAAAGTTGTAATTTCTCTTTATTTGACTATGTTTAAATGTTATGACAAGTGCTAATCTCAAATGTGACATTTTAAATGTTCAGAGTGTGAACTCTTGACCTGCCATCATCCAGCGTCCAAATTGACATTTCTGTTAATCGGATTCATTCCACACTAATTTGATTCCGCCTGTGATGAAAGTGTGAGAGATAGATAAACCGATCACTGGATCTAAATCTTTTCATGCTGCATCAGACGCAGGATTTTAGAGGGTAAAAGGCCAGAAATTGAGGAAATCCAGATTCTGCGTAATAACCTTTTAGAGTCAAACGGCCTGCTAATCTGAGTCACAGATATTTACATGAGACCCCTAAGGAGAATGCAGAAAGCCTGGGAAAATGATTCTCTGCCAGGTCCTTAAAGATGTACAGCAATTTGTCAATAATGTTTGTCTGATATGCATTTCACATAGACTTATACAGTATCTATATATAACTGAATCGCATTTGCCTTTTTATTTGTCTTTTTGTCTATTAATTGACAAACTGGAAAATCCGATTTAACAGGCAAAATTCTTAAACACAGACAGCTTTAAAAGACAGACAGAAAATGTTTGCAAGGCTGCATTTGATCAAAAATATATCAAAAATAATATTTTGAAATATTACCATTTTAAAATACTGGAAAATTTAATTATTTCTGCAATGCAAAGCAGAAATTTCAGCATTATTACTCCAGACGTCAGGGTCACATGATGCTTCAGAAATCATTCTATCATGATGATTTGAAACATTTCTTATTACCAGTGTTAAACTGTCATGCTGTTATTTTTTATTTTTTTGTGGGAACTGTGATTATTTTTTTAAGGATTTTTTGATGAATAGACAGTTTAAGAAATCTTCAGAAAATCTTTTTTAACATTATAAATGTCTTTACTCTGATCAATTTAATGCATCCTTGCTGAATAAAAGTATTAATTCATAAAAAAAATGTACTGATGTACTGACCTCAAACTTTTTAATGTAGTATATGAAAAGCTATATTTTGAAATATTAAATATTACAAACAAAGTATACATAGCATACAACAATCAGTCATGCACAATAAGAAAGGAAAGTGCATTAAGAAAGTAAACAGGGTTCAGTTAGATTTCATTTTGAGAAAAAAACAAAATCTCTAACTGGTGTTTTTGCTCAAATGTCTCTTCTGTCATTTCTTTTAAAACATATGTCTTTCCCACTGAATTATATACTCTATGCTCCTTTTACTTTATACATTCATAGGGCTACGCTCTAACAGCGCTCCACTCTCTTTTGTAACTTGTCCAGACCCTAAACTATAATCTGTTGTACAATTTTAGGTTATGCCTAATTTGGTAAATGCATGTTGTTATTCATTGATTTATTTATTTATTTTTATTTAGCTGTCCATCCATTTCTCATCTCCCTAAAGATTCATTCTGATGCGCTTCCAGTTTTAGAGTTAATGCTTTCATTTTTCTACTACTACAGTTTTAGAGTTAAAGCAATCAAACATAAATATTATTTTACACACACACACACACA
>NW_015650001.1:269952-272751 GCF_001515625.1 Sinocyclocheilus rhinocerous
CACACACACACACACACACACACACACACACACACACACACACACACACACTCCTTCAGTGCTGATTTTAAAAGTACATTATTCCATTTGTTGTTACTTATACCATTGCATGTATATTTAATGTTAGACCAATTAAGGTTTAAATTGTATTTATGTAAGTATTCTCTCAAGGCAGGGTCATTTTCATCAAGTCATTTTTAACCCTGTGTCATTTTTGCGCTGACTGATTGAAGTAAGTACTTCAGCAGCGGTGAATGTGGAGTGTTTGTATTTACGGGGTTTTATTTTAATTTCAAATAAATAGGCAACAGATGCAGGGAAATTGCATTTCTTAGTGGTCTTTGCATCCAATGCCACTCTCTAAATGCTCTCATGGAGCAGGTGGCCAGTTTTATGCATGCATATGTGTGTGTGAAAGGCAGAGAATGCTCTTTGGAAATGTATTTTCCAGTCTTCTGGCTCAGCATCCCGTGGGTCGAGGCAGGACAGTTTTTCTCAAAGCAATGAAAAATATCTAGTGTGCCTGGGGGAGTAGATGGTCTGTCTTGTTACATAATGCTGTAAAAGCCTTTGGGGAACAACCAGTCGACCCTTTATCTGGTGGTAACAGGCCTTATTAAACCACACTGTGGTTAGTGAACCTTGACAGAGACTCTTTCCCCACAGGATAAACTCATTACACACCAGCCATTTTGGTACTTTGACTTTTGGTACTTGTTAAAGAACACCATTTCCTGCTGAACTAGCATACTAGTCTCTCCCACCATGACAAGACCAGTCTAAACACAACGTAACAAGCGTCCAGTGAACAAAATGAACCACCCATCACTTTTTAATACATAAGCAATATGAACCCCTCTCCCTCTGTACCTCACTCCCAATTTTGATGATAGACAAGTAAACACATTTTGTGAGAAAGTGAAAACAGGACACTTTACTTTGGAGGGTTTTAATGTAGTTTGTCTTATGTTATTATCTTATGGTTGATTGGCCAGCGCTTTTATTACAAATAATAAATGAAAATCAGAATGTTGAACAGATTAATCTAAAATGATTCCTCTGTATATTAACTTTTATAACTTAATATACAATTATATAAAAGTTAAGTATATTAACTTTTATAACTTAATATACAATTATATAAAAGTTAAGTATATTAACTTTTATAACTTAATATACAATTATATAAAAGTTAAGTATATTCACTTTTATAACTTAATATATAACTTGTTTTTCAGTTCTGCTTTCTTTTTAGTTTCAGCAGATTTTTTTTAATTTTTTTTCTCAGGATTTTTTTTTTTTGTATTTTAAATATAATATAATATAATTTTGTATATTAAAAAACACACTACCATTCAAAAGTTTGGGGATTTTTGTTGCATTTGTTTCAGGAATCTTTAAATTTTTGAACATTAGAAATGTCTATAAACTGTCACTTTGTTTAATAAAAGTATTCATTTATTAAAAGAAAATCTTACTGCCCCTAACTTTTGAATGGAAGTGTAAATATTAATAAATTTATAAAAAAAATAAATAAATAAATGAATTTTCTTGCTTTTGTGTGATAAACTGTTTTAGTCCTATGGAAAAGCAATTAAGAACCACCAATGGGCAAGGTCAACTAGCCACCAATTTCTTTGAAAAATCATTGCTATCTTCAACACGATGTCCTTACTGCTGTTACAGCTGTGGCAGAGCCATCTGTCGCTCTGTTGTACCTCAGAGCTCTGGAGAGACGTGCCTGCAGAGTAACCTGTGCCTATTAATACATTCGGTGACTGTGTGATGTTTGTATTCAGGCGCATTAGGGGGTCGTTTCTTTCATATAGTTGGTTTCCTTCTTGCGTTCAGGGGCCAATTCCTGCTGCCACCTGGGAGGGGGAAATTAATATGTTGTATGAACAGGAGAACATTGCATTTATATATATGAATGCATAGGTTGGTTGATTATAATAGCTGTGGGAACCGAACCGTCCCCAATAAACTCTGTTGTGCCAAAACGGCCCTACTGGTTGCATTTGATTAGGTGGGGACAGAACAGCTCTGACGTCTGAAACCCTGTCATTATTTTCACAATATGTTACCTCCGTAGCAGTGACAGGACAGGAAGAGAGTTCACAGACGGCCTCCTTGGCCAGAACAGGACAGGCAGAGTGTTCACAGACGGCCTCCTTGGCCGGAACAGGACAGGCAGAGAGTTCACAGACGACCTCCTTGGCCGGAACAGGACAGGCAGAGAGTTCACAGACGGCCTCCATAGCCGTTAGAGGACAGGCAGAGAATTTACAGACGGCCTCCATAGCCGTTACAGGACAGGCAAAGGGATCACAGACGGCCTTCATAGCCGTGACAGGACTGGCAGAGGGATCACAGATGGCCTCCCTGGCCGAAACAGAACAGGACGAGAGTTTATAAGTGGATACCACTGACGCCTCTGGAGGTTCTGCAGCGGATGCCGCCACCGCTGGAGGTTCTACAGCCATACCATCAGGAAACAGGGAAAGTTCATGAATATTCTCCTTAACAAGACAGGCACAGAGTTCAGCAACGGTTCCTTCGACCGTGACATGACAGGCTGAAAGTGTATTGCTGGGCGCCACCACCATACCAGGAGCCGAAACGAGTGCCGCCGCCTCGGAGGGTTCTGCAGCCTCAGCCGCCACCTCAGGAGGACCTGGAGAGAGCACCGCCATCTCTGGAAGTTCTGTGGTAGTGTATGCAGCCCAAACACACCAAAAAGCGATCCCCATCATGGGAAGCGCTTCAGACAGGGGAATCAGTTCAGGAACAGGAGGGCTA
>NW_015650001.1:272838-272918 GCF_001515625.1 Sinocyclocheilus rhinocerous
TGACTCTGAAGAGACGTGACGTGACTCTGGAAGATCAGCTGATATGTGATGAGATTCTGGGAGATCAGCTAGATCAGCTG
>NW_015650001.1:275859-279442 GCF_001515625.1 Sinocyclocheilus rhinocerous
CTCTGGAAGTTCTGTGGTAGTGTATGCAGCCCAAACACACCAAAAAGCGATCCCCATCATGGGAAGCGCTTCAGACAGGGGAATCAGTTCAGGAGCAGGAGGGCTAGAGTGAGTGCGTTTGGGGATACCAGCTGCGTGTGCAGACACCAGCGGTGCATCCCTCACACTGGATACCAGACTGGTATACCGAAGGGCTGACCTTGATAATCTGGGTGTAACAGACAGGACGTGATGTGACTCTGGATGATCAGCTGTGACGTGACAAGACTCTGGAAGATCAGCTGAGACGTGACGAGACTCTGGAAGATCAGCTGTGACGTGATGTGACTCTGGACGAACTGCTGAGACGTGACGAGACTCTGGATGAACAGCTGAGATGTGGCGAGACTCTAGAAGATCAGTTGAGACATGACGAGGCTCTGGGAGATCAGATGAGACGTGACGAGGCTCTGGCAGATCAGATGAGATGTGACAAGGCTCTGGCAGATCAGCTGAGACGTGACGAGACTCTGGAAGATCAGTTGAGATGTGATTGGACTTGACCCATGAAGATCAACCATGACTTGACTTGACTCATGAAGATCAGTTGTGACTTGACTTGACCCATGAAGATCAACTGTGACTTGACTGGACTCAGGAAGATCAACTGTGACTTGACTTGACTCATGAAGATCAACTGTGACTTGACTTGACCCATGAAGATCAACTGTGACTTGACTGGACTCAGGAAGATCGACCGTGACTTGACTTGACTCATGAAGATCAGCTGTGACTTGACTCTTGACTTGACCCATGAAGATCAACTGTGACTTGACTGGACTCAGGAAGATCAACTGTGACTTGACCTGACCCATGAAGATCAACTGTGACTTGACTGGACTCAGGAAGATCGACCGTGACTTGACTTGACTCATGAAGATCAGTTGTGACTTGACCCTCGATACCCACAGTGAATGCTGAACCAACAGACAACAGAGCATAATCCATAAAATCACTTAGAGAAGAACGGAAACCCTCATGGATTAATCGTGTCTTTAAAGTTCATTGATACCCTCACAAAAAAAATCTATGAGCACACAGTCCGGTAGATCAGAAAAATATGCGAGATCTAAATACTCTTGTACATAATCCTGGAGCACTCGCAAGCCCTGCTCGAGGCAAACAGGTACTTAGAGGGCAAGACAGAATGATCCAATAAACAATAGTAGGTTGATCGACGGTGAACATAATCCAAAAGATGAGGCAAGTGAGTAATACACAGACAGATAATAATCCAGGCAAGGTGCGAACAGAATCCAAACAACAAGACGAGAGAGAAATCCAAGACAGGCAGGTTATCAGGAACAGACAATCAGGCAAAACTAGAAACAGTCCGTGGTGACGTGTAACAGTCTGTGTAGTGAGAGAGTCAATATGATGGACGGTCCGTGGTGGTAACAGTCTGTGTAGTGAGAGAGTCAATATGATGGACGAGTGACCTCTGGTGGCGATCGGACGGAAGTCCATGGACAGGATTTGTAACACTGCTGACATGAAATTTTCACCAGATGTCGTTAACAACCCAAGTGATCCACACATACAAAGAAAACAAAACAAATAAGTTCAGAAATGAAGTTCTGTGTAATAAAATGGAATGACACAGGGAAAAAGTATTGAACACATGAAGAAAGGGAGGTGCAAAAAGGCATGGAAACCAAGATACCTGCTGAAATCTATCAGTAATTAGAAAGCAATCCTGACCCTTGACAGTGAAAATTAATATTAGCTGCTTCAGTCCCAACACATACAGTACATGTTTCGACAACATTATTTAACATCACTACAATCATTGGTCCCACTTTATATTAAGTGGCATTAACTACTATGTACTTACATCAAAAAATAAGTACAATGTACTTATTGTGTTCATATTGTATTGCAAAACACTTTTGCTGCTATTGAGGTGGGATACGGGTAAGGTTAGGGACAGGGTTGGTGGTATGGGTAGGTTTAAGGGTGGGTTAAAGTGTTAGGGATGGGTCAACAGTGTAATTATAAATATAATTACAGAAATTAATTACAGATGTAATTACATGCAGGTATTTTTAAAATATAAGTACAATGTAAAAACATGTATGTACACAATAAGTGCATTGTACCAAATGATTAATTAAAATGTAAGTACATAGTAGTTAAGGCCCCTTAAAATAAAGTGGGACCCAATCATTTGTGAGTTGCATCAAGTTTTGGCCAAGATCTTGTATTGACAATAGGAAAGTCAAACCTCTCTGTAAAGTCGACTCCAGCACATCCTCAAGACTTTCAATAGGGTTAACCTCAGGACTCTGTGGTGGCCAATTCATACAGGAAAATGATTCCTCATGTTTACTGAACCACTATTTCACAATTTGGGTCCAATGAATCTCAACATTGTCATCCTGGAATATGTAAAGGGCTCTTTTTGGTGAATCAAACATACAGCACAACCAGTGTAGACCAATTCATGAACAAATGGAGTGTTTTTTACTGTTTGTTCATTAATTGGAAAATCACTACTTCTCTGCTAACGCAGAGGTCTTCTGAGAAGTCCAATTCATCCAGATGTTTGGGATTGCTGTATTATTTTCCACAACACTTCTCCTTGTTTATTTTGACTTTTGTTGAGTGCAGTAACTATTTTCTTGTGGTGCGTGGGTTCTCTGACTGCTTGCTTCCCCTTCATCATGGATATAGACCTTTTTGAAAATAAAACAATATTTAAATGATGCAAATCACAGAAACTAACAAATTCATACAAAATCACAACCTCTTAAAATAGTTATGTTTTACCTTGAGATTTGATGGGTTGGATCGGTTGGATTCCAAAATGTCCACATACAGACATTTTATTACAGTAATAACAGAATAAAACACTTCAGTGCTTTGATATTTTGCCATCTCTTTTTGATGTTGTTTTTGCTCTTAAACTTGATAAACTAAAACTTGTGTTTTATATATCATCCAAGTGGCCTATGTAGTATTAATAAAACAACATGTACTAATGATAGGCCTATACTCTTACAAGCTCAGAGACTGTTATAATCTGTTGATGTGATTAATAGGCAGTGTCTTGTTGTCCTGGATATTGATATTCTTTTATTTAAAGTTATTTACAAAATAGATGATGACTTTGTGGTAATGCAACTGTTTTGCATGCAGTGGTGTTTAAAGTACCTGAAAGCCATACTCAAGTAAAAGTACAGATATCTTACCAGAAAAAGACTTTGGTAGAAGTTGAAGTCACCGTTTAGAATATTACTTGAGTAAAAGTCTTAAAGTATGTGATATGTATTGTACTTAAGTATTTTTAAAAATCTTAAACGTACTTAACTATTGAAAGTAAAAGTACAAGTAAATGCAAAATGGAAAAGAAGCAAACAAATATATATATATAAAAAAATGTTCATACACAGCTTGAGTAGCAAGATTGTGTTCAGTTTTAACTCTTTCTTCTATTTTGTATTTTTGGGTAAGAATTAGAAGCACTTCATCCGGTACTTAGTGTCTTTCATTCCAACATAAGAAAACATTTCTGGAATCTGCATCTGAAATAGCATTTAGATGT
>NW_015650001.1:279868-284905 GCF_001515625.1 Sinocyclocheilus rhinocerous
TTTCATATTTTAGAGCAGTCACTGCAATTTATGAAAGAAATCAATTAAATCTGTATGTGGGAGTGTGTGTGAAATAAGCAGATGTAACCCCCTTTGTAATCCTTAACATTTTAATAAGTAACTGTAATTTAATTACACATTTTTTCTCAGTAACTGTAACTGATTACAATTACTTTTATTTTGTAATTAAATTACGTAATTCTGTTACATGTAACTAGTTACTCCCCAACACTGTAAGTAACAAATATGCTTCGGGGAAATGTATCAGAGTAAAAGTATACATTTTAATTAGGAAATGTAGTGGAGTAAAATTAAAAGTTGGCTGAAATATAAAAACTCAAGTAAAGTACAGATACTCCCAAAATATACTTAAGTACTGTAACGAAGTATTATTACTTCGTTACATTACACCACTGTTTGCATATTCATGGACACAAACGTGTATATCAGGCCATTAATACTCAAGAACTATATGGACGCTTGCTTTGGTGTTGCCACCCCCTTGCCATCCTATAAATAATTTTCTAGATCCACCCCATTCACTGTGAACAGGGCCAAGCACTTCAGAAATGGCAACACAATGTCAGGAGCTCAGGATCTGTCTAGTAAACTTTGGCAGCTAGGTAGATGTTGTAACTACACCTTTATGGAGGTAAAATGGATCTTTCTCCATTGCCATTCAAAAGTAGCCATGTATTGTGATGAAATATTGATTCATAGATTGATTACAAGCAAAATAAAAAGTGTCACTGTATACTCTAGTAGATGTTCTAGCTCGTTGTACTCTAGATTTTTTTTTTTTTTTTGAAAGACTCATGGACAGTGTGAAATAGACCTGAAAATGAAGCAAGATGGCATCCAGACTGTGTACTTTCAAGCAGGCTGTGTACTTTCTTGTAGACTGAATTTTAAAGGCAAACATGAATATGCAGGCACTCAATTTATAGTAATAACATGGTAATAGCATGATAACATTTAACATTCTTTTTTGTGCTTATTCACTCATTACAGCAACACCAGAGGTTAAAGTTTCAGTCCAGTGTAGTGTCACTTTTGCATTCTTATATTTCATTGTGTCATTGAGATCCTGAAGCATGATGTGAATGTGAAGGGAGTAACTATAAAATACTTCTTAACTTGGAAACTGTTGAAGGACATGTGATATTACACTGGATAAAAAGCCACAAAGAAAGAGAGCACTTGCAAGAGGGGACTGATATATTCCAAAATTACATTTCCAAAGATTATTTTTATTCAACAAATATTTCAATAACATTAATGGCAAAACACTACTTGCATTTCGAAGCATGCACCAGTACTTACTATACAAGAGCTGTAATTTAATACATCCTGAACTTCTGTCAGACAGTAATTACTCTAATGGAGAAGGTTCGGGTCAGTGTGTGCTGAAGCACAATGGAAATCATGATACTTCACGACTTTTTAAGTTGGATAGAAGATGACATTGTTGAAGCAAATCCATTAGATTACTTTTCCTGTCACATGGCAATGCAGATCACTCCAGTTCACCAATTCCAAATTTTTGTGAAAAGCATATTTTCCTCCTCGCTTAAAATAAGAACAGCTGCTCTGATGTGAAACAGCGGTGTGGGTTTCCACTCAGCCAAACTTCATCATTCACTTTATCCTGGAGGGGCAGAAAGTAGCGCGCCCACATACATACCAAACCCACATATCCCCACTAATATTCAGACACTGGAGTCAAAGGCTTTTATCCAGGAAACTACTTGTACCATGTTGCTAGATCTTGATGGATATGTTCTCAATATGCATAGATTTTTCAACACACAGTATTTTGACAGAGAACTTGTGAAATGTGAGTGATGCTGCCAGTACACTCTTACACCATGTCTACACCGGACGCGACAGTTGTCACGCAGCAACAGCTAAAGTCTGTCTACACTGGATGCGACAAAGCGACCCTTAAAAATCATTTGAAATTTGTGTCAGTAAGTCATAAATAGAACGCGGCAGCAGATTACTGTCGGGGATTTGTCGTGTCGCGCCGCGCCGCATCTAGTGTAGACAGCATCGCTGATTATAATGGATTCTATAGAATTTTGTCGCGCCGCGCCGCTCGCATCCGGTGTAGACACAGTGTTATAAATAAAGGTTCTTTATTGGAATCTATGGTTCCATGGAAAACCTTTAACATCCATGGAACCTTTACAGTATATTGGACAAAAAGATTCATTGTAGTGGGAAAACGGTTCTTTAGATTACTAAAATGCTCTTCACACTAAGAATTCTTTAAGAACTGTTCACTGAAAGGTTATTTGAGGAACCAAATATGGTTCTTCTGTTGCTTTGCTGTGAAAACCCCCTTTTGAAACCTTAAAAAAAAATCACAAAAAGTTGAAAGTATGAATAGTTTAAATGTATGTTGTGTACTATTGATGAACCTGATGAAAAAGCTTGCTACAACAAGAATATAGGCTTGGGTGACTGCACTTTTCCATCTTTTTTTTTTTGGCAGAACAAGAATGATAAGATACATCGATTTATTTACATCCGTTAATTGCTCTTCAGTTTGCTTCCTTTTTGCCATCTAGTGAAAAAAAAAACACCTAAAATGAATGGTTTCATTTGGACTCTGGACACTTGAATGCACATCACGTCGTAATTGCGACTGTCAAATTAGTAGCTTTCCAGGAATCAGAAAAATCTAAATCCAGTAGTTTGTCTTCACTTTTTGTGTATCCTCAAACATCTCTTTTATGCTACATAACATTACTCAACTGACATTAACACATGAATACAAATAAGCTTGTTGTTGAAACATTTTCTTATAGGTTCTGAATAATATCTAAAATTAATCATCCCTGTGTAGTTCAATTTCACCTTTCTCTGGTGCTTGGTAATTGCTTTCTCTGCAGTTCTGTATCTCATGGGCTGCAGGTTAATTGTGATGCAGGGTGAATATGTGCATTATGCACATCATGCTAATATGACCTATAGCATAATGAAATTTATCAAGTCAAATGTCTGAGAGAGAGGTAAAACCTCAGAGAACAAATACTCTGAAAACAGGTCACATAAGAGACACAAGAGATGCTTTACTGTGATATTACCATGGTAAAATTAGTAAAATAGCTACATAGTGCTTCTCAGAAGAGTCTGGAAAGCAATTGTGACCTCATTCAGGGTTCATGATGTAGTACTACATCATAGTTTTTTATTTTCCCCCACAATGTCCTTAAGCTACCTTTAGCTAAATTTATAACACAGGCAAAATGGGCGAGAGCAGAAAATATGTGCTTTTGCTTCTGGCTAAATTGACTTCTGAGAAAGCAACATTTATTTATTTGTATATGGTAAAGCAGTTTAGTCAGCAAGAGAAGAAGAAAAAATTAACTGCTTACAAGTTTCATAATATTGAAAATGTATTGCAATTATGAATGGAGCAGTTAATCCTGGAATGCATTGCCTGGTTTAATAATTACTTTCGAATAATGACAAACATCATTTGTATTCTTCTAAATATTACAGTTATGGAATAGATTGTAGAACCCCTGCCTCACTTTGCTGCATGTTTACAATATTGTTCGTGTTCATTGTTTTTATTGTTTGGCATTCATATTTGTTGGTTTCATCAAGATCCTGTAAATGGAGGAAATTTAGGTGACTTAATGAAGTCTCCCTTAGTCTTTCTGGTGGAGTGGAGGGGCTGTAGTGAATTAAATTTATTTATTTGTTTGTTTATTTATTTGCTGTTTGAAGTGATTTTTCTTTAGTTGCCTGTAAGTGTGTGTTGCTCAGTGTTTTTTTTTCTCTTTCTTTTTTCATTGTTTGTTGGACATCTTGTGTTTGATCAAAATCACCATTCATTACAATAAGCCAGTCAGAAATAATATAAAATAAAATAAATAAAAATTAAATTATATTTAATATTGATAATATTCAATAATAAATAATATAGAATTTATATACATGCATAATGGTTTTATTTTGCGAATGAAAATGCATTTTAATGATCATTTAGATTGGTATGTGGGTAGATTGGTATGTGGGTGTCACACACCCACATACCAATCTAAATTATCATTAAATGTATTTTTGTTAAATTATGGTGTGAGTACCATAACTTTGGCTTGCTATTTACATTTTACTGTACATAAATCTGAACCTGAAGGTGATATTTATCTGTGAGTGCTTAAATGTAATTAAATATATAGATGACAGATCTAAAATGGGAGAACAAAAATTACATTTTTAGATCAGGGGTATTAATTAGCTTTCTTTAATATAAAAAGATATTAAAGTTAAATCCAAAAAGTTCAAATGATGAAAGACTTCTTAATTAAACAACTCCTGGAATGTCAGATGGAAACATCGCGCCATGTGAAAAAATAAGCAAAAAATTGCAAATGGACAAACTTACATGCACTCTATAACTTTTAAATCTAAACATAACAACATATCAAAATACATATTAGAAGTAAGGATGTTATTCAAATAAAAATTGTAATCAAAGTAAACCATGGCATGCTTAATCAACATTTACAATGAATTGCTTTTTGTGAGAAAACCTTTCAAATTAAGATATTATAGCTTAAGATTACATTATTGTGGCAGACTAGTACTGAATAGATGAAACATGTATTCAAGTCAGTATATTGTTTGTTGTATATCATCCTACAGTCCACAGTGATTTATTTTAGTAATCAAGTTTTTAGTTGGTCAGAGGCAATACTACAATACTTTTTCAGCACAGTCGTGAGTGCTGTTTTTAATATTCTGTTTCTAAATGAAAGTCTTGAGACTCTTGCATGAATTCTCATTGAGCTGCACTCCATGTAACTGTTTTTGAATGCAAGACCTTGTCCAGTGTGAATGCTCTTGATGCATGCGGTTTGGTGAGGCATTATGTACGGTGGCCGAGAAGTGCAAAGCAAATCACAATTCTGAAAACAAAATAACAAATTACAAACGCAAATGCAAGTCTAAAAAACAAAATAACAATTCAGAAAGCACAACAACAATTCAGAAAACATTATAACAAGTCAGAAAACACAA
>NW_015650001.1:286860-299920 GCF_001515625.1 Sinocyclocheilus rhinocerous
TTTTGGGCAAACAATACCGCGCGTAGAAAAGTAAATTTACAGTTGAACCACTGATGTCACACGGACTACTTTGTCGATCATCTTGGTACTTTTCTGGACCTTAAACGTGGTAGTTACCTTGCTGTCTATGGGAGGGTCAGAGAGCCCTCATATTTCATCAAAAATATCTTAAATTGTGTTCCGAAGATGAACGAAGGTCTTACGGGTTTGGAACAACACTAGGGTGAGTAATTAATGACAGAATTTTCATTTTTGGGTGAACTAACCCTTTAATCCGATACTGACTTATATTTTTGTCAAAAAGTGGCAATTGGAATGGAATAAATACATCCATAACAAATTTATATGAAGTCAGTCAGTTATAAATGTAAGATCTAGACATTGGTTTGTTATACTTACTGAAAGGAGAAATATTTCCTTTGTGTCTCCCTTGATGGTAAAACAAATATTATTAGAATGCTTTATATTATTCTACAAAATGTTTTTACTTGAATTACATTAATGGTTATTTTTAATAAGTTTCTCGTGGGAAAATATTAGAATTGTTGTCAAATATCAATTGAATGATTGTATATAATTTATACATAGTTATTTTTCTTTATTTACTTTTGTTTCGTTGTAAAAAATAATATTGTTAATTTATTGTATATTATTAATTAAAGTATTTATAAGAGTTTGGCCATGAATGTAGCCTTTAATGCTGATATGTCATAAAATAATTGACAGATCAATAAATTAACAATTAGGAAACATTGAAAAAAATATAAGTAATTGAAATTTCTCAAGCTAACCTTTTGGTCCTTTTTTGTGCTTATATGTTGGTGTGTTAAGGGGATGAAAGTGTCCTGTACGCATTTCCAGTGTTCTGCCGGGGCTTTTGCTCACCTCCGAGACCATTTTAATCACAGCTACAGCTCTGACATGAGCAGCCAGACACTCTCAGTCAACATCAGCCTCATGCTGGTAAACGCAAAGTCTACCACACAAATGCTGCGTTTTAATTTCCAACTTACTTGATTCGGACAACCTCTATAACCTTTATATCTTTCTCTCTGAAGGCACAAGCTCAAGAGTGTCTCCTGGAGAAAACTTTACTAGACAACAGGAAGAGTCATTTAATAGCAAAGATTTGTGCTCAGGTAAGAAGTTCTGTACATATGCTCCCCTGTAAACATAACAGCTTTATAGAGCTCTTGTCACTCACTTGCCACTATCAACACTAATGTCAAGTCTGATTGCAGGTGTGTGATTATTATAAGAATTGTCTGAGGGTGTTGGATAATTCTGAATGTGTGCCAGGAAGGATTCAGAAAGAGTGGAGAAAGCTCGTCAACATGAAGATCAGCTACTTCAGTGCCATCACACATGTGAGACCTCTGCACTCACCATATGTCAATGCATTTTCATAAACTTGTTGGTTATTTTCATAAACCATACATCATTTTATTTTCATTAGTTACACATGGGAAAGCAGTCAGAGGAACAGCAGAAATATGGAGAAGCCGTAAGTACATGCTTGTGTGTGTTAACATGTTTTAGTTATACATAGTTTTTGACATAATTGAATGTGCACCAAGTAATAGTTTCACTGGGTGATATACGACTTCATACAAACATTACTTGGTTTACTTTTTAAAAGAGGTCTTCAGCGTCATCTCTGTAGAATATGAGGGTTATATCTTCTGATGACAGTGTGAGGCCACCTGTTGTTTCTCCACAGGTCGCTTACTTTCAGTCATCCCTGGACAAACTTAATGAGGCAATTAAGCAGAGTAAGGTAAAGATTCTCAAACACATGCACACAGATACACACAACCCGTTTGTTTATTAAGCATGTTTACATGTTAATTCATTGACCTTTTCAGGGCCAACCGGAATCTGTACAGGAAGCTTTGAAATTCACAATGGATGTGATTGGTGGAAAGTAAGACTTTGAATTTATTATTATTGTTATTTTATTATTATTATTATTATGTGTTTTCATTTGGAGATCATTTTTACTGTACTTTCTGTCTGTTTCAGATATAACTCAACTAAAAAAGACAATGACTTTATTTACCACGAGTCTGTGCCTGGTCTGGACACATTGGCTACAGTAAATGGTATACTAACAGCTCTAATATTTCTTTTAAAATTATAATACATTATTATTAGGATAAATTATAATAAATGTAACAATCATTATTTTGTTCATGTTTGCTTCCTTTGGTACTCTTATGACATCTGCCATGCAGGTGCATCGTTGGTGAAACCCCTGCCTATAAACCTAACTGATCAAAGTGTCACTGGTCCTGACCTCTTCTCTAAACTTGTACCCATGGCAACTCATGAGGCCTCATCCCTTTATAGGTCAGCTGGTGCATCAGTAACATGCTTTACTTGTTATTTTAATGTTTAAAATCTATGTGGAAAGTTCATATTTGTAACTGTTATGTCTTTTTCTTCCCTTTTTCTCTCTCTTAGTGAGGAGAAGGCAAAGTTACTTAGGGACAGTGTGGCTAAAATAGAGGATAAAAACCAAATCCTTGAGTAAGTTACTCAAAAACAAATACTGACTAATACAGGATATTCTGTCATCATTTACTCACCCTTAAAAAAAAAGTATTTCAGGTTTCCAGGAATGATGAGCAAATAATGATAGAATTTCCTATTTTCGGTGAACTAACCCCTAAGCAAATCTGCCCTGTGTATCTATAGGCTTGTACAGTAGCTGAAATGTTTTCCTCTTTTCTCTCGTACTCTGTGCAGGAAATTTATGGAGTCTCTAAGCAGTGACTCTGTGTATAAAATAGACATGTTTAAATCTCTGCCTGACGCTCTGTTGGAAAAATGTGCATTTCTCAGTGTACGACCAGACACTGTCAAGAACCTCGTTCGGGCCATGCAAGGTGAGAGTGAACACACACGCACAAACTTAAAATTAGGACAAAAACATGAATTTTGTGATAATTAAATGTGCATTCTGACATTTAGCAGTATGTTTCTTTTTTTTAATCAGTCAGTTCAACATTAAAACTAAGAATTCTAATATGTAGTTTGTAAACTGTTGTGTCTTTGATAATTCTGAACAAATACCCAACAAATTCCTATTATCTACTATTGTTGTTTGATTTATTTATTTTTTTTGATGGATTTGATGACATCCAATTATGTGTGTTACCCTCCTTGTGAAGGGTGTCAATGATTGTCTTCTGTACAACTGTCTTCCCCATGATTGTGTAGCCTAGTGGACCAAACTGAGAGACCATTTTGAAGGCTCAGGAAACCTTTGCAGGTGTTTTGAGTTGATTAGCTGATTGGCATGTCACTATATTCTAATTTGTTGAGATAGTGAATTGGTGGGTTTTTGTTAAATGTGAGCCAAAATCATCACAATTAAAAGAACCAAAGACTTAAACTACTTCAGTCTGTGTGCATTGAATTTATTTAATACACGAGTTTCACAATTTGATTTGAATTACTGAAATAAATGAACTTTTCCATGACATTCTAATTTATTGAGATGCACCTGTAGATAATGATTTAAATGGTTCCTGAGCACTCGTCTGGGGTTAGTGTAAATGCCCATCTTACTGTACACTGTCACGCTTATTGCATGGCTACTTTGCTAAATAAATAAATAATTGGAAATGAAATACTGATCAGAACTGAAAATACTTCACTTAAGTGAGAGGAAAGAGACCATAAGAGTTCTGAGAGCTAAAAGTAGCAGCGAAGGAGTTAATGGACAAATGTACAGTTTAGCGGTCATTCAAAACATTTTGACCACACAATGACCGATCAGAATTGAGTATTTCATAAAGCTGTGCAATATTTTGCATCAATACCACAGTTTAAATCCTAGTATAGCTATATACAGTATGGAAGCTTTTTCCCCACAATGATAAAACAAATGGTAATTGCCACTTTTTCTCTCACAATTCTCTGAAAAAAATACATATAAACTTACAGTTCTGAGAAGAAAATTGTCAGTTGTGAGATGTAAACTTGTAATTGCAAAGAATAAAGTCAATTGTGAGAAAAAAATAGCAATTTTTAATTTTTTTTTACTCTGTTAGAAATAAAACTGTTATGACTTTATACCTCGCAATTATTTTTCTCAGAATTGTGAGTTTATATCTAGAAATTTTAAGATCTTCCAAAAAAAAAAAAAAGATTTGCAAGAAAAAGTTGCAATTACCTTCTCTTTTGTTTTTTAAACCACAACAGTTATTCTAACCCAGCAACTCTTTAATTATGCATTTACTTAAGGTAGAAAGTTAGTCCTATGGACATTTTATTGCACTCAAATATATCTGTAGTTTCATAAAATAACTACTAGCCTTAGTTTCCAACTTTAAACATTCAACAACATATGTACCTCAAAATAACTACATTATAAGAAAATTATTTAATGCATTATGTATAACAGTTAGAAAATCCCTGTACCCTGTATTGCAATAAAAACATTTATGATTTGAGATTAATATTTGCATAAAACATTTGGTCTTGGTTACCTTTAACAGAAATTTTTTTTTTTGTGCATAACGAGTTTGGTTTTATGTAACATTAATTGTGTTGAGGTGGTACCACTTCTGCACAAAGTTGCATTTAAGACACATTTTCAGTGTTAATGAGGTAAAAGACTTTAAAGTGTGCGTAAACACTGTCATCAGTGGTTTTTCTTGCCGTTAGTTCAGTCCGTCTCTTTATGCATCAGTGCTGTTTGCCCAGGTGTCTCCTGTTGACTGCTCTGTCACCGTATTTGGTGAGGCTGTGGCTTCCGCACGGAGTCTCCGGTAATCCGTGTGGAAAAAGCCAACAAAGCAGCAGGTGCCCAGAGTACACAGGCCTGCCAACACCAGCACTGGCACTGTGTGTGTGTGTGTGTGTGTGTGTGCATTTAGGATAAAGAGCAAGAGAGAGAGAAACAAATTAATGCCTGGAGTTCAGCCCAACTCTATCATTAACTCATCAAGGCATCAAGTGACCAGGAAAAGCCGGAAGGCTGGATTAATTTGGACGTGTTCCCATTTTGAACATTTTCACTACCCACATTGGATTCAGTTTATGTGGAAAGTAGATGTGAAACTAGTGCACTAACCATCCACACTAGACTTGCAAAGCATGGTGGGAGTCGTGACACGGTGAAGGGAGGAAACTATTCGCCACTAGAATAAAGCCATGCTTTTTACCACTTACTGCACAGCGCACTGCATACTATCAGTTAATACCTAGTATGTGAAATATTTCAAATAAGTGCAATACTCACCTGTCCAGCTCAAATTGGCATCTGCTCCAGTAGCACATACAGATAATGGAGAATCTGCCATTGGTTTGGCCAGAGCTTGTAGCAGGAGCAGATAAAGGGCGGCCTGAATTTGTCTGATTAAACATCACATGAAACACATCAGTAAAGTCTATAAGATGGTAATAAGCTTAAAGGAATAGTTCTCACCCTCAGGCCATCCAAGATGTAAATAAGTTTGTTTCTTACGGTGGCCGAGAAGTGCAGAGCAAATCACAATTCTGAAAACAAAATAACAAATTACAAACGCAAATGCAAGTCTAAAAAGCAAAAAAGCAATTCAGAAAACATAACAACAATTCAGAAAACATTATAACAAGTCAGAAAACACAATGACAAATTCGAAAACAAAATAACAAGTCAGAAAACACAATGACAAATTTGAAAACAAAATAACATTAATAACAAACCAATGATTAATCCCAAACCAATGGCGCTGTCTCAAACTATATCTACCTCTTCCGGTTTGTCTGATTTGTCATTGTGTTTTCTGACTTGTTATAATGTTTTCTGAATTGTTGTTGTGCTTTCTGAATTGTTATTTTGTTTTTTAGACTTGCATTTGCGTTTGTAATTTGTTATTTTGTTTTCAGAATTGTGATTTGCTTTGCACTTCTCTGCCACCGTAATTATGCCTGCAGAAGCAGCTGAACTCTGCTGATTGTGCACTTGAAGAAACATGAAGGTGCACCATGCTACTTCAAGCTTGAATTACTCAGGAAAATCTCTTATTGGGTATACTGGTCAGAAAGCATGATCGATGTGTTTTTTTTCTTCATTTATCGTGGCTAAAAAGTCTAGATTATTATTTTAGTATCATTAATATACTATTATAGTTTTTGTTAGTAGTATGATTTAGATTTTATGTTTATATTTTTTTTTCACTTTAATTTAAAAGTTTTAGTAATTTTGTTGTGTTTTGTCATTTTTATTAGTTTAAAAAATATCTATAGTATTTATTGCATTTTATATAGTTTTTTTTCCCCTGAGATGACTGAAACTATTAAATAGCAATAAAAAAATAATATTAGTTTTCAAAATACATAGCCGAGAGACTTACAGAACATGCATTTATTTTTACAGGGATGAAGTGCATTACCGTAGAGCTGTAAAAACAAGTGAAGTATGGCGGCTAGAATAAGTTGTGTGATAATGGAAAATGCAGGGAATGTGGGCATACGAGTATGTGTGAGAGAGGGCTCTTGTCAGTCTAGCATGTTGTGACAGATGACAGGAGACGTGCACTGGAGCCATGGGTTATTTTTACTTCCAGGCATGTGGGCCGGGGCCAAGACCTCAACCACTGGCCAAGATGGGATAGCATTGTCTCTCAGCTGTCTCTTAACATAAACACCTGCCCAGGCTCTCAAAATTATTATACACTATACTGTTTGAGAGCTTCCTGTCAGAGAGAACACACGTTCTTTTCCTCTGTTCCCACTGCAGGTTTCAAAATGAAACTGGCCCTTTATCTGTGCCGTAATCTTAAACATTAATAACGCCGTGTTGTTGGACAAACACTTCAACACGCCTGTGACCTTCAGCTCATGGAGGGTTTTGTTTGTGCACGTTTATTTTAACTCCAACGTCACCATTGGCAACATTCAGTAGGATAAGAATTGGAAAATTTTAGCCTTTTCTCACCTGAATGCATTTGTTGAACGTTAGAATAGTGGTTTTCATGTTTGTGAGAATCACTGGGTCTCATTCAGTAATAATTGAGTGAAAGATTTATACACACACGTGAACTTCTTTTGAAAAATGTACGTCTCATTCAGAAACGTGCATACACATTTGAATTTCTGATGTTAATGAATTTGGAATTTTCTGAATAAGCTTAGTAACTTGCATAAACAAGCCCAAGTCATATAGGGTTTTTTTTTTTTTCAGAAAAACTTTCACTTTCAGAAAACATATGATGCATATAATGCAAGTGTGCTAAATTGCATTATGTATATTAGGTGTGTAACGGTACACAGAAGTCACAGTTCGGTCTGACTTTAGATTTGTGAAATCATGCTACATAAGACACCTGCACAAAACAAAAACAGCAGACGGACAGAATGAAAATGCAAATTAATTCTCTGACAGCAGGTGGCGCTTATGGAACAGCAGCGATATAGAGTTTCCTTGGTTACCGCTGTAAACAAAGCAGCTGCACTTACAGTACAAACACTACCTTAATATGCATTATATGGAGGTAAGAGGAAAAGAAAATGCCATCGAAACATCTCTCAGAGATACATTTATATAAACTCCCACATATTTGTCTTTTTTTTTGTATTTCGAGCATTGTGAACAGTGAGCTTGGATCTGCCTGGTACAATATTTTCTCCTCTTTACAGACTTCATAAAAATTCCGCACAAATCACGTTTTGGGAAATGATTGCAATGCAGCATTTCTAGAACCTAAAACATTCCCACACTGCGGACTCAAAACAAGCGGGCGGTTCTTCGAGCCCTTGTGTGCGATCTAAACTCACCATTCTTGTTTTGGGTTGGTGCCTAGATCATCTCTTCTTCTGCTCTTTTCTGTTGTAACAATTATTAGCTTTGTTTCCATCACCCTGTTTTTATGCACATTTTGAAATATCACATCAGAAACGAGTGATGGAAAAGGCAAATGTAAAAAAAAATTCCTTAATTCGCAAAAAAACAAAAAAACATTTTACGCTCGCTTGAGGTAGTTTTTCACTTTTGAAAAAAGGTTACTGCGAATAATGGGAGATGGAAATGCATTTTGCGAATAAATTCCTCCATGCGTGTCAAAAAAAGTCATGTGACTTTGCACTCTTGGAAGGGATAACTTGACTAACCAGTGGACTGATCTCGTTGCACAGCATCTGAAATGTTGTTATGGTTATTCTTAAATGCCCGAGCAAAGTCTGTCGTCAAAGTATTTCTGCATAATCTGTATAGAACTCTCTTAAAACAGGCATGCACCTGCAAAGCAATGACCGCATTTATTGTGTTTCGTCTGCTTGCTCTGAGGCACAAGTAATTTATTATATAAGAAATGTATTATATTCAATGGCTTCTACTTTTCTTAGTGATATTTAGTGCCAGTTCAGCAGAAAGACTAGTTTTGTTCTCTTCAACTCGTTGGATGAAAACGGTGCTAATTTGCAAATGTTTTATGCGATATTCCAATTTTGCGCATAAGTTAAAGTCGCAACTTTGGATGGAAACCCGGCTAGTGTTGCATTACCGCGAATGCACCCTTCTGGATTGATCGCCTAGGACTGACTGTATTCATCGCCTGACTGCATGAACCGAACCGTGATGTCCGTTATGACCACCCCTAGTCTAGAGCACCTGGCAACGAAATGGTTTGAATTGGAAAAGCAGGTTTGTGCTACATCATGTACGGAACTGGAGGACCTGCTGTTGACATTATGGTACCAGATACCACAGAAGACCTGTCGCCACCTCGTCAAATCAATGCCTTGCTGTGTGGTCACTGTTTTGTGGGCTAGTTGTTAGAATTAACATTTTACAAGGTACTCTTTGATTCTGATATCATCTATTTTACATAAACCCAACAAGCTGGTTGTTTGCTTTTTGTGTTCGTCTGACACATCTTTTCTTTTTTTCCTTTATCTTTTTTTTTTGGTCGAGTGAGCATTTCTTGACCAGAATAAGTATGTATTAATATATATTTAATTTTAAAAGTTATAATGAGGAGGGAGAAGAAAGCATGAAGAAACAGAAAAAGATAAAATGGGTCAGAAGACACATTTCCTCATTTCTATGTGTCTCGCTAAGCGTGATGAAAGACTGAAATAAATGGGGGTGTGAGTGACACACTGCATTGTACCCTATTGCTTTTTGATGCCATGGTGCGTGTGATGGATCGGTCTAGTTTGGTAAAACAATGGTAGCTGTCTAGACTGAGTTCAGGAGCAGAGAAGTGTGAATAACATGAGCGTTGAATCATTCATAGGAACTCTGGTGGTCTCATGCCATTATTACACAGGTTCTGATGGGCATGAAATTCATGAGCTCGCACGTTTTATAAATAGAGTACAGAGTAGGGCCTGAAACTCTTAAAATTAGATGAATATTTTTCAACAAAGGGTCAGTGCATGGAGGTGCTTATTATGAGTTTATTATGTATTTTATATGAGTTTTGAATGAAATCGAGGGAAAAATATTATGGCAGCATGGGTAAAAAGGTTGCAAGTAACAGTGTTGCAGATTTAGCCTAAATTAAGTTGTCACTCACTAGAACAAATATTGATTTGTAGACTTATAAAAATCTATATTTCTCATGAATTATAGAAAGAGATTAGCTGATATTTTTCATCTTACAATAATGTGGATAACATGACTGAGTTTGCTTGATGAATGCACAGCTGAATATTAGTTTCTTTCACTTGAAATTTGTTTTTACTATAATAAATTAGATATGAATTTACAGGTTTTTGTCAAAATTATGATAATACATCAAAGGGTGGGATAGGCTAAAATCGTGATTTATACTGACATTTGATGTATTAGCTTTATTAATTGATAGTTAATATAATATAAATCTACCCTATCTTGTTCTTATACTGCTGTAGTAAGGACACTTTACACTATTCATGCAAAGTGCCAGTGCCTGTGTTATAAAAGCTATTTTTTAAAATCATTTTTATTGTTTATTGCATTGCATGTGTTATTTACTGAACAAACATTCATACAAACAAACCACATGATGACCAAAGATGCACATTTTCAATACATCTTCAACATATTTTTTAATCTAATATATTTATTTACAAATGAATTGCTAAAATAGCCAAAACAGTAAATGACCTGCATGCACTGATGTGAGACCACAGGGTGAATTATGATGCACTTAAACGTTTTAAAGGTAAGAGGATTCAGTGCAACTGATTATTGCTCAATAGTATAACATTAATGGTGCCCTGAAGAATCGGTCTGGCATTGATTTGTGTAAAGTAGTCTGTGGATCTTTTTTAATGGTGAGCTGCTAAGCTGTCCACTGCCTTCTTAAGGCACTTAACACTGGCAGTGATTTACAGTCACAGACATTGCATTTGATCTTTTTCAATGCGAGTTGGTAATTTCTGTTGACTTTTGAGTTTTTGATCACTAAGTTAATCAAGCAATAAGCTTAAAAAATACACAGCATACACAAACTCTCTGTGTGTGTGTGTATGTGCTTATTCTCAAATCTCATAGATGGAAACAAATGGAAATTTTCTCTGTCTTCATAAACAACTAGCTATTTTGGTTATGATTCTCCTCCCCATCCTCCTCCCAAAAGATATGTGCCAAACCCCCACTGATCTAATAAATGAAACCATCCATCTAAAAACAGCTCTTTATGCTTCCTTGTACTGACTAATGTTACAAAACGCAAGGGGGTCTGCATTATGAATATCAACACAATGGAACTCTTTACTTTAACTAATTGTTCCCTTTAGATTGTATGACAGGTTGCATTGATGCTTGCAGAGTACACTGAAACTAAGATGCAGAGAAATCACTTAGATTTGCAGTGCTGTGAAAACATAATAATTAGAGCAAAAAGCCCTGATTCCCCTCTACTAACCAAGCCATCTAGAACACTCAGTGTTTATCCCTCATATTTAGAAATCATGTTGATACACGCTCATTCGCACCAGTCGAGCCCATTTATGAATGCACATTATTCTGACATGTCCTTAGTTAAAAGACTTAGATTCGTTTGGCCTGGGGAAAAGAAAAAAAAAAACAACTTGCATTACTGTGTTTAAATTTGTAAATTTAATAGCTGTGATTAGAGTTTTTAATGTAATTATGTAATTAATTACAGCAGTACAGGTAAATTAGTAAACAAAAACAATTGACGTGCATTTGGAAAAATAAATGGCAACAAAAACATAATTTCATTGCATGTTTGGCTTCATTAAAAACCATCAAATATTCATAGATGTGCTCATTGTGCAAGGCTTTGGATAATTTTTTAATGATAATTCTGTATATATATATATATATATATATATGTCACGATTATGTTCAGCTCAGTTCAGTTTCTGTCATGTCTGTTATGAGCCCTCATTAGTTACCATGGTTTCTGATTAGTTAATCCTTGTCCAGCTGTTCCTGTTTAGTTCCCTCATTTACCGAGTGTACTTATAGTCCTGATTCTGTTCTATCCTTTGTCGGTTATTAGCTTATGTTATGTGTTGTACCAAATCAGTATTCTCAGTAAAGTCTGTTTGGAAGTATGCATCTTCGTTTGCTGTCCTCATTCCTCGACAACCCGTGACAAAATATATATATATTTTTAAATGGGGAGTCATCTCAATTATCACCAGTAAAATATGGAGTGCCACAAGGATCTGTCCTAGGTCCTCTGCTATTTTCGATATACATGGAGAGTCCCCACAAGGATAGCAAACCAGACATGTGTGTGTGTGTGTGTGTGTGAGAGAGAGAAGAGTCCTCTTTCTTTTAAGCGTGTAAGTTGAGCTCTGTTGTTGGGCTGCTCATCCACCAATGTTTTAAATAAAAGACACATTCTTTGGCCAGGTTTCAGAGTTGAGAATAATTATTTCCAGAGAACGTGCTGTGAGACAAATGTATTAGTAAATTATGTGTTACAATCTGGTAAAGTTTGTTTAGTAAAGGCATTATTTGGCCTTTGATACAGATTCATCTTAATACTATCCTATTCTGACAGGGCTCCTTTTTATTAACTTTCAGTTGGCATTTGATAAAACTATTCAGGCTTCCTTGAGGTATTAAAAACTGATGTCTGGCCAACACTTGGCTTTTGTGCTTTTCTCTTTATTGGCATTCTCAAGGCAACAAGACAAGAAAATTAATGCCTGTAGAGGCATATTTTTACTGCCTCCAAGGTGCTTTAAATTAGTTTTTTTCCTAATGTAATCCCCACTACCAGATAGATATCACTGAAATGTGTGTCCTAAGAACTCAAACCTGGACAGAAACGGACAGTTTTCTGCCTGTCAGGTCGGTTGACGTCACTGCAGTAAAGGGTTTTGAAGAGAGCGCATGTTAAAGGGGTCATATGATGCGATTTCAAGTTTTCCTTTCTCTTTGGAGTGTTACAAGCTCTTGGTGCATAAAGAAGATCTGTAAAGTTGCAAAGACTAAAGTCTCAAATCCAAAGAGATATTCTTTATAAAAGTTAAGAGTCAACCACGCCTACCTAAAACGGCTCGTTCTAACACGCCCCCACACTGTAAACCCGAACAGTACTACTAACTTATAAAGATTAAGAACACTGCAATTAAAGTCTGTTAAATCGTTGATGCAACTTATAACAATTGCATTTTCTGAACGAGGAATTTAGTTTTATTTTTGTGTGGCTCAACAGTTTTGAGTAAACTCTTCTATTTAAATTATTATTTTTAAGTTTACTGAGTGACGTAAAGTGACGTCACCTCGTTGCTCTAACCGACGTTCAGAAGAATCCATTCAACATGGCGGAGACTCGCAAGCGACCGGAGCAAACTTAATGGAACAACTTGTAAGTAAATCAAAACAACTGTGAACATTTCTTATTTGCTTTTTGAGTGTTGTAAGAATATCATGATAAAGGAATGTTTTCATTTTTGGGAAACGCTGTTTTTACACAGCGCTGTAAAGCGCTGCATTTCCTTAGTGCTTTTGAATGCTATTTTAGCGTCACTGCTTATAGTATAATGTTAACGTCAAAGAAGGGCACTAATGTTAACGTTAGCCGGCATTTTTTCAGTAAACGCAGTCCTAACGTACGTTTTGAATGTCGCTGCTGTTAACTGCAATGTTTAGGGC
>NW_015650001.1:307838-322938 GCF_001515625.1 Sinocyclocheilus rhinocerous
ACTGCATCATTACTGTGTCTGTCACGCGACTCTGTTCCCCTTTCGGGCTCTGTCTACATTTATTTTGAAAGATGAAGCTCGTGATTATGGTAAGGGGTGTTACATTTCCGACGCGTGCTTGTGGTGTTTGGCCAATCACAATGCACTGGGTCAGCTGGCCAATCAGAGCAGACTGCGCTTGTCAAAGGAGGGGGCTTTGTTTGAGAGAGGCGGGGCATAGAGGACCTACAATAATGTACAGTATTTGAAAAATAATGTGTTTTTTGAACATTAAAGCATGTCAACATATTCTGTTACACCAAATACAAAAAATAATGATCTTCAAAATAGCATATGACCCTTTTAAGAAAACGTCTGAAATCACTTACAGCTTGCCTTCATTTTGTAACTCTTTGGCCCAATGCACAAAAATTGCATCGTTTCCAAACAAATAATAAATATATTGTGTTTTTAGTGACTGTTCGAGACCTGCTTGGATGGCATTTGCATTAGCTCTGTACAGTAGCTCCCCCTGTCAGCACCTTTCAGAATTGCAGTTATAATGAAGACCATTATATCATGTTATCTTTCCCACCACAGGAGGTGAATTTCTCAGGGGAACTTGGTATGTGCTTTATAAATACAACTCTAGAGTCATTGAGTTTCAGCACTTAGTCACTTAACAGAATTTTTTACCATCTGTTTGGACAATCTGAACCACTTACACTTCCGTTACAGTGCCAGAACTAAAAAGATCATTGTGACCATGCATCTTTCCAACTTAAATTTCCATACAGTTTTGAAATTCTGAAGGCTCTGTTGATTTGAGGTTTCCAATGAGCTCCACATGACACGATGTGGTGTAACTTAGTATACACTTAGAATAATGGGATGTGCTTGACGGTCACAGGTAGGTTTTGATTTCTTTGCTGTGGAGGCAAATGAGGACAATGTTCTGTGGAGTTTAGAAACTACATGTCAAGTCAAGTCAAGTCAAGTTTATTTGTACAGCGCTTTTCACGATACAAATCATTGCAAAGCAACTTTACAGCAAATTAAGTTTCTACAATATTTAGTGGTAGCTTATCAGTGTTGTCATAAAAAAATTCTGCCTATGTATGAGACTGCAGAATGTCAGAAAGACTGCAAATGACAGGAATCAAAGAGTAAATGTATGTACGACAAATTCAATTTACTTCATGCTGTGCTGATTTGAACCTGCCTTTAAACAGATTCAAATGAGCTTATCTCGCACACCTCTGTACTCTAATGCATTTTACAGATGTTATTCATGCATTCGACATGATAACACTTTGTTTTTGACTTGCAAACATTCTGGTATATGAAAGCAAAATGGAAAAGTTTACATCCACCCCATAACATTTGAAAAATAAAAGTTCTTTACTGGCATTTTTGCATCCATGAAGAACTTTTATCATCCATGGAATCTTTCCATTCCACAGAAGCTTCTCTATAGTGAAAAAGTTCTTTAAAATGTTCTTCACATTATGAAAGAATGGTTATTTTAAGAACTGTTCACTGAAAGGTTCTTTGGGAAACCCAAAATGGTTCTTCTAAAACATAATTGCGAAACTCCACATTTGTAAGCTTTGTTTTTAATAGTGCAGCTTCATTTTTCACACGAGCAATGATAATGTCTTCATTACCAGTGTCTCTGAATGTATTTATATAATTTAACTGGCTGCTATTGCCACACACTTTCCTTAGAAACGAGAGAGCCTTTTTCAAAGAAAATTCTAGATTAATCTGCCTATTCTAGGGAATGACTGAAAAGCCCTGAGCAATTTGATACATATCTGGAAGACTTGGGAAGAAGCGTTTATCCAATTCAAAAAGCTTTTCTTTCAGAACTGAGCATAATATCCTTAATGGCTCAGACCTGATGATGGATTTTCAGAGAAAACTGGTGCAGTTCTGGACCTTTAGCTCAGACTCTGGAACTACTCCCGCTGTCAGTTCGAAGAGCTCTGTAACCCTTAAAAAACAGAAGACATTCATTTACTGACACCTCGATTCGAGAGTGGCTTGCCAGTTGTAGTCGGTCAATGTCACGTTCAGTTTTACGGCTCCAGTAGCTTTTTATCAGGCCTGAGAGTAGTCACATTTTTTCACAGTTCACTGCTGGCTTTGGTGTGCATGGGAGTCTGGACAGCTGGAACTGCCAGAACATACACCTCAGGGAATAGCCAGTTCCCACTCAACTACTGTTCACGCTGGCTGAAGTTCAGAGTTTATCCAAAATATTGGACGAGAGAGAAATATTATTGACATTTCTTAGTGAGTAATAGGTTCATTTGCCAGTATTAGTTTGCCTGCTTGATTAGCACAAGTGCCTTGTTAAAAACATCCTGTTCAATTTATAGTAAAAAAAATCAGCAGCTGTGGTAGCCAGAAATTCAGGTATTACAAGATGGCACATTGATATATTTTACAACTTCTAATCATATATTTAAGTATTTTATTATTATAATCTACTTAAACTACCAAAATCTTTTTTTTAACTTTGAAATGTAATAATAACCACCAAAATATATGTGGTACAACAGAAAGCTACATGATGAATGGTTCATGCACACAAAGACAAAACACATATGACACGGTATCTTTCACATCAATACTTTAATTTAAGAAAATAAAGTACAAAGGCTGCCACTGGGGCGGTACCCTTCCAAAGGATACTAATATGTACAGTAGGTACATTTGAGATCCTAATATTCACCCTTAGGTACAAAGGTGTACCTTTTTACTGTCCTCCTACTATGTATGTACTTTTTATAGTAATTCAGTAACTGCAGGGCTGGATTGGTAATCGGGCATTTTCCCGGTGGGCCGACGCACTATATTACCCAGTACTTTCTTAGATAAGTACACTGTAAATACACAAAGTGCAGGTACTGTTAAAAAAAAGTGCAAACACAATGTTAAACCATTTACAGTTTTCACTATATACGGTAAGGTTAGTTTTTACAGTCTGCCTAGTGCCAGTGTAATGTTTTTTATTAGTGTTTTCATAAATTCAGCAATTTGTAGATTGTATTATACTGGATTACTAGCCCATTTACAAGTAAATTATACACTGAACAAAATTATAAACGCAACACTTTTGTTTTTGCCCCCATTTTTCATGAGCTGAACTCAAAGATCTAAGACATTTTCTATGTACACAAAAGGTCTATTTCTCTCACTGGAGTAATGATGCTAAAAATTCAACTTTGAAATCGCAGGAATAAATTACATTTTAAAATATATTCAAATACATAGAAAAAGTCTTAGATCTTTGAGTTCAGCTCATGAAAAATGGGGGCAAAAACAAAAGTGTTGCATTTATAATTTTGTTCAGTGTATTATACGAGAGATTGGCACTAGCTGTCACACTGTTTCTTGGGGTATGCATATTTTCGAAAACTTGACTGCACCTGATTATAAAAAGCTATTGAACATTTAATTAAACACACTTTGACCTTTTGTGACAACATACCCCTACTGGGCATGAAACCAAATCCACCGCTAGTGAAAAACAAACATTTGTGTTATTGGACTTTTGACTCCGAACTTTTTAGCTGCCGGAATGTTGACAGCTTCCTAATATATAATATAATTTTTGGGGAAAATAAATTATATATGGACAATTGACATTTTTGGGTGGTCTAGCCATTCTTGCTCTTTAAAGTTTGATCAAAACTGCCTTCATAGTTTCTTATAGGGTGAAACACTGAATGAATAAACAGTGACCTGTGTTGTTCAGAAAGAGAAGTTTGCCTCACTAATGCTTATCTTCAAAGTGGGGCAATGAACTTTGTTTTAGGACAGAGTTCACAGTGAACAGGAGCATGTTGTCATCCTGGGGAAGAAAAAATATGCCTTTTGAAGTTTTGCCGATTTTGTTTTTTTATCCTTCAGTGCATTTGAGTCACTGTGTTTTGAGAAGTGTAGCCAGCCAATGTCACAGCAATGCAAAAGCATTAGCTCATGAATATTAATTAGGTTAAGTTGCATGGTAACTTTCCATTGTGAAGCAATATCAGAAACGTCATGCTCAAATATGACATTGAACAAGTTTGGATAAGCTGTCGTGTGATGTTTTTGTTTTTTGTTATTGGTCTGAAGGTCAAGTTTAGCAGAACATGAATGTCAACAAACAAAATGAAGCAAATTAATTGCAATGCTAATTTCAATGATATCCAGAATTGCTGTTTATCTGCATAAAAATATGCTTAAACAGTGAATTTTGTGTGCCATAATTTTGTTTGTTTAATTCAAGAGCAAACATGTGTTTTATTTGATAACATCATACTTACATCTGGCTCAGTATTTTGTGGGTCAGTGGATAAACAGCGAACACTCAGAAAAACAATAAAAAATACAAATTTCAATACATCGCAGAGAAAAAAAAGACTCTATTATCTACTGCATTTTCCCCCTTTTAAACAGGAAAAAAAACCTTCATAAAGTGCCACCATATGCTTCAACATAATCTCTGAACATATCAAAGAATATGAACATTTCAGCCTCTAAAACTGCAGTCTTCCCCAAGACCTTTAATCATAATGAACCCAAGTGTAAATCCATTGTTTGAATTGAATCACTTGAACTGAGACAGCCTCTCCTCTCAAATTAACATGCGTGCTTGCTAATTATTAATACTTCCCTAGTAGGCTAGTCACTCATCATGGGGTCAATAACCCATGACAGCGGTATTTATTTATGCTTGGCATTTCAGTGGCACTCACTAACAGATGCATCCGTGGGCCTGATGACTCCCACGCAGAGACAATTACCGCGGTGTCACTAAGCAGGGGATCACGATTCTACACGTGAGTGGATTGAAGCTGAAGGACGGTGTTAAGGTTGAGTGGAATCTGGGGAGCGTTATGAAGAGGCTGTTAGTCAGGCCAGTGGGGTTAAAGGAAGAACTATTGGAGGGAAGTGTCCGGTCGAGTTCTTCCTCTACAATCATTCATACTTTAAAGGGATACATCACCCAGAAAATTCACCCTGTAAATTCTTTTTAGGAACCTAGACATGCTATTTGATAGCAATCTTTCCTTAGAAAAACATGTTTCTAGCATTTGTAAAAACTAATTTTTCCATCTTAAAAATATATCTAAATTACGACCTATGCTCTCAATTTCAAATGTAGAAATGTTAATTCATGCGTTCATGACCTCAAAGTTAGATTATTGTAATGCTTTATTGGGTGGTTGCGCTGCACGATTAATAAACAAACTACAGCTGATCCAAAATGCAGCAGCTAGAGTTTTTACTAGAATCAGGAAGTATGACCATATTAGCCCGGTTCGGTCAACACTGCACTGGCTCCCCATTAAAGACTGTATACATTTTAAAATCTTGCTAATTACTTATAAAGCCCTGAATGGTTTAGCACCTCAGTATTTGACAAGCTCTTATCGCATTATAGTCCTTCCCATCCGCTACGATCTCAAAACTCTGGCAATTTGATAATACCTAGAATATCAAAATCAACTGCGGGCGGCAGATCCTTTGTTTCATTCTTTTTCCGAGGTCACCGTAGTCACCCGGATCCAGTCCGTATCCAGCCCAGATGGTGGATCAGCACCTAGAGACAACCTCGACTGCCCTGAAATGTCAGCGGAGACCAGGAAATATAGATGTGCCCCAGAGACTGATCCACTCCGAAGACCTCGTCTCCTAGACGGCCACCGGGACAAGACCACGGGAACCAGATGAGTCCTCTGCACAATCTGACTCTGCTGCAGCCTAGATTTAAACTGCTGGTTTTGTCTGGCCAGAGGAGAAAGACACACTATTTCGACACACTATTTCCCCGTTTAATACTGTAAAGCTGGTTTGACACAATTTGCATTGTAAAAAGCGCTATATAAATAATGGTGACTTGACTTGACCAGAAATAAAACTTATGTCCTTATTTACTCATCCTTCTGTCTTTCCAGACCTGTGTGCTGTTAGTTTTCCATGGAAAGCAAAATGAGAACAGTTGAATAATCATAAAGGGATAGTTCACCCAGAAATGGAAATTATATCATAAATTACTCACCCTCATGTCATTCCAAACCCATAAGACCTTTGTTCATTTTCGGAACACAAATTAAGATATTTTTGATGAAATGATTTTGATAAAATAACAACATTATTTAAAAATTCTTCTCCTCCGCGTCACCCTAGGGTGCCATTTTGGAGAATACCACAACGCATGTGCACACTTTCCTCTGAATATAAACAAGGCGCAGCGCATGCGTGTTCTACGTCAGCAGCATCACATGCACGCGTTGTTTACGTGCAGGAATAGGACTCGCATGTGTCATGTTGTTCTCCAAAATGGAGCCCTAGGGTGACATGGAGGAGAAGAGTTGTTGAATAAAGTTATTATTTTAGTTTTCTTTGCGCACAAAAAGTATTCTCGTAGTTTTATAAAATTACAGTTAAACCACTGATGTTACATGGACCATTTTAACGATGTTCTTACTACCTTTCTGGACCTTGACCTTGGTAGTACCCTTGCTGTCTTGAGGGTCAGAGAGCTCTCGGATTTCATCAAAAATATCTTAATTTGTGTTCTGAAGATGAACGAAGGTCTTACGGGTTTGGAACGACATGAGGGTGAGTAATTAATGACAGAATTTCATTTTTTTTGGGTGAACTATCCCTTTAACGAAGCTCTTTTTCCATGTTGTGAAGTTTCTATGTAACTAGCACCGCCAATATTTTTTTTTTCTTTAATCTTTTCCCATCTGCCATTGGTCAAACAAACAGATAGCCCCGCCCCTAATCCATGTCATTGGTTAAAATTGAGTCTCGAACTTTAAAGATTCTTCAAAAATTCTCCTTTTGTGTTTCTAGGGGGGAAATTTTGAAATATTACTGAAAATTTAAAAATACTGTGAACATTTAAAATAAGTTTTTTATTTGAATATGTTTTAAATATAATTTATCCCTGTGATGTAAAGCTGAATTTTTCAGCATCATTACTCAGTCTTCAGTGTCACATGATCCTTCAGAAATCAATCTAATATATTGATTTGCTGCTCAAGAAACATTTCTTATAATTATCAATGTTGAAAACAGTTGTGCTGCTGTGATAAAAAAATTTTCACGATGAAAAATATTTTAATATCATTGTTTTTACTAATAGTTTGAATTTGTTTTTTATTTGTATTTTCTGTTTTCATTATGATTTTAGTTAATTTGTGTTTTGTCTTTTAATATGTCTATGTAGTTTAAATTTTTAGTTTGTTTGTTTTAGTTATTTTAGTAGGATACATGAAGTTAAACTTAAAGAAAACCCTTATAGAAAGCTGAACAGTATTTTGATATATAAACCTTTTTATGAATGTCTTTACTGTCACTGTTGATCAAATTCTTGTCTTTGCTAAATAAAGGTATTAATTCCTTAAATGTTTTTTTTTTTTGTTTGTTTGTTTTGTAAATACAGACCCCAAACTAAAGTGTATACACACACTCAAACTATTCAT
Organism: Sinocyclocheilus rhinocerous; assembly: GCF_001515625.1. Classification (NCBI taxonomy): domain Eukaryota; kingdom Metazoa; phylum Chordata; class Actinopteri; order Cypriniformes; family Cyprinidae; genus Sinocyclocheilus; species Sinocyclocheilus rhinocerous. Next base: position 315,311 of record NW_015650001.1, read on the forward strand.
TTAAAGGCTCCTGTCACTTAGCTTTTGTGCAGAAAAAAAAACACTGTATTTAGCTTCAGTGTCCTGTTGTGCTACTTGAACAACCTTTGAAGAAACAATACTGCTAATGGGATTTCATCATTTCATTGTGATTAAGCGTAAATATTGCAATTCCTCTGTGTGAGGCATTGAGTGTAATGATGGACCTCCCAGCAGTCCTTCACACACACAAATAAATCACACAGCAGAGGGGAGCAGATTTCCACAGACGCAGCACAGCAGTGGATCTCATTCAAGGCGTGCTTGTCGCATGATGACTTTGTGATGGTGTGATGGTGCTTTTCCTAATCTTTAGGTTGAAGAACATGATGTTTACATGCAGAAGACATTATAGGGTTATGTGCCGTCACATTGTATAGATGGGGATTGAGTTACAGCACTGCCTGCGTTTTCTTTAAGTCTCTAAATGGAGAGTTTCTTTGTATGTATCAGTCATAAACATGATCATATTTTAAAATGGAGACCAATCAGATTCATTAAAGCTTTAGTGTTACAGAACAAGGACTATATCTCAGTATTATAAAGTTTGAGTCAAAAGTCTAATTACACAAGTGTGTTTTCTCTTCTAAAATAACAACAAAAAAAACTCTAGTAGGCCTATCTTAGTACTGTATGTCTGATAAAGCTGTTGGATAAACCTACATTGGCATTTAAATAAGTCAGCTATATCATTTACAAACATTGAGTTCTCAGGACAAGGGTATTTTTCATAAATGTCAGGTGGTTACATACTTGTTTTAATTTAATACAGTGTAATATTTACAGTAACAGTTACTGTTAGCCAAAAAAGGGTTTGATATTTTGTTGGCTTTTACATTCATGCTCTTTCTTAAACGGTATTGTTTCAGAATTGTTTAATGTTGCTGAAAAACACATGCTGATGCTGTTTAATGGCAGGTTCCTCTGTGACAACTTACCCCATATAATGTGACAACATGCACCGTTATTGGGGCACGTTGTCACAAAAGGTTAATGTGTGTTCAGTGAACTGTGTCTTTTCCTTGGGCGATATTGTTGGAAATTTTCAAAAATTTTTTTATGTAGCCAAATCTAAGTGTGTTCCTTTATGTGAATTAACTTTAAAATTAACTGTGAATTAACTTAGCTTAAATACTGACTGGAGTAAAAAGTGTTTTCCGCCCCAATACCACCAACACTTGTGAAGTGGAGAAATCAAAGTAAAATAGTCATTAGTAAAAAGCGTGACTGATCTAGCATCATTCGTCTTTATACAGTTTAAAGTAAACAGATATTGCAACTGAAGTAATAGTCTATAAAAAGTAATGCAATTTTTGTATTTGCAGAGGGTTGGACATTACTTTTACATAAAACTTGCATTAGTCTTACGTTAGTCTCACTCTATTGACTGTAATTAACGCTGTCATTCAGTTAATTGTATAATGCAGTTAGCAGTGGTCACTGGGCTGAGTGTTGACGTCAGGCTGATGATGCAGACGCGCGCTCCGCAGCTTCACTTTGAGCACTTCACTGTGTTCGTGCAATGAAACTCATGTGTGTCCCTCACCACAGACCAGTCACGCCAAATCTGAAGCGCAGATTGATAGTCGCAGAAGGTTTCATCTCGCATCAATCCATCCAGCATTGGATTACGTGTTAAATCCTCTGCACTGGGATTCAGTTTTGTTCCTCAGAAGATGCTCGCTTGTGGATCGCAGATTGGGGACTTTCGCGGAATTAAACGAGCTAAAGGTAAATCACTTTTGATTTATTTCTGAAGTGTAACCTTTGCGGCAGGTTTAAGTTTTCACCCCCTTTGAATAGTGAATCTATGTTGCATCTTTGTTCGTGTTTAAGTGTAAAAAGGAAGTTAAGTAAAAGCGACATTTATTCTGAGGATCATAATAGGTTATCCATACGGATTTGGACGTACACACTTTATTTTGGTGGAGAAAATAAGCAACAAAGTAAATCTTTTGGATTATACAGGTTACTCTTGCGAAAGACAACTCTTAAAAACAAGTTGAACGATTGCTTAACCTCAATCTTATCAATGCAGGAGTTTGTGAGGACAAAAAAAAGGACGTTATGTAAACATAAGTCGTATGCTTACAAAGGCAAATAGTAGCAAGTCGATTTTGTGTTCTGCATTTAAATATACGCCAAATGAAAGTAACATTAACATTTTATTTTATATTTGATTATAGAAAGAGCATAGTTTAAACACTAATATTATCTTGTAGTGATTTCCACAGTTTAAACTGAGTCCTGTCAGTTCTCTTTCTCTCCCCGCGCGCGTGGCACCAGAACTAATAAGGGATTCCTTTGTCGTTCAAATGTATCGATAGGTTTTAGCTGATCATTTACTCGCATATGCTTGCTTATTGTAACCTGCATTCTAGCTGTTCGGAACCTAATCGGAAAAGGTAGGTTGTCAGTCAACACAGAAGTTTTCACAGTTGTGTTTATTGTTGGTTATGTTGGTGTTTGATGTTGATGATTTCTTCTGTCACTTGTTATTTTGGTCACGCTGACTTCACACAACTGGATTTTTTATTTATTTATTTACATGAACTGTCTAAAACATAAGTGTTTATCACTCCTTCATATGTCTGATTGCAGCAAATTAAATGATACACCATTATTTAGACTAAAATATAGCCTATATGGTTCAGTGGCAGGAAATCACATCTGAAGTGATGATAATTTTAGAAGACAGTTCTTTTAACAAGACAATGAATAATTTACATTTAAGACCGTTTTGCCTTTCATATTTTTTTTTTCGGTGAATGAAAATAGCTCCAAAAGAAGTCAAGCCTCAAGTTTTGTGTGTCACTCATCAAAGCACAAGACTCCACATGCCTTCAAGATTGTTACCCTTAAATATGAATTAGCTTTCTGGAACATTATAAACAGTGTGAAATGGACTGAAGGACAGTTCAAATCTGACAATTCAAAACCTTTGTTTCCTGTGTACACAAAGTGTCTGTTAGCAGTGCACACCTTTGTTTCCTGTGTACACAAAGTGTCTGTTAGCAGTGCACAATTACAGCTTTGGAAGCCTCCTCAAAAATTGGCTGGACCACAGAGCGCCAATTTCATAATTTAAAATGTTTGCATTTGTGCTGTTGCAACATTTTATTTTTTGTTCTTGATTTTGTTTTTTATTTAGCCTATATTACTCATCCATTTAGAATGATGTGTTCTGTGTGCAACACCTGCACATTGTCCTACAAGTAATGCAGTCACTTTGGTCCAAAACAACTCTGAACCCACTTTCATTGTGCTTTTCAATGTACTGTATGAAGTCCCACAAAGAAAAGATGTCAGCATCCAGTTTGAGTTTTTTTGGGCTGCATGCGCCAACCAAGCAACTGCCATTGAGATGAATGGGAATGTTAATGGATAGCTCTATCCAGGTATTATAGACTTTTTTTGATCAAAATCAGCTTAATTGAGCAGATAACCAGCCAAGCTGGCAACACTCATTGCTTCTACGTCAGAGATGTGTATCTGGACTCAACATCTGCTTTGTCCTGGTACCTAAAAAAAACCTCAAACCTAAAAGAACACATGCTTACTGTGTTTGCAGTGTAAACATAAACCAGTCTAGATTGTTTTAATGCTTGAAGAGACCTGAAGTGGCTGTCGACCATCTGATGCATTCAGACATTTACAGGTTCTTCAGTTGGCTACAGCATCACATAGAAGCTGTTACAAGACAAGATTGTATTTCATAACAAGCAATTAAGTACTAGAGAAAAGGTATTTCGGTTCACAGGGTATAAACCTCAAGGCATGCTATACTAGAATAATTTTCTGTAATTTACATCTTATTTAAATTCACATGCTGTGACAGTATGTGACACAATGATTTCGTGTTGTTTCACTTATTTTCCCTTCTCATTGAAACCCAGACCTCCACATAGCCCTGAGGCGCACAGGCCTCGTCTGTCATGGATTTAGCTTATTATAGACCTTCAAGACAAGTTATATCTTGCATTTGCATCACTTTTTGTCAGCTGAACATGAAGGCTAAGTCTCCAATGTGGTATAATGATGGTAATGTGCGTAACTGGGGCCTTTCAGTTGTCCTTTATATGGTCATAAACTTCTCCACATGCCCTTATGGCATCATCCTTTTTCATGGGCATAGAAGCCATTTATATTTTCTTGACTTTGCCTAATTTAGCGAACATTCATGTTTGGAGAGAACACGCACACAAAAATGAACAAATGTGTTTTATATTTTCACGCCCAAACAAGTTCCAAGAGCCAAATGTAAACCAGGGCTTCAGATTAAGACATGTGAGCAATGGCACTAGTGCAACCAAGTCCTACAGACAGTAGCAGGAGACAAAACGCAAGTAAACAAACCCACCATGCACATAATTTGTTCAGTGCTGTACTGTTAATTTTGGGTTGCAATTGGTGTCCTACTTGAGAGTGTTTCACATAAGGCAGTGCTAATCGTTGGGCACACAAAAATTTAGTTGCACCAACATGAAAATTGGTTACATTTTGTGCACTCAAATATTTAGGCCTAAATTTAAGAGTCATGTATTTGGATTGCATATTGCATTTCCATCCATTTGGATTACACAGTTTTAACATAAATTAATAAACTCGTAATGCATATTCTCAGTCACACATAAATGAAACATAAGAAACAGGTAAGATTTCTGCATTCAAAAAAGCCATGGCATAGTTTATTATTAACTATTTGATATTAACTGTTTGATTTAAATGATTATAATTTCAAAATGCATTTATGCTGATTGCTTAGAATCAGCATTTTCATACAATTGTTCAAACAATTACATTTATTCAGCTAAAAAGTATGAACATAGTTAAAATATGGCTAGCTGTATAGGCAGCAATATACAGTTAGTTCAAATGTATGAGACTAAAAGAAATGATAATTATGTAAACCTGGACATTGTGTATTGAAAATGTATTCATTTTGTTAGTACTGATTTATGTATGACTGACAAACATGCATCATATTACGTTTATTCGTTTCATTATGTTAAAAGTGTTTCATTTATTTGGATTACAATTTTATGCAAATACTTTCAAATGCACTTATCTTAGGCCTAAATCTTAAATTTAGGCCTAAACATATATTTTTAATTAAATTTTTTTTTTTTAATTATTAATCATTTAAATTAATTAACTTTGTGTGTAATGGTCGTTTAGTAACAGTTCAAGGTAATTGTGGTGTGAAGCTGCACTGTGGGGTGTCAGAAAAAAAAACTATTTATACAAAATCTCAGCACTGGTTTAAAAGTGTTTCATTTATTTGGATTACAATTTTATGCAAATACTTTCAAATGCACAAATCTTAAATTTAGGCCTAAACATATATTTTTAATTAATTTATTTTTTTAAAATTATTAATCATTTAAATTAATTAACTTTGTGTGTAATGGTCGTTTAGTAACAGTTCAAGGTAATTGTGGTGTGAAGCTGCACTGTGGGGTGTCAGAAAAAAAAACTATTTATACAAAATCTCAGCACTGGTACACCTTTGTACCTTCCTAAATGTTTTTTTTTTAAGGCCTTTTTGGTTTTTAGACTTTGCTTGACTTTGCTTTGCTGTATTCAGCCTTTATTCGGACTCTTAAGTAGGGACTTAGCAGTCTGCATGGATGTGAACAAGAATCATCTATTTATAAGATTTGTTCACTACCAGTGTGAAGGAATGGATGCAAAGTGTGGAAACCACACTGCTTGGGGGAACTATAAAAATAGTTCATGGTTTAATCAGTATCCGTGCCTCTCTTCCTGGAGTGTAGATGCCATGGGCCGATATATCACATTGTGAGGTGGGAAGCATCACATTAAGTCTGTAATGTGTGTGTTTTTAGCATAGTGGGGTTTATTGTTGTTTTTCACCCTTGTGAATGCAGTTTTTTTCATTGCTCCCAGTCTGTGCCTAATATCAAGGATATATTTAGCACAACAGTTTACTCAACTTCATGTACTACTGTATAAAAATGGAATAAGTTCTCCCATTTAAGGCAGCAAAGAGGATGTTTTAAAAAGATCTTTCCCTGTCTGCTGAATCATAGGACCAAATCAGGTGACAGAGCAAAGGGTACGTGTAGAGGGGAAGATTGCATTCTCTGTACCATGCTTTTTGTCCAGACTCTGCACATTTTCCATTACAGTATGTCAAACAGAAAGAGCATTTGAGGCAAAGAAAAATGTCATAGTTGTATGTGCTTTGTTCATATTGCACCTAGTTCCGATTTGCTTTTCAAATCTGATCTTCTGGGATGACTGTCCAAAATAAAATCATATCTGTTTGTTCAGACAGTGTAGTCAGTATTTGTATTATGCTGACTTGTACATCAGTACAATACCAAGAGACATGAGAGAGTAGCTGTCTGTGTGGAAAGAGAACAGAAACGTTCATCACGAGATCTTGCTGTGTATAAAATCATTTACTTTTCTGATCTGACCTTTAGAATGAAACTCATTGTACACTCCAATTTTAATAAGATTTCAATTCACATACTAGTTTGGATTTGTTTCTAAAAATGTATATTTAAATGGATGTGAATAAGAGTCAGATATGACACACACATAAATTAATTGAAACAAAAATTTTCTTTTTTTCTAAACAAAGGCTAAAAATAGAGACTGTCCACATTTATACATGACTCAGTACTTAGTCTCACTTTAAAAACGTGCATGTGTCAAGATTTCTGCAAAATGATATGTTGCTTCTTGCACATTTCACGACACTTTAAAAGCTAAAAGCAGGTTCAGTTTATCCAAAACTGTTGAACGTGAATCTGGCAATGTTTTATTACCTTAGTTGTTGTGCATAGCACAGTATTTCAGAAATGAAATGTCCAATAAGTGGCACTAAAGGGTAATGCTTTATCGCATTAAAAAATGACGTATAAAAAAAACCCTCCACCCTAAACTTAACCAATAGCGTTAACAAACCCAGATAAAACAGTCATTTGCTAAAGCAACCTCTGGATTTTAGCTTGTCTTTACAATTCTTTGTGCTCTTTTATTGTGACTTTTGTTTCTATGGAGTTATAAGTGCAGTGCTGTACCAGGTGAGCTACTGAGCAAGTTTACTATAAAAAGTTGTACATATGGGTTGGTTATGTGATGCAAACATCAAAATTTATTAGTTTACAAATAATGTACTATGATAAAAGTGTTACAAGGTCAAAACATGATATTGTGCAAGGAAAAGAGATAGAAATTTGAGGTGTTTTACTGCCATTGGTGTTCATTCAAGCTGGAAACTGCAGTGAATTGTACTGTATGTATAGGCACTTTTTTGGACTTTGCACAAATGTAGGTAGAGGTTAGGCCTGGGTGATAAACCGGTATCGATATTTATCGACGGTACACCTTCTTCGATAACGATATAAAAAATTTTCGATATAGTGCACGATATAGGCACGTGCTATGAGTGACGCAGACAGCACACACAAACACAAACATGAGTGCTGTGCCTGCCTGTGATGAGGAGATTGTGAGTAAAGAATGAATATTAGTCGAATTTAAAATAAACATTTGCATTTGAATGCAAAAATAGTACAATCCAATGTTAGATGTGCGTCAGGGAGCGTCATCAGTGGAGCGCGAGATGCGGTGAT
>NW_015650001.1:323952-324301 GCF_001515625.1 Sinocyclocheilus rhinocerous
AGATGTGCGTCTGGGAGCATCATCAGTGGAGCACGAGATGCGGTGATGATGATGTAAGTGACGTTGCATTTTAATGTTTTGTTAGTCTAGCCCACGAGACGCGCAGTTGCTGCGTTATGCATTCAAAATATTACAGAAATATAGAAGCTCAATGCCTAGAAGATCTTGGTTAGGTTAAAACCGAAACCAAGCCATTCACATAGAACGCATATTCAGCGCATTTTCTAGACGGACAAATACGACTGCTGCACTCACGTCTCACACAAGAGATGTAGACTGCCGTGCAAAGCTAAAACAGTTTAAACTTTTAGAAAACACGTCGCAAATTTGTGGAGGTTTATTCCTTTTC
>NW_015650001.1:324346-333875 GCF_001515625.1 Sinocyclocheilus rhinocerous
AAAAAAAAAATTCTATTGCTCTTTGTTTTAAAAAAGGGTATAAAATTTTTTAATAATTATCGATACCGAACGATATGAAAAATTATATCGTTGATACATTTTTTTAGCTATATCTCCCAGCCCTAGTAGAGGTATGTTTTTCCTGTGTGCCTACATTTAGCAGATTATAGTCCTCATTGCAGCTTATTCTGGCCAAGATCTAATCAAGAGAAGATTTCACTGACATTTGACTAAGAAATTATTAAAATAGCGGTGTCGGAACACAAAAAGGCAGAAAACACAAAAAAGCTGAAATGCGATTAAACTTCTGTTTGCACCTTTATACAGTGCTGTTGATTTCACAAGCATAATTTAGAAAGCACAAAAGAAACATCTGTTCGTTCATATCTTGTTAACCTGCTACCAAGTGCCTCAAAGAAAACTCTGATTAACTTTGAAAATTTCCTTGATTAGTTTTTGCTCGAAAGCGGTCATTACAGTAACCTGGCTCGCGGAGGTTGCGTAAAGTCAGCCAATCAGATTAGAGCTTGCCACTTCGAAAAAGAGCTTACCATTTTTGCTTGCAGTATGTTTGTGGACTTGAGACAGCGTTACTAGCCAGGGTCGACCTCACTGTTGTTAGACCTATTCAGTCACTTGAATTGGGTGTAATGTGGCGTTGTGCGAGGTTGTTAGCACCAGCTGTCTATGGGGTCTATGACGTGGGGTTACGCAGGGGTCCACGAGTTCACCGAGAGTTTCATTACACATTGAGTGATCACACGTGCTGCGGTACACATACCCTGAGATAATTAGAGCCTCATGTATCCCAGCGTTCATGTGTGCTGTATGTGCACTTACAGGTGTTCAACAAGTACAAACAGTGCCTGAGAGCTGTAGGAAACAATAAGCCTTCACTTACTGAATTAGCATTGACTTCTCTGTTTTTAACCAGCTCAAATTTTATTGCCAATCATTCCCGCTTTCCTTCTCGTGGTGTGTTAAACGGATCAGCTCCGAGTTTATTTAATCTGTCCAAGTACATGAAACACTGCACATGAAGCTGGATGCTGGTCAGGGCTCATTTAATCAAACACACATGCTCTTTATCTCCCTGTGAAATCACATTACCGCTGTCATTTGTTCTGTGGAGAGACAGACACTCATGACGTTAACACAATCTGCCTCTGTCATCTGTAGCTTAATCAGTCTCAACCAGGCGTGACGTGACAAGTGTCCAGCGACAAGTGATTCGTCTGTCCAAACCGAAAGTGAATATGCAGTGCGATGACACAATCATAGCTAAACAGAGTGTTATACGGTAATATGGAGCTGGATTTTAAATGTAGTAATAACAATGATAATAATATACGCATACTTCTCCACTTGTCTATATCTTTGTTGTTTTATATTCTATACCTCATGCAGATTAAAAATGTATGCATGTATGGAAAAATCTAGAAAAAAAATATAAGAAACAAAATCACTGTCTTCAAATGTTCTCTCTTATTCACTCTTATTTCCTATAAATTAAATTTAAAAAGCCCTTTTTTTAATTAAATAAAGTAAATAAATCAATTAAAATGAATTAATAATAATAATAAATATAAATAAATAAATACAATTTATTTAAAAAAAAATTATATAGGTAAAATGCTGCTAAGCTAACAACACTCTGTTGTGAACATGAAAACACAGCATTGGTGGATACTGGCAGTATAGACAGTCGCCTTAGGTGGCAGCACAGCTCCAGATGCACGCTCAAATATCGCTAATCATCATTTGCATCAATTTCAATAGATTATCCTGCTCTCTTTCATGCTGCAGCCTCTCATCTCTGTGAAAATTAATTGCACGTTAAGTCCTTAAGGTAAGTTAACTGTGTCATAGTAATGCTAAAAAAGGCCCGCTCCCAAAATACATCACATGTATCATTCACAGTTGTCATTTACTGTTATCAGTGGCAGGCGGCTCGCAATACATTGCAGTAAAATCACTAAACTGTAGAACACTTTTCCTTTTAGTGAAATGTAATATGACTGACACTGATATTGATATAAGTTAAAGGTGACCTATTATGCCCCTTTTTACAAGATGTAAAATAAGTCTCTGATGTCCCCAGTGTGTGTGTGTGAAGTTTTAGCTCAAAATACCTTACAGATAATTTTTTATAGCTTAAAATTGCCACTTTTACGGTATGAGCCAAAACGCGCCGTTTCCGTCTTTCCCTTTAAATGCAAATGAGCTGGTGCTCCCGGAGAAGAGGGCGGAGCTTCAAGAGCTCAAGCTCCGGCAATGCCGGTGCTAGTCTTTGCAAATAAACACTTTATTATTATTATAAGCCTGTTATCTTTACAGAAAACGCACTCGGTTTAAAAGTCAGTCATCTGATCGTATTGTCGTGTAAAATGATTCGCGCAGACATAAATGAATTTCGGTAGAATTGAGGGAGCATTTTCTTCAAAAACAAAATTAATCCACCTTGTCTTCAGCGGCTCAGATTTCGGGAGTAAGGAGAGAGCTATGTGGATTCATACATCCAGCTACAGAACACCTAAAACGCTTGGGAGACATTCTCGTCAGTGCAGCAATGGCGGACTGTGTACAACTCGCTGTGAACTCGCTCAGGGCGGTTCTACGTTAAAACGGCAGTGTCTTTCAACATTTGTGGGCGGGGCTTGTGGCTAATGTGACATCACATTAGCACCAAGTCGGAAAACAGGTAGTTGGGAGACACTGCTTATGATTTATGGGGATTAAAAAAAAAGGAGTGTGTGGATTTTTCTCATTGTAGGGTGGTTGTGTACATACACTGTCAACACACATTTATGTCCAAACACCATGCAAAAGTGAATTTTGCATAATAGGTCCCCTTTAATACCTCTGGCTTAATCACTGAGAGAAACATTAACTGTGATTATTATAAAGCTAAACCAGTTTAAGCATCCTTTTCATGCTAAAACCAATAGGCATGATGGGACAAATTCTCTGGATATAATGGCTTATATTCTCCATTTACAGAAAGCTCAAAGAGAGAATGGCACAGTCGTACAGTATCACATTTAGTAGACTCTACGGGAGGACAGAATTGGTGTGCTGGAGAATGTTACTCTCTCATCTGTCCTCAGGACACATATGATCTGTCATCATTACCACAACATTTTCCAACACATTTGTTGTTGCATCAGTAAATTAATGCCTCACGTTATATTCAAAGAGAGCTGCTTATATAATCATAGAGAGAAACTTTCCAGTCATTATTACAAAACAAACCCTGACCGTGCATCAGAGTTTCAGAGTTTTTGATATTTTATCACAATATCACAGTCTTGTATTGAATATCAGTATGACTGTGATTCGGCCACAGGTAATCTCGCTGGTATCCAGCACAACATAACCATTGCAAGTGTGATATTACTTTTATACATAATAATCCTATTTTACATATTTTATTAACACATATCACAAAACACGCCTTTTTGGATTTGTTTTATTTTTTTATTTTTTACTAAAATATATGTCCAATGGATGCACAAGTGATACAATCCCACCATGGCTTGCAGGCTCAGGAATCCAAGACCAAATCCTGTCTGTTTGAATGGGGAAATAATGAAATATCAAAAGCTTGCAAAATTCACATTTATATAATGTATGTTAAATCAGCAACACAATCTGATATGAACTGAGCTGTAAATGTTATTTGTTCTCCTCAAATAGCAATAAAAAAGCAGACTTTCATAACAAAAATTAAAGTCAGGTCTCACTGTTTATATGTAACTAATCAAATGTAACATCTACAAGTACAAAAACATATTTTTTGTACTTTTGGAAAGATTCTGAAACGTACAATATGGAAGTATTTACAGAATTTAAACACTATTACGTATATTTACAGCTACAGTAAATGTTTACAAATCTTTTATACCATTTTTTATTGCACATCTGTTAAGATGTTCATTCGTAAATTATTTACGTTTCAAATACTGTCAAATTTGTCAATATCATGTCAATATTGTATATTGTAGTGTCTTTGCAAACATAATTGTACATGTGGTATTTTTTTATTATTATTATAATTTTTAAATTGTATGATTTTAGACTTAATTTAGACAGGTGCGTTAGATGCGTTAGGTGTATTTAGAGAAGCTGAACTTCTTATTAATCAGAATCACCTCGGCTGTGTTGTGCGTAGGAAAGTCTAGCTTTGGCTCTGTTAAAGAACAAGTGTTTCATTAGGATCATATCTTGCCTTGAGGGAGCGACTGAACCGTATAATGCAGCTATAATGATTTGGTCTGAGATAGACTGAGTAAGACTCAGTGCTTCCAAACACGTATGCATCTTAGGGATGTGCGATATTGACAAAAAATAATATCTCAATATTTTCTGGGATTTTATCGATAACGATAATTAGGCGATATTTTGCTGAGTGTGTTATTGTGCTGGTATCTTAAGGACTGCCGTGGACAGCTGACTCCTAAAGATTTTGATATTATGCATATTCTGTGTGGTGGTCAGTTCACACTGATAGAAATGAATCTTTTCCAATAAGTTTAAATTGATTTTTACCTTTTATGCATTGTTTGGGAGGTTTTGTACTCGTTCAGAAGATCCGTAATAGTGCCCCGAGTGTATAACTGTGAAAACACGTAAAGCTGTAAAAACTCGTCTATAAGGCACAATTGACTAGGGCTGGGTATCGAGTTCGATACTTTTTAGGCACCGACCGAATTGCCTTGATACAATCGAGTATCGGAATTGCCTCGATACAATCGAGTATCGAAAAACGTCTTGTCGTTCGGTACCAAATTTCAATACCTAAGGGGTTAATCTCATAAGCGTCAGTGAGCCAATAAGCCTGCAGCACTAGGTGTGTTCGACTAGAAGCGGCGCTGCGCAGATCGATCAGTGTTTGACATCCGCGAGAGCGATTCAAAAGCGTACGGAGCAGTCTGTTCTCTATAGCTCCCGTGGTACTGTAATATATCAGGAACGAAGCGCTGCCATGTTGCTCAGACACAAAACAGCGTTGTGACTGTGTTTGGAATTATTTTTGTTGTCAAAATAGAGCAAAAACAGACAATGTGGTGTATAAAACGTAAGTCTCTTAATTAACTTATTGTTTTTTGAACTGTTGTAAAAAAAAAAGATCAATATACGTTTGTAATCATGGTGATTTTTGGAGAAAAAAACGGCACTCTTTGCGTGTTATTAACTATATGAAATTATATAAATATATACATTTTCTGTCCCCATATGTTGAATTTGTGCTCATTCTAAATGTATTTTAATAGACTGAATCATGCAATGAAAGAACACGCACTAGTCTAGACTTCACGTAATGTAAGGGTGCACTCTGTAGGGGTGTTTTGAATGATTTTGCAAAATACTCCATACTGTCAGATCAAACATCGTTAAAACAACAATTACGATATCATCGTAGACGATATATATCGCACACCCCTAATGCATCTATTTTTGGTGGAACTCAAGATCTTTTAAGGAACCTTCATGTGGCACTTTCCATTCAACATCAGTTCACATGCTGTCAAGTACAAGAAGTACAAAAATCACCATGACAGCTTCATAAAGTTTCATATGACCCATATGACTTCAGAAAATCATCCCAAGTCATATGATAGACTGAGATTTAAAATCTGTCATTATTACTCCCTTCTTGTCATTCTGTATTGTCACACTGTATTTCTTTTGAAGAAACAAATAGAAGATATTTTGAAGAATGTTGGTAACAAAAACCATTTCAGGTCCCACTGGAAGTCAAATGGACCCAACACTGTCAACACAAAACATTTTTGTAAAATATCTTCGTTTTTGTTCCACATAAGAAAGAAACTCATACAGGTTTGGAATGACATGAGGGTGAGTAAATGATGACAGATTTTTCTTTTTTTCGTTGGAATAATTAAAATAATTTTTATTTAATTTTGGGTAAAACATTACATTAAGCACGACTCCATCTCATTTCTTTTTGAAATTTCAAATGTTTAAAACATTCATCCAATTGAATTGGACATGTTGGAGCCGAGCTCTTGTAGTGAGTGCATGTACTCTGATAGACTAAAAAAAAATGGCACTTTTCCGAAATGCCGAAATACTTGATAAATTGTATGCCATTGTTATTTTTTTATGGAATAATTGAACCCATTATTCACGAACAGTTTGATGGATAATAGTCATCAAGTCTTTGGCTCAAATTAATTACTTCTGCATTCAATTGTGAGAACCTGTCAATGCACCGGAGCTCTTGCACAGACTGAAGTGTTTCTGTCAATTTCAGTTGAATTGGACTTCCATGAGTGGCACTCTGCGAGAGGCTGAAAAACATCACGGTGACTTGCGTCATCAGAGTGGGCTCCTGATGTCAGTGTATTTTTGTGTGAACAAACAGGAAGAGCTGACCTTAAACTGTGGTCTACGTGCTGACGGCTGAACCTTGATCTACTGGTCAAAAACACACTCTTTATGTGAGGAGATGACTTCTGGCCTCTGATAGGTTCATGTTAAGAGATTTAAATGTTCCATAGAACTGCACACCGACTGTGAAGGTGTTTTAAAAGGTGACAATTTAGAGGAACAAGACCCTTTAATTATTCTCATTGTCATGTTAAGTGCTGTAAGTTGTCATGTGGAGATCCACATGATGTTTTGCACCTGATTAGCAGTTTACTTTTGTTTTTATCTTTATCTTTGTATCTTCTCTTATGATTTTGTGATAACATTAGCAAGCCAGTCGCCTATATCAGCTCCAGTGTTGGGCAAGTTACTCTGAAAATTTCATCAAATGACTGATTACTGATTACTCATTTTAAAAGTAATCAAGTTACTGTTCTGATTACTTTATTTCAAAAGTAATTAGTTACATTACTAGTTACGTTACTTTTTTCTCCATGAAATTTATGAAATCCCAGCATACACGCTCCCGATAAATATTTGTTATTAAAGCATCAACATTCACAGAACACTGTTATTTTTAACTAAAGCAAGCGGCTGCTGCGTGCATGGTTTGGCATGGCAGAATGCCAGCAAAGAGCGCTGCAATTATAATCTCTAAAAGACATCTCAGTTCATCGCAATCTCCCAAATCTCTGTTATAACACAATAAATATATGCATAATGAATATTTCATAATGTCTAACACGTGTTATAGCCTAAATAGAAATAGCTTGCACCTGTTAATCGTTTATATTTTATATTAGTTCATGTTGCTTTTGTGCAATAGATGAATAACAATTTATTTGTTTTAGATATTTTATGTTTAGATATTTCTATTTTGCGGGAGTCCCGTGAATCATTTTATTCTCCCGCATCCCGCACATACACAACTGTCAAGTCTTGTCCCGCACCGCACTCTGTTGCGTCGGGTCTCGCGGGAGCAGGTCTCTAATCCACTGGCACTTGACTCGACAGTGCGTGAGCTACATCCTTTTTACAATCTCTAGATTATAAAACACTGCATTCTGTCAGCAATGTAACGCGGCAATAACGTATAGAGACCTCGGCTTGTAACTATACTCTAATTACTATTTTGAAAATTATAACGCCTTAAGTTACTAAAAAAGTGATCAAATTACAGTAACGCGTTACTAAGTAATGCTCATTTATGCTCATTTATGCTAATGCTCATTTTAATGATATTATGATTTCTGAACCTGAAATGCCTTTAGTTTTTATTGCAGCATTTCAGAAATCTGGCCACCTTAGCATTGTGCTCCAGTGAAACAAATGATTCATTACTCACTGCTTTGTGTGTGCACCAAAGTGTAAAAAACCAATGAAACCATATGTGTTAAGCTCAGAGTAATTTATTTAATAGTGCTCACTTCACTAGCATGAGCATGTACCGGTGAAAATGCTGATCTGTGTTAATAATGCATTACTTCACAGTTTCCTTCTGCTTGTCAGACACTATAGAGAGCAATGACAGGGCCTGAGCAGGGGTGTTTGTCAAGCTATAGTCCCATTAGGTGTAGTTCTTTTTAGGGAGTTTTTAGATACTAAATTCTTGGTATTGTGTCTATAGCTTTGTTGAAGCTATATCCATTGCATCATTATGTAAAATAATCAACCAAGGCTCACTGGTAAAATGTGCCTATGGTGACATTTCTGCAAAATGATATTACATCGCTTCTTGCACATTTCACTGCAATTTTAAAGGAGTGCTAAAGGTTAATGCGTTTGAAAATAACATACCACCTATAATAAACTCTACCCTCTACCCTAACCAATAGTGTTGTTAAAAACAAACGTTAGATAAAAATGCATTTGTTGAAGCAACATGACAATTTAGCTTGCTTCTACAAGTCTTTGAGCTCTGTATCGTGTTTCACAGGACTTGTGAAAGTGTGCTTGTGCTACTGAGCAAGTTTACTATATACATATGGAGGTAGTTATGTGAGGCAAACATGCAAATGATGCACTATATTGAAAGTGTTGTGATGTGATAGCACAGTGTTGTGCAAGGAGTCACGCAAAAATGAGTATTCATTATTTGATAATCTCCACCTGTAATCATAATTTTTATGAAAAGGAATAGAAGTTGTTGGTGTTTTACTGACACTAGTGTTCATTTCAGCTGGAAACTGCAGTGAATTGTATGTATAGACACACTTTTATTAAAGTGTAGGTAGAGGAATTTTTTCCCCTATGAGCCTGGGTGGAAAAGAACCATTTCAAACAGCTTTGTTTACTTAAAATAATGGGCCACATTTCCCATCTTTTCTCTGTTTACCACACATTTCTGAGATTCCTGCTTAAATTAGTGAAAAAATTTTGTTACTGTCCATTTAATTCACCTGTTCTTTCTGCCTTCTCGTTCTTACTCTGTGTGTCTCCATCTGTCATATTCTTCCAAATTTGCTCTTGAATATATCCCAGCTAATTAACATTAATGAACGCAGACACCTTTCACTGTCACTCACACTAGCTTGCACCCTTCACATTTCATATCAGACTGGCATCTTTGGTCTGTCACCCCTAGCGGAATATAGTTCCACTGTTGGTCTGTCAGGGTGATTTCTTTGGGTCCTTGTCCCTTATACTTGCTGTCAACTTGATGTATTTTATCCTTGATCTTGGTCTGACATTGTTCCATAAATAATGTATATGGAGTAATAGTAAAAGCTATTTCTTGTTCCCAACATACAGTATATCGAATAGTATAAATATAAAAGATGGAGCTTTATTTGTATATGCTTTATTCGTATTTATGCCTATATTTATTTATGTATTTAATTAGTCATTTAGCAGATGCTTTTATCCAAAGCGACTTACAAATGAGGACAATAAAAGCAGTCAAAACTAACAAAAGAGCAACAATATATAAGTGCAAATGACAAGTCTCGGTTAGCCTAACGCAGTACACGTAGCAAGGTGTGTATATATATATATATATATTAGACTTGTGCCGGTATTCGGTAATGCGATATATCACGGTAAGGAATATGCACGATATTGTTATCGTGGGCACTTCTGAATACCGTGAATAATTATATATTACAAATTATTCAGAATTTTGAATGCATTTTAAGAA
>NW_015650001.1:334125-337547 GCF_001515625.1 Sinocyclocheilus rhinocerous
ACTTCCTATATGGTAAGTCATTTTTATACTGATATAGATAGTGAATTGGTGGGTTTTTGTTAAATGTGAGCCAAAATCATCACAATTAAAAGAACCAAAGACTTAAACTACTTCAGTCTGTGTCCATTGAATTTATTTAATACACAAGTTTCACAATTTGAGTTGAATTACTGAAATAAATTAACTTTTCCACGACATTCTAATTTATTGAGATGCACCTGTATATCTATACTGTCACTTTTTTGATCAATTTAATGGGTCCTTGCAAAATAAAAAAAATCTTACTTACCCCCTTTGAATTGTTTCAACAAAAATATGAAGCAGCACAACTGTTTTCAACATTGATAATAATAATAATAATAATAATAATAATAATAATAATAATAATAATAATAATAATAATAATAATAATAATAATAATAATAATAATAATAATAATAATAATAATAATAATAATAATAATAATAATAATAATAATAATAATAATAATAATAATAATAAATGTTTTGGAATACTGGAGTAATGGCTGCTAAAATTCAGCTTTGCCATCACAGGAATAAAATACATTTTTTAAATATATTCTAATAGAAATCTGTTATTTTAAATTGTAATAATTTCACAATATTACAGTTATTACTGTATTTTTGATCAAAACATTGGTGAGCATAAGAGACATCTTTCAAAAATGTAACTTAAAAAAAAATCTTAAAAAACTTTAATTATTTTAAACTTTTGATCAGTAGTGTATAAGACAGAAAAAGCAAAAAATAAATAAATAAAAATGTGCAATGGCAGTAGAATGGTAGTACAGCTGAGAGGAATGATCTAAAATGTGCAAAAATCTTTTTTTCAAGGTCCACAAAAAATATTCTTCTTGGATTTAGTGACTTTAATTCAGTCGTGCCCTGGACAGAGTGCCAGAAAGGCCTCCAGCAGTCGGTCTGGTGATGAAAACATTAGGAACACGACCCGCAGCCCCGCCGGCTCTTGTGACCTTTTGAGCTCAGATCAGACTGCCAGGCGCTCTCGTTTCTTCACTAAACAGGAGTTATTCTTCACCTGCTGATTACTCATCACAAAAACATCAAATGACTGCTGGCTCTGAGATTGTTGAATATACAGAGGAAACGCATTGATCCAGAGTGCACCTGTTTACACCTGCATCTCTGACCAGCGAGAGCTTCCGTCAGGTTATTCCATCATTCCATGCTTGCTGTGACATTTACTTAGCTGATATAAGACAAGACAGGGTGCTTCCTTTTAGTGAACCACCATAGAGACAAAAATTACAGATTACCAAGCACACAGCATGCCGTCTTTAGATTGTTCTGTATCCAGCAGAGAAATCTGTGAGGATTATAAGGGTGAACTCAGATGCCCTATGGGGTTACCAAGAGGAGAAGCTACCAAAACATATTGCACAAGCTTACGGTCTTAAAAGAGCAGATTGGCTGCAGTGTTAAAGGTGAACCATGGGGCCGCTGAGATTGTGTGTACATTTCAAAGGTCTGGGGATTGTGAGGATAAAGTGTAACTGAATTAATCCAGCCTTATTTGGTCTTTTCCTAATAATGGCAGGATAAACTAGATTTGCATTACATGAGGGAAATATTGTACCAGAGCATGCATATTGTTAAAGTTGTACTGTAGATAAGTTTAGGTTTTTAGACTTTGGTCATGTGTGAATGTTATGCCATATCAGAGCCACTTTGTGGTGTTTTTTTGACTGTGAATTAATCAGTGTTTTTGAACAAATCTTTCTTGTTCACTTTCATGCACTAATTCAAACTTTTCATTCACTGAAGTCTCTCTTTTGAAGCGCCTGACTGCTTTGCTGGCTTATTCCAGAAAATAGGTTTGGGGCTGAATTAACTGCAGAAGTTTAATTTCAGAGCTGTTTAGAATGTATCCTAACTTGAATGTTTGAAGAATATTAAAATAAAGAAGGAAATTGGCAGGATACTATGACAAAGTGCCTTTTTTATTCAAGCATAATCAGATTGTGATTAATCTTCCCAACCTGGCAACCATGTACATAGACATTTTTGCTCTGCTAAATAATCAGAGCAATGTGCTGATGATCTGAAATTTTCAAAAAACATGTATGAGTTTAGCGATCTCTACTGTGATATTCTGCTCAAATTAAAGTATAATAAAGCTGTTCTGTGTTATTTCACACTGTTATTTGTGCTGTTTGCAGCAACAGAGTCTGTGATCAAACCTTCTCAATGACAAACTCTAATAAATCCAAACATGGTACTATACTGTTTGCAATTGAGGTTGATAAATAAATGCACTCATGCAACCTCGGTGTGGCAATATAAAGTCTGCTTTGATATTTTTGATTTTGATATGATATATTTCACAGTTTTAGCTGGTGAGAGAAGTTTCTTAATTATTTAACAGTTGTCATGTAGAGAGTGTTAATAATATAATAAATCAGAAAACTATGAGGTAAAATAAACCCTGTGTATGAGTTGACATGACTTGATTCATGCTTATGTGAAAGTGCAATAATTCTGATTACATAAAAAGTCAAATCACACCAATCATGATTAATAATTGTGATTATAATTTGAGCAGTGTAATCATTAATATATTTTAAACCATTGTGCAGCCCTAATTTAAATCTGTTGATCTTTTTACTTTGCTACAATGTGCCAACTGTAAAAGAAAAGTAAAGGTAAAAAAGATTGTTCAAAGAGGTTGAACAAACAGGTGGTCCTGCCTCAAATTCACGCTATTGGTTAAGTCTGAAGTTCAACCAAACAATCCAATGTTTTGATAGCGGCAGTCAGTGTTTATACTTTTCAGAGAAATCAACCTCTGAATGTATGACTTACAGTCTACTAAGATATAGTATTTAGCACTTTAACTAGGCCTGGGCGATAAAACGGTGTCGATATTTATCGACGGTATACCTTCTTCGATAACGATATAAAATTTTTCGATATAGTGCACAATATAGGCACGTGCTCTCTGAGTGACGCAGACAGCACACACAAACACGAACACATGCTGAATTGATGGCTGTGCCTGCCTGTGATGAAGAGATTGTGAATAAAAAAATGAATATTAGTCGAATTTAAAATAAACATTTGCATTTGAATGCAAAAATAGTACAATCAAATGTTAGGAGTGCGTCAGGGAGCGTCATCAGTGGAGCACGAGATGCGGTGATAATGATGTAAGTGAAGTTGTTTCATTTTAATGTTTTGTTAGTCTAGCCCACGAGACGTGCAGATGCTGCATTATGCATTCAAAATATTAGAGAAATATAGAAGCTCAATGCGGAGAAGATCTTGAATGGGTTAAAACCGAAACCAAGCCATTCACACAGAACGCAAATTCAGCGCATTTTTTTAGATGGACAAATATGAGTGCTGCACTCGCGTCTCACACAAGAGATGTAGCCATGCAAT
>NW_015650001.1:337654-338114 GCF_001515625.1 Sinocyclocheilus rhinocerous
ATTAAGCAATGCATAAATACATGATGCTGTTTTGTTCATAATTGTTTATGCAATTTACAAAATTATATTTGATTTATATGAGTTAATGTAGACATAATGCAAATTTTTGTATAGACTTATTTCCTTGCGTTGACAATTTAAATGTGCTGCATTATTTAGCTTATTGCGCCCTCCTGTGGCCTTGGGAGACAAGACAAAAATTTCCTTAAAGGTCCCCTGAAGTGCCTTGAAACACGCATCGTTATTCTATGTGGTGACGTAATTTAAACTGAAACAGGAAGACAGGGCGGGACATAGAGCATATATGCCGACTCGCGCAAATGATCCGCTCCGAGCGATCGCGTCCCTGGACCGGAGCCAAAGTCCGTATCAGACTGTGCGCGCTGCCGCGGTTCACGTGACACAACATGAAACCAGACCTCATTTGCCCCAATCGAAAGCATATTTACACTATCTGAAT
>NW_015650001.1:338206-340772 GCF_001515625.1 Sinocyclocheilus rhinocerous
CTCAATAAATTGGGTTAATTTAAAAATACAGTGGTTAAATAAAAATAAAAAATTATATTGCTCTTTGTTTTAAAAAAGGTTATAAAAATTTGTAATAATTATCGATACTGAAACATTATATCGTTGATAAATTTTTTAGCTATATCACCCAGCCCTAACTTTAACATAAAAAAATGACACACTTCAGCTTTAAATTTCACACAGAAACAACAATACAGAATGTGGTGAGTGTATCACACTACTAAAGCACTATCAAATCTTTCTAATCATACCAGGAATGTGCCAGGAAGAGAGGATTTCAGGACACTGAAAGCACAATGAGAGAAAAACACTCACACACATGCTTTCTAGCATTTACTGGGTAGACTATCAGGAAAAGAGATGACAATTTGCAGGGTGCAAGGTTTCACCTCCCCCGGGAATTTTAATTGAACAGTAGGTGCGTTTCCATTACCCTTCAAATTGCGCAAATTGAAATTGCGAATTGAAAATACACCTAATAAAAATGCGTAAATTTAGCAAAAATTCCCATATATCGCAAAAAAGTTTTTACGCTCGCATGAGGTGGTTTTTACGGTGCCCGGGAGGTGATTTGGTCGGTTCACTTAGTTTTGTAGTGGCCACGACATAATAACTCGTGGGAACGTGACAATATGTCGTGGCCACGAGATATTATTTTGAGGGAACGTCATATTAACTCGTGGGAATGTGATATTATGTTGTGGCCACAAGATCATTTTGTCGATGTAACGACATCCTAATGTCGTGGCCTGGAGATGCTATGTTGAGGGAACAACATCCATTTCTCGTGGCCACGACTTCTTATGTTGAGGGAACGACATATTTTTCTCGTGGCCACGAGTTTAATGCGTAAACAATCCTGCGTGACCATAGCAACCCGGGATTATCAGAGATTTATTTATTTATTTATTTTATTTTTATTTAGTCATTTAGCAGAGATGGATTCATTAATATTTTATTTTGAATTAAGAAATTATTATATTATTTATTATAGAATCGTCATGTTTGTGTGTCACCAACCATTCCTAATGTGGATTATCTCTTGTGTTTGGAGTTATATTAAAGACTGTTCCTTGATCCACGTCTCCGCATTGTTCCCTCCGACACAGTTCCTGACAGAAGACCTGACCAACAAAGAAAATTATATTGCGTGTTCACCTCCATTTGTTTTCCGTGTTTTGTACAGTGTTTAGTTTTTTTCCCCCTATGGATCCCCTCGCCGCTAAATTCACCGCCCTAGCCCGTAAGGACCTTCCCATCTTGGAGTATGCGGTTGAGTTTTAATGGCGTTCGACGACGCTGCGCTGAATTCACTGTTCTGGATTGGGGCAAAACACCATTGCCCCGTTGATTTCCCAGACACCACTGGACTAAGCTGGAGGAAAGGTATCATCCGGTGTCTGCCCGCCACGATGGAGAAAGCCATGGACAGCGAGAGCGCGGAGAGGAGCTCTGCCCACTGCACCATGGCTGTGGGTGAGCTTACTGTGTATCTGGGACTGCTGGACTTTGAAGGGGACCTAATAGACTGGGAGGCAGATATATATGCGGACATGCCCATTCTCCTCCCACCTTCCTCGGACTTACCAGTCTGCCCTGAACTGTCTGCCAGCCCTGTTGTTCCCCTGTCTGGTGCGCTCCCAGTGTTGAGAGTCGCGATTTACAGCTTTTATGTAGTTGATGAAAAACATCATCAAGGACACATCCCATCCAAGACACCACCTGTTTAATCTTCTGCCCTCAGGCAGGCGGAACAGATCATTAAGAGCAAAAACGACTCGCTTTCAGAACAGTTTCTTCCCAGTTGCTATCAGGACTTTAAACTCATAAATGCACTAATGTTAAAATACTATTCCAACCACGTTATTCTTTTAACTACAGTCACTTATTTCATTCAAATCTCTTCTGTCTATACTGCTGCTATACAACATGCAATATACAATATATGGAATATTGTACAAGATGCAGTATGTCAATCTGCAATACCACTGTCTGAACACTTTATTTTATCAGAACTTTAAACAAATGCACTAAATAGTATGTCAGGGTGAAATACCAGATCTGGTTACTAAATGTGAAACACTATATCTGCAGTAAAGGTGCAATAACATATGTGCAATAACATACACTACAGTATATGTCAATGTGCAATACTATATCTAGTCACTAAACCATTACAGTTACTCATTCCATTTAAATTGTACTTTTGTATAAACTTACTGTGCATATCAATGTGAAGGCCAACGTGCAATACTATAAATGGTCAGTGTACTCAGATTGCTCAATGTGAATATCATGACTCAGTCACATGTTGTATTTACTTGTAAAATTGTACTGTACAGTCTTATAGTCTTATTTATTGTCTGTGGTTATATGTTTGTTTTTCTAACACCAGTCAGGAGCAGTTCTCCTAATTTCGTTGTATGCAGAAAAATACAATGACAAAGGCGTTCCATTCAAAGTTCAATTCAATTCAATAGTTGAATGTGACCCAAAATACCAAATACATACGGATGAATCCCCTGGAAACATGCCTATATATATA
>NW_015650001.1:341388-354643 GCF_001515625.1 Sinocyclocheilus rhinocerous
TGAGCCAAAATCATCACAATTAAAAGAACCAAAGACTTAAACTACTTCAGTCTGTGTGCATTGAATTTATTTAATACACGAGTTTCACAATTTGAGTTAAATTACTGAAATAAATGCACTTTTCCACGACATTCTAATTTATTGAGATGCACCTGTATAGATACTTATGATATTACAAAATATTTCTATTTCAAATAAATGTTGTACTTTCTACTTTATATAGAATATATAAAGTATATTTGAGGGACTTTCTATCCCTCAAATATACTCATACATCATACTCAAATCCTGAAAATAGTATGATGGCTTCAACAAACACTAAGTAGCAAAAAATCTTCTGAAGAAGTGTGAGTTAACTGTCACATCACACACTAAAGCACCTCTCTATTTAACAAATGAATTACCATTAATACAATATACTTTCACTCTCTCACTCTTCCCATCTGTTCTCCTTGCTCTTCTTTAATGCACATTTTATGCATCCATATTTTACTTGATTGTGCGCATAAATCACCAGAGTCTGTTAAATGAGGCTAATGGCAGCTATGTTAAATATTGATGGCTTGGGCTAAATAGAGCCATTAGCAAAGCCTCTGTGTGGTTGCCTGTAATGCACTTGCATTGTTAAAAATATAGAAGTATTGAGTAATCAATGTTCTTTTTATCATATAGCATTCATTCAAGGCATTAGCAAACACATCAGCACTATTATCACACAGAACTATGACAGAACTATTTGTGTTTCTCAACAAGACGCTTTGATGATTCAATAATGGTGTCTGTGTATCCTGTAGAACAACAGTGAGTCACATTGATTTGTCATAATATTTAATAACATTCTGGCTGATTTTAAACTTAATGTCTATGCGTATTTTTAATGATGAGATGAATCCATGCTTTACAAACATACAAGTCTAAAATTCCAGATGTTCAGCTTATGGGTCAGAGTGAAAGGTAATACCATGTGAAGCATCTGCAGGCAGAAATCACTGCAAATGACTGTTAATGGATTCTTTCAGACGAATGACAGAGCGCTCCAAATCTCAAGAATCTACCTTCATTTCAAACCATTTATCACATGTAGCTATGCTGTCTGACGTCAAGCCTTTTGTACTTTTCTTGAAATCTTTGGAACTTTGTATTGCAGCATTTTTCATGTTATAATTTATGAACAAAAAGGAAGTTTTGTAGAAAGTTTTACCTGTTTTTGTCCATGCAATGAAAGTCAGTGGGGTCCAAAACAACTGATTCTCATCACATGGACAAAAAAAAACACTTGTAACAGTATCGTTTTGTGTGTGTGTGTGTGTGTGTGTATGTGTATGTGTGTGTGTGTGTATGTGTGTGTGTGTGTGTGTGTGTGTGTGGCTTTACAAACATACAAGTCTAAAATTCCAGATGTTCAGCTTATGGGTCAGAGTGAAAGGTAATACCATGTGAAGCATCTGCAGGCAGAAATCACTGCAAATGACTGTTAATGGATTCTTTCAGACGAATGACAGAGCGCTCCAAATCTCAAGAATCTACCTTCATTTCAAACCATTTATCACATGTAGCTATGCTGTCTGACGTCAAGCCTTTTGTACTTTTCTTGAAATCTTTGGAACTTTGTATTGCAGCATTTTTCATGATATAATTTATGAACAAAAAGGAAGTTTTGTAGAAAGTTTTACCTGTTTTTGTCCATGAAATGAAAGTCAGTGGGGTCCAAAACAACTGATTCTCATCACATGGACAAAAAAAAAACACTTGTAACAGTATCGTTTTGTGTGTGTGTGTGTGTGTGTGTATGTGTATGTGTGTGTGTGTGTGTGTGTGTATGTGTGTGTGTGTGTGTGTTCCTCAGAAGAAAGTCAAGTCCAGTCAACTGTATTAAGGCAGTTCATATGCTAAATTTTCATGTTGACTTTATTGAACGTGCTAACTGTTAATTACTTGAAATGGTCACATTTACTCTCAAGTGCTCAAGTATGAGGCATGAATAATTAGCATGGATCTGTGAATGTGTGCTAGACTTTTTTCTTTTTTTCTTTAAGACACAACCATAACTGCAAGTCACTTATAATTATGGCAGTACTCTAACTGTTGCTAATGATTAATGAGACACTATTGTTGTGTAGTTGTTGAAGGGTGGCACATTGCAGAGGTGAATGTCAGCCATTCTGTCCTGGTTGCCATCCAGCCAATCACTACTCACTAGAGTAAGGCTGTCTAAAAATGTGTCAGCTGTATCTGTGCTCTGGTTGGTTTGGGGGAGCTGCTCTTGTTAATTTAAGGAATAGTTCACCCAAAAAAATGAAAATTAGCTGAAAATGTACTCACCCTCAGACCATACCAGATGTAGATGAGTTTGTTTTATTGGAACAGATTTAGAGAAATTTAGCATTACATCACTTGTGCACCAATGGATCTTCTGCAGTGAATGGGTGCCGTCAGAATGAGTGTCCAAAAAAACATCAAAATAATGCACAAGTAATCCACACAACTCAGTCCAGTCTAAAGTCTAAGAAACAAATCCACCATTTAACTTCAAACCATTGCTCCTGGATCCATATTTACACACTTTCAGTGTGTTTGTCTCCAGTGACAGCACTGCAGTGGAAAAAGAAACCATAACTAATTGGTTTCACAACAAGAACTGTTTAACACAATGGTGGAAAAGCAGCTATTATTCAGTTTGCATAATGTGTGTACACAGTGTGTAAACTACAGAAATATTGATGACTCATGTCAGCACAGAAAAGCAGTTTCATGGGGTTTCTAATGGTGTTTCCTCTGCCCTCTAAAACCCACATTCATGTCATGCCTTCAGACTGTATTCAGACAATGCATGTTGTCAGTGAGTTGACAGGGCTGTCGATCCAGATTAAAGTGTTGATAGTACTATTTTAGGATATGCAAGAATGATTCCTTATAGGTAGGTGTTCTGAGGTTAAGGCCAACCAACCAGTCACAATAATCCTCCAGTCCGCTCATTTCACCGTAACAAAAACACACGTTTGTTTTTCTGTCATGATGAGAACTTTACATTGACCTCTATTGCTTTATCCCATACTCCTAAAAGTAACCCTCACATTGGCTTTTTGTATTGTACATTTTCATTATTTGTATGTTAATTTAGCCGTTTTCCTTATGGGCACTGCTGGGTTCTCTCATTAATGTAGGTGGTTTCAGGTTTTACTATGCCATTTTAATCCTTCCAATGTTGGCAAAACCCAAGCCACATAAACACACACACAGAGATTGCTTGCATCTATAAGCAAATTCACTCACCCGGTAAACTGGTTGTTGTTCAGGTGCAGTGATTGAAAACCTTAGGATGATTTCCAAGTCTTTATCCCTGTGAACAGCTATATAAAGTACCTGAGTCTGATCTTTGGAGAAAAAAATGTTCTCTACAAAGTTCAGAGGCTTATAGTTCATCCTTCTAAACTTTTTGAATCAGCACTGAAAACCATTTATTTTGAGATGCTAGTAAATGAAGCATTGACCAATACAGGATTTCTGAGAACTCACTTAAATAGAGTACACTTTCACAACTTTTTTTAACAGACTTAAATACACTTAAAAAAAAAAAAAAGTGCACTTTAATGTCATATTAAAAGTTTTACTTTGAAGTACATTTTAAATAATTGTTTGTCATGCTTAAAAAAGTACACTTACTTTGATGTGCTGACTAACATACTGCTTGATTGTATATTTACATTTTCGATATTACATTTATATTTTATAACAAATTACAATATATTTTTGCATCAGTTCACAATTTTATTTCCATATGTTCTCTTTTTAAACATATGCTAATGTGTATCATTCAATCATTCCTGACTAATTATTTTCCTTTAGAGACCTGAGAGTACATACTTTTTTTTTTAGGTTAATCATAGAGGAATAACTAGATTTTTATATTTTCTGCATGAGTAACATGAATGGTGTTTGCTTGTGCAAAACTTGCTGCTCTAGTGCCAGGGTGGAGGATTTAGCATACGGTGTTCTCGGGCTTATTGGCTAAAAAGTTAAGAGTCCTCCACCAAGTGTCCATGATATTCATATATTTTCAAAAATCATCAATCATACCATTTATAAAAGTAACATCACCTCTTCTCAACAACATGCATGATTTTAGGCATCATTCTTGTTTGTAGCACAATCGCTCCAGGATTAATACTTAGCGCTAGTGGTTTTGAAAACCCCTTTATTTTTACAACAGAAATCGACATTGCAATCCGCCTCCACTACTGCTTTAGCCTGAGCTTTGTTTTCAAGTTAAAGCAGTTGTGTAGGCGTATTACAGTGTTGACTTCTATTGTAAATATGTTCGCAAATAATGCTCAAGTTAACAAAAGCAATGAATCATATGAACATTAATTTCCATTTTTTTGTGTTTTCTGGGCAAGGCATGCTTTTCATAGCTGAAGTTGTTTCAGCATGAAGCAATCATACATGTGCCTGCTTGTCCACGACATAATCAGAGATCTGTAAAGATGCAGCATGACATACAGTAGTAGAAGAAAGTGGATGAATGAGGATTATAAATCAATCTCTTTTCCAAAACCTAGTGTGCTGCCTACATAGGAATCATTTTAGGCACCATAACCACACTCATGAAGCAAAAGGCTTTTCCAAAAGTGCAATACCTTCTTTTGTTCTTTTGGCCAAAAGTTTGTCAATAAAACCCTGTGAACACTCAGTTATGTTTTTTTTTATTTTTTATTTTTTATTGAACTTAGGGGTAGTATAAATAAAGTAAATAAAAGTGGTCCCAGTATAGAACTTTGTTGGATGCCACTTTTAAAATTTGCAGATGTTGATGTAAAACACAATTCTTACTGAGAATGTTTTTTTTTTCATGTAAAACTGAGATAAACCACCTTAAGAACACACCATGAATACCACGTTAATCAGTAAGTAAGGCATGATCAATTTTCTCCAAAATTGAACTAAGATCCAATAAAATCAGACCTATGCAGCTACTAGAATAAACATTAAACAAAATTGCTTTTGAAACATATTTATATTTATCATAAATTGTATCATATCAGTTTATCCAATATTATGGTGACCATGCGTCCTCTTTTTCCTGGAAAAAAAGAGGGTGTATTGCCACCCTATCCAATATGGTGGATGAAGTCCAACTCATCCAGTAACATCAATACAAATTGTTCAGTTATATTAAAAATGTACTGTTTTACTCAATATTTATTTGAACGAAAGGGATACTTTTGTGACAAACAGAATTGCTACCCTGTAAAATAAAACCCTCAGTTATGTTTTTTTTTTTTAAATGTTTTTTTATTGAACTTAGGGGTAGTATAAATAAAGTAAATAAAAGTGGTCCCAGTATAGAACCTTGTTGGATGCCACTTTTAAAATTTGCAGATGTTGATGTAAAACACAATTCTTACTGAGAATTTTTTTTTCATGTAAAACTGAGATAAACCACCTTAAGAACACACCATGAATACCACGTTCATCAGTAAGTAAGGCATGATCAATTTTCTCCAAAATTGAACTAAGATCCAATAAAATCAGACCTATGCAGCTACTAGAATAAACATTAAACAAAATTGCTTTTGAAACATATTTATATTGATCATAAATTGTATCATATCAGTTTATCCAATATTATGGTGACCATGCGTCCTCTTTTTCCTGGAAAAAAAGAGGGTGTATTGCCACCCTATCCAATATGGTGGATGAAGTCCAACTCATCCAGTAACATCAATACAAAGTGTTCAATTATATTAAAAATGTAGCAATGAATCATATGAACATTAATTTCCATTTTTTTTGTGTTTTCTGGGCAAGGCATGCTTTTCATAGCTGAAGTTGTTTCAGCATGAAGCAATCATACATGTGCCTGCTTGTCCACGACATAATCAGAGATCTGTAAAGATGCAGCATGACATACAGTAGTAGAAGAAAGTGGATGAATGAGGATTATAAATCAATCTCTTTTCCAAAACCTAGTGTGCTGCCTACATAGGAATCATTTTAGGCACCATAACCACACTCATGAAGCAAAAGGCTTTTCCAAAAGTGCAATACCTTCTTTTGTTCTTTTGGCCAAAAGTTTGTCAATAAAACCCTGTGAACACTCAGTTATGTTTTTTTTTTTTTTTTATTTTTTATTGAACTTAGGGGTAGTATAAATAAAGTAAATAAAAGTGGTCCCAGTATAGAACCTTGTTGGATGCCACTTTTAAAATTTGCAGATGTTGATGTAAAACACAATTCTTACTGAGAATTTTTTTTTCATGTAAAACTGAGATAAACCACCTTAAGAACACACCATGAATACCACGTTAATCAGTAAGTAAGGCATGATAAATTTTCTCCAAAATTGAAATAAGATCCAATAAAGTCAGACCTATGCAGCTACTAGAATAAACATTAAACAAAATTGCTTTTGAAACATATTTATATTGATCATAAATTGTATCATATCAGTTTATCCAATATTATGGTGACCATGCGTCCTCTTTTTCCTGGAAAAAAAGAGGGTGTATTGCCACCCTATCCAATATGGTGGATGAAGTCCAACTCATCCAGTAACATCAATACAAATTGTT
The DNA here is from genome assembly GCF_001515625.1 of Sinocyclocheilus rhinocerous. Taxonomy (NCBI): domain Eukaryota; kingdom Metazoa; phylum Chordata; class Actinopteri; order Cypriniformes; family Cyprinidae; genus Sinocyclocheilus; species Sinocyclocheilus rhinocerous. Next base: position 347,961 of record NW_015650001.1, read on the forward strand.
CAGTTATATTAAAAATGTACTGTTTTACTCAATATTTATTTGAACGAAAGGGATACTTTTGTGACAAACAGAATTGCTACCCTGTAAAGTCCAAATCAGTTACTTTATGTAGGATGTTGCCTTTGTAGACAGTAGACAATAAGTCAGCTCAGTTGGTTTTGGAACAAAGCCATTGAGTCTCATCTGTGACATATCAGACTTGGTGTTGATAGAAATGGCACGGTAGAGTAAATGGAGTCAGCGGTAGTCCGTGAGTATCGCTGCTGACACAGGCAAAGATGCAGTGACATTAATCTGAACATCTAGGAAGTGACAGCATGTGGGGTGCAATGTGACAAGGGTGTGTGGCACTGGCACTCTCAGACATTTCCTACCGCATTCCTCACTGGCATACAACTGCGCCAACATGCTGGTTCATGACACCAGTATCTCTGAGCCCTCTGTGAGCTTCTAATCAGATCATAGGTCCCTAACTGTCACGTCTCAGTGGGAAAGAGGTGCTCTGGGAACTGCACTTGTTCCCTTACCCCAGTTAAATGGGGTAAAAGGGCGTAGTGGGACAGCGTTTTGGGGTCACACTGTCTGTCTGGCTGTTATTGTCTGCATGCTAATATACTTATTGAACTACAATATTACATTATACATTTTCAATGTTTACAACATGTTAAAGGCATTGCATCTGTATTTGTATTGAAAAGTGCATACATTTTTCACAGTATGTGTTATACTTATTTTTCACTTTTCACTCATTTTTCAATCTAATAAATTCTGATATTTAAAATCTAATTTTAAAGTACCACCCTTTGTCCTGTTATTTTACTCAAAAATATTTCATATTAACAGTGTTCATGTTGAGCCATGTTTACAAAAAAAAGGGTTTGTGTGCAGGTTACTGTATGTAGTTATATCTTGTATGGAAGCCAGTTTCTGTTACAGAATTTAAAAAAATTAATAAATAAAAGAGCAATTGTGACTTTTTATTTCACCATTCTGATTTTTTTCCTCTGAATTCTAAGTTTACATCTCACAAAAAGTAACTTTTTACTTGTAATTGTGAGTTTATATCTCTTTTCATCTCAGAATATGCAATTGTGCATTTATATTTAGTTTTTTTAAAAGTAAGAATGTGAGATACTTCTAAAATAAATGGAAATATCGGTTACACTTTATTTTGATAGTCCACTTTAGACATTATATTAACTATAAGTAACTTTGTAACTACATGTCAACTAATTCTCATTAATTTGCAACTAGATGTCTACTAACTCTCAGAGTAGACAGGGTAGGTTTAGGGTTAGTAGAATGTTGACAAAGAAATTGTTAGAAGATATTAAGCAGACAGTCTACTAATACTCTACTAACTGCTAGTTGACATGTAGTTGCAAAGTTACTTACTGTTAATAGAATGTCTAAAGTGGACTATCGAAATAAAGTGTTACCGAAATATCAGCTAGAGAAATTCACAGGTTCAATAGCTGAGTGCCAGCCTCATTTCACTGGGAAAGAGGTATCAGTGCACCTGTAAGACTTAGTGCGTATTTGTCCATGCATAAATGTGAGATCTCAGTATGTTTGACTGCTGCTGTGGTATTAAACATTGCACTAATGAATTTGTTCAAGTTTGGGTCGCTAAGCCCAGATCTCACCAAAATGGCATGGCTGTAATTATATACGTGTGTCTATCCACTCTCACTGGTCTCTTCAGAGGGGCATGAGTGCAGCCCTGTATTGTGCGCTTTAGTCAGAGAGGTTTGTTTGCTCTTTCATGACAGTCAGTATTCCCATTTTGCAAAATGCCAGAATAAAAGCGAGCCGTTAAATACAAATAGTCAATGGTTGTTTTGTGGCACTTGTAAATTATAAGTGAATGCTCGATGCGTTGCCTGTTTATCGCTTAAGAGACAACCATAGTCACCTCTGTAATTACATTCTCTATTGAATTTAAATAGTATTGAACAATGAAAGCTGCTGGAAATAAAAATCATCACTAAAATGGCAATATTGAATGATTATTGGAGCACAGTTACTGAGACCACTTCATATTATTGGTCACGCTTCATATTATTGTGTTCATTTTATACCTGTTACTTTACTTTACTTTACATTACTATTATTATACTATTATACAGGCCTACTACTGTTCAGACATTTGGGTCAGTCATTGTTTTTTATTAAGAAATTAATACTTTTATTCAGCAAGGACACTGATTGATTATAACTGACAATAAAGACTTTTATTAAATTGGTTAAGTGCTTGCTACTAAATTGTATTATTATTTCTTAACTAATGTTACACTTGCTTGAATAGCTACTGCTACTTAACAAATTAGCTTAAACAACAGACTAGAAATTAAAGGGGTCATATGATGCGATTTCAAGTTTTCCTTTCTCTTTGGAGTGTTACAAGCTGATTGTGCATAGATAAGATCCCTGAAGTTGCAAAGACTAAAGTCTCAAAACCAAAGAGATATTCTTTATCAAAGTTAAGACTCTGCCACGCCCCCCTAAAACTATTGAACATTAAAGCATGTCAACATATTCTGTTATGCCAAATACACAAAATAATGATCTTTAAAAAAGCATCATATGACCCCTTTAAATAAACAAAAATTTAGATTTAAATGCTAGCTTAACTTCAGAGCTTACAGAGATGTGCATGCTGACAGATGTGTGAATGAGCAGCTAAAGTGGAAATAAAGCCCCGTGGGCTGCTAGCATAAAGCTAACTGCGTGTTTTGTCTTTGTACAGTATCTCATTACCCATAGCCTCTGAGCCACTAGTCATTATTTTGCACTTTTCACACCAAATTTTATTTGTGGCCTTTGGGTTTGTTTAATAAGCTCAAACCGCATCTGTGCCAGTTACTTTTTTTTAGCCATTGCTGGCAGAGATTGGATTAAAGATATGATTTAAGAGTTGGCTAAAGTTGCAGCTTTAGGTAGGCTCGAAGATATCCCTTTGTCAGTTTTTTCTTGTTAAGCGAGATTAGCCTAATAGGACTCAAGTGCTATTCCTGGGCAATATTCCCTAGCTTCCTTCTAACAGCATTCCAGCATGTGCTTGAGGTGAGGTCTCAGGTGTTGAAACTGTCACACAGTATTAGCGCTGTCTGAGGCAACAGTGGGGGGAATGAATTTTTAAAGTGCCTCTGGTGCACATAAACTTTCCTGACCCACTGGCTGAATTTTAATTTGCTTAAACAGCTCGTAACAAAATGGATCTGTGGTTTGTTGCTTCACACATCAAACAGCTAAATTGCTAACAGCTAAACCTTTTTGAACAGCTAAATTGACCTTTTTGCCTCAAATTATACTTAATATTAATCACATATTTATTTTCCTAAAGACAAGCATTAAAAGGATACTTCACCCAAAAATAAAAATTCTGTCATTAATTACTCACCCTCATGTCGTTCCAAACCCATAAGACCTTCGTTCATCTTCAGAACACAAATTAAGATATTTTTGGACAAAATCTGAGAGCTTTCTGACCCTCTATAAACAGCAACGTAACTGACCCAAAAACATAGCAAGGACATCGTTAAAATAGTCCCTGTGACATCAGTGGTTCCACCATAATTTTATGAAGCTACGAGAATACTTTTTGTGTGCAAAGAAAACAAAAATAACTTTATTCAACAATTCTTCTCTTCCACTTCACCTTCCTCCACCATTATCGAGAGTACTTTTTGTGAATGCTGATGTCACATGGACTATTTTAACAATGTCCTTACTGTGTTTTTTGTGCCTGGGAACATTTCAGTTACATTGCTGGGTCAGAAAGCTCTCGAATTTCATCAACAATATATTAATTTGTGTTGAGAAGATGAATGAAGGTCTTACGGGTTTGGAACGACATGAGATTGAGTAATTAATGACAGAATTTTCATTTTTGGTTGAACTATTCTTTTAACTCTGATACAAAGTATTTTTTTATTTTATTTAAAGACCATCATACTTAATAATATTATCATACTTAATAAAGTAAGCTTATTTATATACTTTATGTATATATATATATATATATATATATATACTGTATATATATATAAAATGAAAATTCTATCATCGTTAATAGGATAGTAGAATTTTCCAATTCTGACTTTTTACATATTTTTTAAAACTAATAATATTATGTTAGTGTTGAATAAGTGTTTAATTTAGTTTACATAATATAAATAAAGATAAGAATATTCTGTTTGAAAGACCTTAATGCTATTTGATGTCTTTTTAAATATGCATAATCTATTGTCTTATATACTAAAAAAAAAAGCCAGAAAAACGATATAAAACCTATAATAATTTCTGCAGTCAATAAAGCAAGCCAGTTTGTGTTCTGTGCATAAACAATAGAAAATACTATATAAACTATGTTTCTTTTCTTTTTTTTAATTATAGTAAATGTTATTTGCTTTCAGACAAAATGAACAAAACAGGTTTAAACAATGGTTTTCAATTAGACAAATATAAAAATCCACTTTAAATAATTTACATGGTCGTTTTACTTTTTTTTTTTTTCAGTGTACCTAACCTTGACATTCTTAGCCAGTTGGTTTGGTTAATTAAAATACTGGCAGCACAACCTACTGTCCATACCGTAATTCTCTGTCTGTGTGTCCGTGTTTAACGGTTGATCATCTCTCACTGGAAGAGTTTTGACTGGGCCACACATACCTAACTAATCATTATGATGGATTTCTGCAGGACGACAAGAACTTTAGATTTAAGATGAAGTTCCGCATAATGCCTTTCTGTGATCTATTGGAGGCTTTAGTATGCGGTGGGCATGGTGTGTGGGTGACCAGTATGATGGGGGATAAAATGCAAAATTTAAGTAAACATATTTATTTGCTGAAAATATTTAAATATTGAACATGGCGAACACAATTTTATTTTGGTAAAATTACCACTAATGAAATGACTTCTCATGCCTCAAGTTTTATAACATGGTTTGAGGGTTTAGGACAGGCATTTGGCTTTCTCCAAATGTAAGGTCATCTGGAAGATTGAAATAAATTAAATAATGACTCAGCAGAATGTTTTTGTTTTAGTTCTATGCATTGGTCAGCGGTTTTGTGATTCTTAAACAAGATTACTGTATACCTCTTTGTGCTTGTGTCCTGGAGATGGATGGAAGTGATTTCTAAATTATGTAGCCCAGCTATCAGTTCCAAAGCTGGCAAGATTTTAACATTCAGATTTGGATGAGAGATAATCCAGTTCTCCAATTCAGTTTCATAATTGAAGCATTTAAAGTAAAGAGATGAAAAATGAAAACACCACATGAGTGTGAACTGAACATGAGATGAAACCAAATAACAATTCCTACTGGCCCTCCAGAGATATATATATATATATTGATTTTTAACCAACATGTTCTTGTAAGTATCATAGTCCTAATACAATAATCTAAATAATAATAATAATATATTTATTTATAGCAATAATATATTTAGAGCATCACAGACAGAAATGGCAAAAACTTACATGCAAATGATTGATAGATTTAAGATCATTGAAACGTAAGCATTGTGACAGGCTTGAGCCCTGTACTTTTTGCAAAATGGGAAGAGGAATCTAAGGCATCTAACAGCCTCTTAGGTCCTGTTTACACTTGGTATTACGATGCGTTTTGGTCGATCGAATCACAAGTGGACAACGCTAAATACAGGTGTAAACGTTGTATTTTTGTAAACGAAAAGTTTTGAACTCGTCCACTTTCGACCACTTCCAGAGGTAGTCGAAAACGCATTTGACCGGATTGCTTTGGTAGTGTAGATGCTGATGTGGTCGAATGCGTTCGAGCAGCCACAAAAGACCACCTATCTCCGCCTACTGACCTAAATACACGTGTAATCATTGCGAGATGTACAAAGACGCGTGCTTATCAGACGGGATTTAAACTTTGACCGAATTAGAAGTATTCTTTTCTGATAGCACGAAAAAGAAACAACAGCAATAAGTACGAGTAGACGTAATATTAGAGCGCGACAACTTTAGCCCTCCCACTCGTGTTCTGACGCCGACAGAGGGATCTGCCCATTTACCCTCCTCTTGACGCAATCATTACCATGGGGGGTAATCTGGTCAGAAGTGGTCGAAAGTGGACAGAAGAGACAGATTAAAATGAGTATGCGTCTCCATTGTCCACTTGTGATCCGATTGATCAAAACACATCTTAATACCTAGTGTAAACAGGGCCTAAGAGGCTACGCACTAGAACCCAACCAGGCTACTGAAACCTTCAGCTAATCTATAATCTGTGAATTGTGAAATTGCACGTATGTGTGAAAGAATGTGAGCATGTGTATGAATGTGTGTAAACTCCATTTCTACTAAACAACACAGATCTAGCATTTAGCATTTTGTTTTTACAAATTATACACTTTGTTAATAATTATACAGGTTGTTTCACAGTCCATGAATACAGATCAGGCATCGCTGCCAATTTTCATGATCTAATTTTCATGTACATCGAGGGCTGCTCTTTAAAGGGTTAGTTCACCAAAAAATTTGAATTTATTTGTGTTCCAAAAAAAATTATTCTCCCCCATGTTGTTCCAAACCCATACAAATAAATTTATTTATTATTCTCTTAATTTTTGTCCTCTATTGCAAGTCTGGGAGACCAATATTTTCTTCTGAACAGACATGTTCGCTATGATATAATTTTAGATTTATTC
>NW_015650001.1:354737-373804 GCF_001515625.1 Sinocyclocheilus rhinocerous
TATGAAAAACGCGGACATCAATGGTTTAAATAAAATATGAAAACGTAATCATACTGTTGTTGCATCAAAATGTAAAGTAAACAGGCAGGAGACAATGGAAACTAAAAAATAACTCACATCAGTCTCAAAAGAATGATGCTCTCCTATGCCTCTGGCTTTACTCTTAGTAAAAAAAAAAATTTATAACATGATGGAATTATGAACTTTACTTGCCTTAACCGTCTTTCCCTCTCTTTTGAAGAAGCTGAGAAAATCGCCTCCTCACACAAGCAGGGTTCTGTGTCGTCAACTCCCGGCGCGGGCACAATGAAGCCACAAAGCTCAACATGTCTGAAATATTACATGCAAAACATTACTTCAACAATTATCACTTCATCAGCCTCAAAATAATTAGGCTAGACTTTATTACATTACGCCGTTTCCTTTAGGAATCTACATTCAGTTTAACCGGCGAAAAAGGAGATGACAAATTAACATGTAAATATGTTAATAACCCTCTATTCTTTTCGGATTATTTCCACCTTCCGTGAAATCTCAAAATACTATCGGACTCAAACAATGAATGATGACTTTACATTTTTAATCTTTACTTACCATAAACAGTCTTTCACTCGCTTCCATCTGAAGACGCTGAGAAAATGACGGCTTTTCGCACTGGTGTCGTCCGATGTTAACGTGACGTGCGTGCTCTCTTTCACGTCCGCGTTCCCAACCCAGCACCGCTGGGTTATAGATCAAGACCAATTTTCAACCCAAAATTGGGTTAAAACAACCCAACGTCCTTACCCAGCAGTCTCAACCCAGCGTTTTTTAGAGTGTACGTAACTTTGCATGTACGTGTCAACTTAACCCTTACCAAACGGTCTACTAATGAGAGACATGTAGTTGCAAATTAACGAGAGTTAGTTGACATGTAGTTGCAAAGTTACTTATAGTTAGTGAATGTCTAAAGTGGACTACCAAAATAAAGTGTTAACTTATATTCTACTTACCTTGAAGTTAAACAATGATAGTGAATCTGGAGGCATGCAATGAGGGGGGAAAAACGGTATACACTGTAAAAATTTGTAAACTGATTATTGGAGTATGTTTTCTGAAAAAAATCTGTCTCGTGTCACTTGCAATTTCTTTGAATTATTTTTGAAATTTACTAGTAATTTATAAGTGAGAATAGTTTCAAATCAATTTTTTTTTCAGTGAAATTTCTTTGTAAAACATAATACAATAGGCATTGTTTTATTTTTAACAATCATGAGTGCACAACAGTCTGAAACCTCTGCAACAGTGTCAGTCATTAGATCACCATCCTGTAGGCCTACTCATCTGGCTTCAAGTCAAAATGAAACCGCATTTTACTTCCATAATGTTTAGTGATGATTTAAAAAAAAATCTAAATAAAGGAAACTGTTGCAAAACATTCTGTGAGCAAAGGTGGTTTAAATTGTGTATTTCTAGAACAAATGAGGCAGTAGCATAGCAGCTGCCATTGACATGAATGTGCATGCTAATGGTTACATTGTGATGAAAGATCACAAATCATTATTTTTAAATACTGTCAAATTTTTAAATTTAATTTGTTTCCAGAGCAACTGGATTATTAGTCTTTTGTATTCACCACAACAAGCTGAATGAATTTGAAAGGTCATTTAAGTGACTGTCCCAGCCTGCCCAGAGACTGGAACAGAATGGAATTTGAAACGTTTTAGCCAAAAATGTTTCCATGGTAAAGGTGTTTTTTGCAGAAACGTTTCAGATTTCGTTCTGTTCTCCGACTACAGCTGAAGTATGGGTGGGATGTGGATCGATAACCAGGTGAGTAACTGTTACTACACTTTGGGATGCCAACCAGGGTTAGGGAGTAACGGCGTTACGTAATCAGGATACAAAAATCTAGTAACTGTAATCCATTACCAGTGTTGGGCAAGTTACTCTGAAAATGTAATCAAATGACTGATTACTGATTACTCATTTTAAAAGTAATCACGTTACTGTTCTGATTACTTTATTTCAAAAGTAATTAGTAATTAATTACATTACTAGTTACGTTACTTTTTTCTCCATTAAGTTTATGAAATCCCAGCATACACGCTCCCGATAAATATTTGTTATTAAAGCATCAACATTCACAGAACACTGTTATTTTTAACTAAAGCAAGCGGCTGCTGCGTGCATGGTTTGGCATGGCAGAATGCCAGCAAAGAGCGCTGCATTTATAATCTCTAAAAAGACATCTCAGTTCATCGCAATCTCACAAATCTCTGTTATAACACAATAAATATATGCATAATGAATCTTACATAATGTCTACAATTCGTGTGTTATAATGAGAGGATTCGTGAGCACGCAAATTTCAGCACTGCATTGCTCAACGCTGCATACACGTGTTTTAGCCTAAATAGAAATAGCTTGCACCTGCTAATCGTTTATATTTTATATTAGTTCATGTTGCTTTTGTGTAATCGATGAATAACAATTTATTTGTTTTAGATATTTTATGTTTAGATATTTCTATTTTGCAGGAGTCCCGTTAATCATTTTATTCTCCCGCATCCCTCACACACACACAAGTGTCTACCCGCTCGCACCAGCACTCGCCCATCTTGTCCCGTGCCGCCCGCTGTTGCATCGGGTCTCGCGGGAGCAGGTCTCTAATCCACTGGCACTTGACTCGACAGTACATGAGCTACATCCTTTTTATAATCTCTAGATTATAAAACACTGCATTCTGTCAGCAAATAACACCCGTTTACAATTATTCTCCTCAAACGCGGGATGAGACGCTGCTACAGTTAATTAATTACGATGCTTCCTGCTTTGAAAAACATTTTCATGTCTGCAAATTTCACAGTTATTTTGTTTTCAAAGAGGATAAAGGAAATAACATAGTTGTACAGCAAAAGCTATGCATGAAGACTCTTGCTTTAAAAAAGGCTACTCAACCGACTTGAACATTTGCAGGTACGACTAGCATGAAAATAATCTCGGCATGATGTCTAGCTTTTGAGGATCTTTTGGTCTACTTCACTTTGTCAGGCAGGTCCTATTTAAGAGATTTCTTGATTGCGAACAGGTGTGGCAGTAATCAGGCCTGGGTGTGGCTAGAGAAATTGAACTCAGGTGTGATAAACCACAGTTTTAACAGGGGGGCAAACACTTCTTCACACAGGGCCATGTAGTTTTGCATTTTGTTTTCCCTTAATAATAAAAACCTTAATTTAAAAACTGCATTGTCGTTTTTACTTGTGTTATCTTTGACTAATATTTAAACTTGTTTGATGATCTGAAACATTAAAGTGTGACAAACATGCAAAAAAATAAGAAATCAGGAAGGGGGCCAACACTTTTTCACACCACTGTATGTATATGGTGTACATTTTTCAATGTTGTGTATAAACTATATTTATTTTTACTTGTACATGTTAAATAAATAAAAAATAATAATAAAAATAAAACTGTAATACTAAACTGTATAGCCACTAGATGTCTGCATAGCCTTTTATGTAAATATACGGGCTGTAATATCTAGATGGTGAAACAAGACACGCTTTTTAATAGTTTCAACTAGTTTTTACTATAGTTTTTATTAGTTTTAATTTTAAAGTCATAGTTAAATAAAAGTACTTTTGACTTATTTACATATGTAACTTGAAGTACTCCAAAAGGAATCAGATTACATTACTTTTATATTGTGGTACTTGGATTACGTTACTGAATACTTTTTTAATGAAGTAATTTGTAACTGTAACGGAATACATTTTAAAAGTAACCCTCCCAACCCTGATGCCAACACATGGATGCCTAGTGAGCTACCTTGCTGCTTACTTCATAGGCAGCATATTAGTTGAAACAGAACCTGCATGTATGCAACAATTTGGATCATGTGTTATTTGATAACCAATAACACATCACTGACTTCCTTTCAAATTTATGCGATAATAGTTGTGGTAGAAATGTCACAGAAATATATGAGAAGTGTTATAAACTGAATGCTATACCTGTCACAAAGTTGTCAATGGCTTTTCTTATAAAACAAAAATTTTTCTCCGTATAAATTCTGAAAATAGATCAATCAAAAAAGAATGTTTAATGGCAAACATTAAGCTGTCGATTAGAGTTGTATGGTAGAATATTATTCCGAAATCCAAATTCATCCCATTTTTAAACTGAGCTTGTTGCAATCCATTCTGGGACTGCATCCTACAAGTTATCTTGCCTATGATACATTAGAGGTTTAAAAAAGGGAAATTCTGTCATCATTTTCTCACCCTCATGTCGTTCCAAACCTATGACTTTCTTTTTCCGTGGAACATAAAAGATATTTTGAGAACTGTCTCAATGTTTTTTATATCCATACAATGGAAGTCAATGGTCATCAAAACCGTTTGGTTACCAACATTGTTCAGAAAATCTTCTTTTATGTTCCACAGAAGCAAGAAAGTCATTCAGGTTTAGAACAACATGAGGGTGAGTAAATGATGAAGAAAAGTAAATTTTTGATATGCAACCTATGTAGGCCACCTTCTAGGATTTAGTCTGTATCTGTACTGTGATCATATCTGTTACCTTCATGTTCTGTTCTAACATCTCTCTCTAAACCATGTGAGTAATTGAGCTGGATGTGTTGTAAGGGCTAGTGTATCCTGTCCGCTGCTATCTGCTTCATCACGCAAGCAAGAGCTTGTAGCAAAGACAGCGACATGGTCAACAGTCTGTGACCTTCTTTTGCCCAGAGGCTTCTGCAGAAAAGTAGGATAATGAGCGTGTTGTTTTTATACTGTAGATCAGTAGTCCAGGTCTTAATTGCACTGCAAACATTCTTTGTTCTTGTATGCTATCCTGATTGCTCACATTCAGCAAACAGTGAAATGAGTTTAGGGAGCCAATGAGGCTCACACTGCTTGCCTTATTACTCGACATGATGCTTGCAGCTTTAATCAGTGGAAAAAAACAACATCGGGGGCATTCCAGTTCTCGGTCTTGTTTTGGGAGTAGAGGTGGGGATTGTGACCAAAATACGTCATGTTACGAGGTATTTTATATTATGCTAACTGTATATATCCATTGCCTAAAATTCAGCCAAAAATATTTTATGCATTGTATAATGATGCAGTAATGCCTATTTTTAATAGTTCATCATTTTTCATTTATATTTACTTTTTTATATTTGTAACAAAGCAAAAGCATGTAGTTCTGTAAGGACCACTATCGTCAAAGATAACTTACAATTAGCATACATTTTAGGTTGGGGGTATGGTTCTGTTCTGGGCAACACTCCCTGCCCATCTATGCAGCCTAGCATGGATAGGAGCAGGGAGAGCATAAATAACCCCCCTAGGGTAAACTGAACAGAACCAACATTAATGATTAATGTAGCAGATATCATCAATGTTCTAAGTGATTATTTTATATATCAACATAATTCAGTGGTCTGACTCAAGAAGAAATATCCAATGCCAAGTCCTGACTGGACGAGAGGAGGAGTTGGGGATGGAGGTGGGTGATTAGCTCCTGAGCAAAGCGATAGCTGCTGAATAATGACTGAAAGGACCATATAAAGGGAATTATGATTGGCGTAGTATTCCTATAGGTAGACATGGATCAGCTGAGTGTCAGCTGATGCGAGCTTGACTAACGTGACCTGCCAGAACTAACGTCATCAATGTTCTAAGTGATTATTTTATATATCAACATAATTCAGTGGTCTGACTCAAGAAGAAATATCCAATGCCAAGTCCTGACTGGACGAGAGGAGGAGTTGGGGATGGAGGTGGGTGATTAGCTCCTGAGCAAAGCGATAGCTGCTGAATAATGACTGAAAGGACCTTATAAAGGGAATTATGATTGGCATCGTATTCCTATAGGTAGACGTGGATCAGCTGAGTGTCAGCTGATGCGAGCTTGACTAACGTGACCTGCCAGAACTAACGCTACGCTCCATTTTTGTGAATTTTGGGACTTTGGAGCCCCTACAGTAAAGTGAGTGGAACTGACTGTCGTAAATGTATCACTGTTGTAATTACAGAACAAAGACTTTAAAATAGCTTTTGATTTCTAAAAGTTCAAAGTTGTGACATTACTTGGCAACCATAAACAACTGTATAAACCAATGTAGTAACAATGTGTCAATATTAAATCGCTTTTATGAAGCTGTCTGCTGTCTTTTTGAAAGAAGTTAATAGGAACATTTTAATTAATCTAGGGCCAGTTAAAGGTGACAGTAAAAACATTAATAGTTTTTTTTTTTCAAATTAATAATGTTTGAGATTTGAAGTTTCTTTCATCAAAGAATCCTGGGGAGGGGGTGGGGAAGAATGAAGCACTTTTTTTAATGATTTTATTTATTTTTAAGTTTTAATTTTGAACATTAATAATAACAACAACAACAATAATAATAAATGTTTCTTGAGCAGCAAATTATTACTGTACAATATGACTGTTTTTTACTGTATTTTTGATCAAATAAATGCAGCCTTGGTGAGCATGAGAAACAAAAACATGAAACATGAAAAATCTTAGTTACACTTTATTTTAAGGTGTCCTTGTTACAGTGTAATTATAAATTTAAGTACTGAGTAATATTAAGTAACTACATGTACTTTCTATATGGTTAAGATTAGGATTAGGGTTTGGCTTTGGGTTACTGTAATTATGCATAATTTATTGTTATTATAATAGTAACTGCATGTAACGTGTAACAAGGACACCTTAAAATAAAGTGTTACCAATCTTACTATCCCCAAACTTTTCAATGGTAGTGTATGATTTAGTTTTCTGCTTTGTGAGATATTTTTAAAATAGCAACTGGAATATACAATGATATAAATTACATTTCTACCATGTATGTCACCGATTACATGATACATATTATCATAACGTTCAGCTTTATTTGAGGGTATATTGTGCATTTGGTGTTTGATAACGCGTTGAACTCTTTAACTCTTTCCATCTGTGCTTTAGGCTGTGTGGTGATAGCTGAAGCCTTCCTATGAGGTGAGCATATCGGTGTGGACCCCCATCTCCCCTCCCAGTGCCAGCAGCAGCAGCAGCAGCAGCAGCAGGACTAAGGGATGTCACAAGTATTCCTCCTTCTGACCCTGCTCTGTTTCTCCTCCTGCATCCAGGTCAGAGCTTATTCCCCTTCCTCTCTGTTTCTGTCACTCTCTCTTAAGGTGACCAGATATTTGTGAAAAAATCAGCACAGTTACACATGTGCTCATTTTTGTTACTTACCTCTCAATATTCTGAAGAGGAAGCAGCGGTTGTACTTCTTTATATAATACTTACTGTTACCAATATCAGTTTCAATCATTTATTTATAGCCATCAGACCAAAGCCAAAAATGAATGATCTGGACAAATGGCGCTCTGTAACTCCATCAAGACGTGGGCCATGGCTCGTATAATCGGGACTGCCCTGATTTTATCTGGACATCTCAGCCCTCTACGAACACCTTGGCAATTGAATCGCCATTGGCTAGTAAATTTTTTAGTTTACTCGCCAGACTGATATATATACTGCTCACCCTACTGTCTCCCTAACAGGGGCTTGATAGGCCCTGCTTTATGTACTTTATACTTTAGTATACTTTTAAGAAGAGTACTTTTTATGGAAGTAATGTACTTTAAAAGAATGTACTTAAGTGTGAGCTAAATGTTATTTGCAATTAAATGAAAATGCATTATAGTTTAAAATTATTTTAAATGTAAGTTGAACTTTAGAGTGCTTTATTGACTCACTTAAGCAAGACTGAAGTACATCTTAAAATTTAATTTCATAATTATATCTGTTGTCTTTAAAGCATGGTTAAAGTGTGCTGACGAATGTACTCACTAGCATTTATGGTAATAATTGTCATTTATATTGAAACTTGTTTATCATCTATTTAAATATTTTGTATGTATATCATCTATTTAAATACATAATAAACACAAGCACTTTAAATGTTTTTTAGTCAAATTAATGTCAACACATCAGAATAAGTGTATCGCTAAAGACAATGAATACATAGCCTACTGATTTAAAATGAACTTAAACGTAAAATGTTTAATTTGACATTTTTACAAAGTGCACTTTTTAAAAGTGTGTTTGTTAAGAAACAATCATAAAAGAGTTTGTTTGTGTGTGTGTGTGTGTATATATATATATATATATAAACGTCAAGCCAGATAAATATATATAAATAAAGCTGAGAACAAATAGAAATGCCACACACGCACCGCTCAGCTCTTTTTCGAGTTGGCTTAGAGTCTGAGCATTATGCAACTCACTGAAGATTAGATTAGCCATTAATTAAGCATATTTATGTGAGAAAAAAAGAAAAACAAGAACATCACAGAGGTTCATTAATAAAGCCCAGCTTGCAGAAGTTCAGCAGTCGCTGTAATTTATGGTTAGATTTCAATACTCCATCTACACCCAAGGTAAGTGACGCAACACACTGCTTTGTTGTTTGTAATGGGATGTTCACCTCAGTATGAGGCTTATATAATGTATTTTAGTCACTATTTACTTGGGAAAGACCAGCCTTGACATTGTTCTAGCTAACTTATTTTGTGTTTTACAGAAATAAAAATGTAATTATAATACTTAATTCATTTAACCTTTTCATGCGGTC
The DNA here is from genome assembly GCF_001515625.1 of Sinocyclocheilus rhinocerous. NCBI lineage: Eukaryota > Metazoa > Chordata > Actinopteri > Cypriniformes > Cyprinidae > Sinocyclocheilus > Sinocyclocheilus rhinocerous. The sequence goes on from NW_015650001.1 coordinate 363,352, forward strand.
TTACTAATTGGCTCTTGCAGGTGTCATCTGCTGCATCCCTCAAAACTTTGATGGCAAGATGGATGATGTACCGAGACGAATGTTTTCTAAATATTAGCAGAGAACCACCGATGACAGGTGAGTTGTTCAGCATCCTTCCACAAGTAATGGCTGGATTCGCAGTCACAGTCGTGTGTAAGTTCAGTAGAGGTCTTTCATAGACCCTGTCGACAGCCATGATGAAAGTGCACAGTGCTGTTAAGGGATGTATGTTGGAAAACACTGCTGAGACTTCTGATTTAGGGGTCATGTCACATACTGATCCTGTCCAGCACTGCAAACAGAGCAGAGGAGACTTTAACATGGTTTAATGGTTGTTTTTCTAGGTCTTGTGTGCAACAGAACATTTGATAAGTATGCCTGCTGGCCGGATGCACTGCCCAATACTACAGTGAGTGTGGCCTGCCCCTGGTACTTGCCCTGGCACAAGGAAGGTAAGACTGCTGGTAATATAACATTCACATTGATAACATTTCTAGGTCATATTTGATCCTGAAATCAAAAGAAAGAAACATATTTTTAGACTGTTAAGATTTATTTACATTGTGAGATTCACTGTAATCAAGGTTTAAAGGAATAGTTCAACCAAACATGAAATTTGCTAAAAAAAAAAAATGCTAAAGATGTAGATGAAATTTAGGATCATATCACTTACTCACCAATGGATCCTCTGCAGTGAATGGGTGCCGTCAGAATGAGAGTCCAAACAGCTGAAAAAAACATCACAGTAACATCTACAAGTAATCCCAGGGTTTCCGGGGGTCTTAAAAAAAGTCTAAAAAGTCTTAAATTTAGTTGTATCAAATTTAAGGCCTTAAAAAGTCTTAAATTGTACAAGAAAGTCTCGTTTTAGACGTTTTTTTATTTCCTGTTTTTGCTCTATTTCACCAACAAAAATCATTCCAAACACAGCCACAGCGCTGTTTTGCGTCTCTGAGCAACACAACGCTGTTTTGTTCCTAAATGAATCAACCGTGTAAATGTTTCGGTTCAATCGCAATGACTCACTTAACAGTGACTGGCAGTTTTAATTTCACACACTTTTATAAAAAATGGCTTAAAGGTAAAAATGCCCATAAAACTCGTTGGAAATAATTAATTTCTATCACTGCTGTGAACTGACCACACAGAATATAAAGAATATAAAAAAATTCAGGAGTCAGCTGTCAACCCAATTAGATATAAGATATCAGCACCATAACACACTCTATAGCAAAATATTGTCTAATTATCGTTATCGATAGAATCCAAGAAAATGATCGAGATATCCTTTTTTTTTGTCAATATCGCACACCCCTAATTTATGTTATTTAATTGATATAATAACTTATTGAAAATAATTGTTTAAATTAATATAATAATTGATACTTTTGACTCATCCATTTTCTTAAAAATGGTTTAAAGGCTGAAATGTAAAGTTTATCATTTTATAAAACTTTGTGTTTTTGTGAAAACTTGTATCTGAACTGTAAATTATGCTTTTTACAGTAATTTTACAGTTTCATATGGTACTATAGACATTGCCCTACCCCGCTCATATGGTATTAATTTTATTTGTGCAGGTCTTAAAAAGGTCTTAAATTTGAGCTTAAAAATCTTGCAGAAACCCTGAATCCATACCACGTGTGTGTTTGTCAGAAAAAAAAATGTGTATCTGAGTGTGAGTGATTGAATTTTAAGCAAATGGTCATTTTTGGTTGAACTATTCCTTTAAAATGTATTCACATTTACAAGCCAGTCTAGACCATTTTACATTAACAGTTTACTCTTTATTTGTCAGGATACAAATACAAAAATTCAACTTAAAACTTATTTACACTTGATTAAGCTTGAAATATGATTTTAGCTGTTTCAACAGTCAAAAGACTCCAAACCCCTTCCAATTATTTGTGTTATTTATGGCAGTTATGTATGGCTCTAACATTTAAATAATCACAGTTGTACACATTGCCACCATTATGCACATTGCATAAAGTAGGTTTCATTTTCTTTATGCAAAATACAATTTTAAATTATTTTCATTTTGGGGTGAAATATTAGCTGGGCATGTACTGACAGGTTGCACATTATGTATTATGAGTAAATTTATGTCCATAATTGTGTGAGAAAAAAAGGCGCAGCGTGTGTGTGTGTGCGCGAGCGAGCGAGCGAGAGAGAGAGCGCGAGAGAGAGCACGAGAGAGCGACAGAGAGAGAGAGAGAGCGAGAGGGGGGGTCACATCACAAACACATACCAGCTTCATCACTGTCTGTCACGCGACTCTGTTCCCCTTTCGGGCTCTGTCTTTACATTTATTTTGAAAGATGAAGCTCGCGATTATGGTAAGGGGAGTTACATTTCCGACGAGTGCTTGCGGTGTTCGGCCAATCACAATGTACTGGGTCAGCTGGCCAATCAGAGCAGACTGCGCTTGTCGGAAGGCGGGACTTTGTAGAAAACGAAGCGTTTGAGAGAGGCGGGGCATAGAGGACCTACAATAATGTACAGTATTTGAAAAATAATGTGTTTTTTGAACATTAAAGCATGTCAACATATTCTGTTACACCAAATACACAAAATAATGATCTTTAAAAAAGCATCATATGACCCCTTTAATACAGAGTTCATTTTTTACTCATTTTTTTTTAAATATAGTCACTATTTCATGGTGTGATATTTATTCGGATGTAATTTGGCCAGCAAAAATCACAAACTTGTGAAATAACAAAAATGTGTCAAACTGTAACAGACAATACTTGAGCAAAATTTTCAAAAATGTTTGAAAAAAGTCGAATTATGTTTAAATGTTTATCAAACATACTGTAGAAAACATTTATCCATATAAATTTTAACCTATAAGATCCTAATATAATAGCACTATAAGTAAACTGAAATATTAATAGAATTACAGTGTGTGGTCAATGGATTGTACTGTTGTTTAACTTCATACCGATTGTTCAGTTGACAAAACCAACACGTTCTCACTCCCAACTCGTCACATATTGACGCTTGGTCAGGACCCCTTTTCGTCGCTTTTTTTCATTTTTCGACGCGCAGGGGTATTCTTTTAGCATCACTTTTCGACGTGCAGGGTCCTCCATTGTTTTCAGTTGTTTGTCTTAATTTAATGGTTTGCATGCATTTGTAAAAAATAGAAATAATTTTATATAAATTTATACTTTTATTGGAGCACGTAACCCCACCCCTACCCTAAACAATATAGAACACGTAACAGGCAAATATAAGTGCAGTCACAGGTTTTTATTGCAAACACCTACCATAAAAAGCAGTATAAAAGTATTATAAACAAGTCGTGTTGCATTCCAAGTCTTCTGAAGCCATACGATCTCTTTATGTGAAGAAGAGAGTAAAACATAACGTTTTAATCACTGAAAATAATCCCGCTCCCTCAAAGCACTCACATCTCATTCAAAAAGATACTTCCATATTTTAGCATGACGCAATCAGTCACGAGACGCACAAAAGCCAATGGCATTTCACAACCAAGGCTGATGTAAGGCTTCTTCTTGCGGCATTTTTTGAATTTGCCGCACAGACTGCAGCACACAGGATGAGCTTTACGGCGGACGGAGATGGCGATCGCGTCTATTCCTCTCACAAATCAATCGTTTTGCCTCGGAAGACTTGGAATATTAATACTTTTTGAATAAATTATGACTGTAGTTGTATCTGCCTGTTATATCCTGTGTTTTATTGACAAATGGTAGGTTTAGGAGAAGGGGTTGGTTGGGTTACGTGCTTATAAATGTGTAAATACTGTAATACAAATAAAACAGTTGTGACTGTTAGTGTTTACATTGAAAAACCATACCCCAGCATATATGCAATATTGTCAATATTATTACCCAACATATAATTTAATCATGATGATAAAATTCCCAATGCCTTTCGCGTCGGCATATTGACGCCAAGGGTTTCTTATTTAAAGCAATGGAGGACCCTGCATGTCGAAAAATTACGCTAAAGGGGTACCCTGTGCATCAAAAAGTGACACGAAGGTGTCCTGACCAAGCGCCAATATGTGACGAGTTGGGAGTGAGAATGTGTTGACAAAACATCTTTCCAAAGACTTTCAGTGGACAAAAACTCCATAAAACATTTTATAAAGTAGTGAGTTTTAAAAAAAGACGTGATCTAGGACCTTTATACAGTTCATGCCAATGTAAAGACTGAAAGTCTGTCCCTCACAATCTCATTTCCATCCACCCTAAATTCAATATGGTGTTCACCTGTGCATTTGTGTCATTGTCTGAGCGAATGTATTTGTATGTCTGTGTTCAGCAACACTACGGACAGATCCTCAGTCAGTTCCAGGCCATGTACACCATTGGATATTCCCTGTCTCTTGCGGCGCTAGTGCTGGCGTTGGGCATCCTGGTGGCCTTTAGGTAACATTCAAGCCAACTGGGAATTTATTCCTTCTGCTTACATTTTAAATTGAAAACATGTTTAGCATCAGTTTTTGGATCTTTGGTTGTGTCTGTGGTTAAGGAGTTGGGCTTCTTTGTGTGAACGGTGTGATGCCTTTTGATTTTTATTCATTGCACTCTGATCCCCGCAGGAAGCTGCACTGCATGAGAAACAACATTCACATGAACTTGTTTGCCTCCTTCATCCTGCGAGCCTCTTCTATTCTCATCAAAGATGCCATGTTGGAAAGGCCTGATGACTTCCATGTTGGTCAGGACATCACCACTGAACTGGAGGTGGAGTGGCTGGTTAAAAACGAGGTCCAATAACCTGCTGTCTTTCTTTGTTATTATTGTTATTAAAAGATGATAATATACTGTACTACCATTCAAAAGTTTGGGGGCAGTAAGAATTTTAAGGTTTTTAAACAAGTCTCTACTGCTTAACCAAGACGGCATTTATTTTAAATGGTAAAAATTCTAATATTGTGAGATATTATTACAATTTAAAATAACTTTTTTTCTATTTTATATATTTTTAATAAAGGTGAATGTACTCATCATTACTCCAGTTTTCAGTGTCTCTTGACACTTTAGAAATCATTCTAATATGCTGATTTGCTGCTCAGGAGACATTTCTTATTATCAAGGTTAAAACAATTGCTGCTTTATATTATTGTGGAAACTGTGGGTTTTTTTCAGGTTTCTTTGATGAATGGAAAGTTGAGAAGAACAGCATTTATTTAAAATAGAAATAGTCTTTATGTCTTTTGATCAATTTAGTGCATCCTTGCTGAATAAAAGTATCAATTTCTTTATAAAAAAAAAAAAAATGTACAAACCCCAAACTTTTGAATTGTAGTGTGTATCTCTGGATTAATTCACATTTGTAATAATCCTATATCTATGTAATTATTTTCAAAAGAATATTCAGGGTTATTTACAATTTAATTTACAGCATGCTGTGTGAATTCTTCAATTAGGGGAACTTTTCAGTTCCTTCTGTTGTGTTTTTAAGAAAACTAAAAGTACAAAAGGCATCATTCTACTTTTAAAAGGTAGATTTAATGCAATTTGTAAGAATCAGTGTTCTCAATATAACTGATGAATTATTGCTAATATATTAGCTAGTTTTGACATATACCGTATTGTCCCGAATATAAGACGATATTTTTTTCTTGGAAATACATCTGAAAAAACGCGGTCGTCTTTATTCATGTTAAAAATGATTAGTATATGTAAAAATACCATAAATGCTGAAAAATTGTTAGTTTATGATAGCTATTTTGGTAACTAATTTCAATGTTTAGTTTGCTTATTTGTGTAGTATATGATTTATTTAAAGGGGTCATCGGTTGTCCATTTTCCACAAGTTGATATGATTCTTTAGGGTCTTAATGAAAAGTCTATAACATACTTTGGTTAAAATTTCTCATTGGTAGTGTAAAACAACAAAAACAGCTCTGCACACAGCAACCCGTTTTAGTCCATGTTCCTTTAAATGCTAATGAGCTCTGCTGGCCCTGCCCCTCTCTTCCGTGGGGTGACGAGCCGTTCTCATGCGACTGTTTACTTTAGCCGCGGAACTTGCTAACTAGCACGTTATTAGGAAAGGTGATTTGCAAAGATTCATAAAAGAACCTTATACTCACTTCTTCTGGAGGTGAAGCTGGATCACGAATGATTTGCACGAACATAAACGCATTTAGGTAGATCGGGGATCGGCGCATTCCCTTCAAAAACATGTAATCCACTGCGTCTTCAGTGGCTCAGATGTCGGGAGTAAATTATGACTGCTATGTTCATTATTACGTCCAACAACAAAACACCTCAATCGCTTAGGAAACATTCTTGTCTCCATCTGCTCCGGCGGTGAAACAATGGCGGACTGATGACAGCTCACTCAGGGCGGGTCTAAGGAAAACACCAGTGTCAATCAAACAATCGTGGGAGGGGCCTGGGTCTGTGTGACGTCACACAGCCAAGAAGCTGAGAACGGTTTGATTTGAGAAAGGGGATATTATTTATATAGATTAAAAAAAACACTGAGTGGATTTTTATCATTATAGGGTGGATGTGTACAAACACTGCCAACACACATTTATGTTCAATCAACATGTAAAAGTGAATTTGGCATCCGATGACCCCTTTAAATTTTCTCCAATAATTTTTTCACCTTCTATAAATGCATATGCAACAAAGATAGCCACAAAAATAACTGACCTTTTCATTGCTAATTTTTCACCATGTGTCTGTAATAAACCCTGACATTAGTTTAATGCCAAAAGAGGGTTTTCACTGGTGAAAGCTGTTAGTAAATCAGACCTTTAATGCTACAAACATTTTTACGGAAGTTTTCATTAAAAGTTATTTAATAACAACAAAAAATTACTTAATTCTTAAAACTTTTTATGCTAATATGCTGCCCATAAACCTTACAGTATGTTGTAAATGACCAGGAATATTCCTTAAAATGCATGTTAGTATAGATTAAGTTAAGTACCTATTTACTGTGCAAATAAATCTGAATGGAGGCGGCAGGTTAAAATTTAGCCGAAAGCTTTCAGTGACCCCAAAATCAACGTGTGCTTTTCAGACGGCGGTCGGCTGCAGGGTTGCAATGGTGATGATGCAGTACAGCATACTGGCCAACAACTACTGGCTGCTGGTGGAGGGCATCTACCTGCACAGCCTTCTGGTCGTCACAGTCTTGACGGAGAGGAATTACTTCGCCATCTACCAGTGTATCGGCTGGGGTGAGAGGTTCAGAGCTTTTACACCGTGAACTCCATTAACAGGGTTTAAGAGCTTCCTCATACATAGCATGTCCAAACAGAGTGTGGCAGATGGTTTATGCCTCGTGTCACAAGGTCTCTCTTTCTCTTTCTCCCTCAGGTGCCCCTCTGATATTCGTGTTGCCATGGGTGATCGTGAAGTACTTGTACGAGAATGAAGAGTAAGTTCTGGAGCCACGTGTTATGAGTGTGTTTGCGACTGATGAAAGCCAGCGCTCGTCAAACAGTCAGTGTGTTTTTTGCGGCTGGAGAGTTGGCCGACATCATCACTGTAGCTTTTGTTTTATAACAAATCAAATACATAAATTGTGGACACAAGCTACCCAGATACTATGTCAAATGCTTCAACATCCACTCCAGTCTTTCGATTTTGCTTGTAGCAGCCAACATATCACATTGTGCGTGTAAAATCTCATAAGTCTTTCACTCAGTCACTGTTATTGTTGGAAGGGCTTTCAAGATGTAAATTTATTTTAATGACCCTTTGGGAGTGCTGAGGTTACATATTTAATGACTGCTGCACACATTTTCCATAAGTTAGTCTGCTATACATCAGATGTATTGTAAGTAGCACATTCGTAATAAATTATGTGAAGAGAAAAAATTAGTATCTTAAATGTAAAATGGAGTTTCCATATGGTATTTATTAAACATGGCTTTTTCTACTGTACAGTGCAGTGAAAAGGTTTTTGCCCCCTTCCTGTTTTTTTTTTATTTTTTGTATATTTGTCACACTTAAAAGATTCAGATCATCAAACAAATTTTAATATTACACAAAGATAATGCAAGTAAATAAAAAATGCAGTTTTTAAATGATGATTTCATTTATTAAGGGAAAAAAGCTGACCAAACCTACCTGGCCCTATGTGAAAAATTAATTGCCCCCTCCTGTTAAATCATGAAAGAACTGTGATTAACCACATTATTTTAGAAAGCTGAGTTAAATTTCACTAGCCACACGCAGGCCTGATTACTGCCAGACCTGTTGAATCAAGAAATCACTTAAATAGAACCTGTCTGACAAAGTGAAGCATGCTTAAAGAGCAACACATCATGCCGCGATCTAAAGAAATTCAAGAACAGATGAGAAACAAAATAGTTGACATGTATCAGCCTGGAAAGGGTTATGAAGCCATTTCTAAGGCTTTGGGACTCCAGCGAACCACGGTCAGAGCCATTATTCACAAATGGAGAAAGCTTGGAACAGTGGTGAACCTTCCCAGGAGTGGCCGGCCTACCAAAATTACTCCAAGAGCGCAACGACGACTCATCCAGGAGGTCATAAAAGAACCCAGAACAACATCTAAAGAACTGCAGGCCTCACTTGCCTCAATTAAGGTCAGTGTTCATGATTCAACAATAAAAAAAAATAGACTGGCATCCATGGGAGAGTTCCAAGGCAAAAGCCATTGCTGACCAAGAAGAACACAAAGGCTCGTTCACATTTGCCAAAAAATATCTTGTTTATCCCCAAGACTTTTGGGCAAATATTCTGTGGACTGATGAGACAAAAGTTGAACTTTTTGGAAGGTGTGTGTCCCGTTACATTTGGCGTAAAACCAACACAGCATTTCATAAAATCAACATCATATCAACAGTCAAACGTGGTTGTGATGTCTGGGGCTGCTTTGCAGCTTCAGGGCCTGGATGACTTGCCATAATTGATGGAACCATGGATTCTGCTCTCTATCAGAAAATCCTGAAGGAGAATGTCCGGCCGTCAGTTTGTGACCTCAAGCTCAAGCGCACTTGGGTTCTGCAGCAGGACAATGATCCCAAACACACCAGCAAGTCCACCTTTGAATGGCTCAAGAAAAACAAAATTAAGGTTTTGGAGTGGCCAAGTCAAAGTCCGGACTTAAATCCGATTGAGATGCTGTGGCATGACCTTAAACAGTCCATTAATGCTCGAAAACCCTCCAATGGGGCTGAATTAACAATTCTGCAAAGAAGAGTGGGCCAAAATTCCTCCACAGCGATGTGAAAAACGCATTGCCAGTTATCGCAAACGCTTGATTGCAGTTGTTGCTGCAAAGGGTGGCACAACCAGTTATAGATTTATAAAATTTGTTTGATGATCTGAATCATTCAAGTGTGACAAATATGTAAAAAAAAAAAAAAACAGCAAAAACTTTCACACCACTGTATATATACTCTATAGACAAATTTCGTGTAGACGTCACAGTTACGTCACTCGTAGCTGCACGCGCATTGTGGTGGCAGAAAAATACTGGTAACAAGTGGAGTGAAACGGGAAAAATCCACAGAATAAGAGATAAAATGTATTGTTGTGCCTTTGGATGTCAGAATCGGAATGCAAATCATTTTTATAGAATTCTGTCGTCAAAAACACCATTTGAAGCTAAACGCAGACGTTTAAACGTACAGACTAATGAATGAAACCTGCTATGATTACTCTGCATTTAAAGCATAAATTTGATTAAAAAATTGGTCTATACATAATATTCACATATGCGGTTCATAATAGTAACATAATATATTAGCCCTACAGTTACAGCATGAAATACTATTTAAACCTATAACATTTTACATTTACCTATTTTGTCTCACAATTCTGACTTATTTTCTCGCAAATGCAACTTTATATCTCGTATTTCGGACTTTATAACTCGATTTAACTCAACAATAGCGAGTTTGTCCATTCGGAGGGAAAAAAAGCCAGAAGTGTGGGATATAAACTCAAAAGAGAGAATGACGAGTTGATTTTTCTTATCAGAATTGTGATATATAATCTCGCAATTGCGAGAATAAAGTCAGAATTTTGAAATATAAACTCAAATTTACCTTTTTTTTTATTCTTTTATTCCATGGTTTCCATAGACCGCAACTTGAAAACTGTAATTTTCTGCCACCAAATAGGCTCCGCCCACAACAAACGTAATCACTGTTTGCAAACACCAAATTGGTCTATTAGAGCTTGATGATAAAGCTAAAAATAATATTCAAGTTCAAGTTTATTTGTATAGCGCTTTTTACGATACAAATCGTTGCAAAGCAACTTTACAGAAAATTAAGTTTCTACAATATTTAGTAGTAGCTTATCAGTGGTGACTGTCAGATTATGTACATATGGCAGAATGTACGGAAAAATCAATTAAAGACGTAATCAAACAGAAGATGAACACTATTAACAGCAATTATTATATGATGAAATCAAACTTATAGCAAAGTTTGGTAGTTCTGTATGTT
>NW_015650001.1:374219-419168 GCF_001515625.1 Sinocyclocheilus rhinocerous
CATGGTCAAGTCAAGTCAAGTCACCTTTATTTATATAGCGCTTTTAACAATACAGATTGTGTCAAAGCAACTGAACAGCATTAATTAGGAAAATAGTGTGTCAATAATGCAAAATGACAATAGTAAACACTAATTTTCCAGTTAAAGACAGTTCATCATTGAATTCAGTGATGTCTTCATTCAGCTCAGTTCAGTTTAAATAGTATCTTTGCAATCATTTGCAATCAAGTCAACAATATCGCTGGAAATGAAGTGTCCCCAACTAAGCAAGCCAGAGGCGACAGCGGCAAGGAACCAAAACTCCATCGGTGACAGAATGGAGAAAAAACCTTGGGAGAAACCAGGCTCAGTCGGGGGGCCAGTTCTCCTCTGGCCAGACCAAACCAGCAGTTCAATTTCAGGCTGCAGCAAAGTCACATTGTGCAGAAGACTCATCTGGTTCCTGTGGTCTTGTCCCGGTGGTCGTCTGAGACAAGGTCTTTACAGGGGAATAACATCTGTATCTGGGGCTCATCTAGTTGTCCTGGTCTCCGCTGTCTTTCAGGGCTGTAGAGGTCCTCTCTAGGTGCTGATCCACCATCTGGTCTGAATACGTACTGGATCCGGGTGACTGCAGTGACCATCTGATCTGGATACAGACTGGATCTGGTGGGTTGTTTCAGGGTTGGCATCATCTGAGGTCCTCTGAGGGGTTGGCATCATCTCTTCTCAGGTGTTCTGGATCCAGACTGAAGCTTGTGTAAATCCTAGTTACATCCCGTGGCAAAAACAGAGAAACAAATAGGGACATAATTAGCGTAGCTGCTGTTCCAACCAAGCAAAATTGATTTGTTTAACCCAAACTAAAGAATAATAATGTGCATTTGATCAGATATAACTGCAGTACAAGATTATGAGATGCATTATTTGAATGCTTGGCCAAAGAGATGTGTCTTTAATTTAGATTTAAACAGAGAGAGTGTGTCTGAACCCCGAACGTTATCAGGAATGCTATTCCAGAGTTTGGGAGCCAAATGCGAAAAAGCTCTACCTCCTTTAGTGGACTTTGCTATCCTAGGTACTACCAAAAGTCCAGAGTTTTGTGACCTTAGGGAGCGTGATGGATTGTAGCGTGGTAGAAGACTAGTTAGGTACGCATGAGCTAACCCATTAAGGGCCTTATAGGCAAGTAATAATATTTTGTAACTGATTCGGAACTTAATAGGTAGCCAGTGCAGAGACTGTAAAATTGGGTTAATATGATCATATTTTCTTGACCTGGTAAGGACTCTAGCCGCTGCATTTTGGACCACCTGTGGCTTGTTTATTGAAGATGCAGGACAACCACCTAGCAGTGCATTACAATAGTCCAGTCTAGAGGTCATGAATGCATGAAGTAGCTTTTCTGCATCAGAAACAGGTAACATGTTTCGTAACTTGGCAATGTTTCTAAGTTGGAAGAATGCTGTTTTTGTAACATGGGAAATATGATTTTCAAAAGACAAGTTGCTGTCTAATATAACACCCAGATTTTTGACTGTAGAAGAAGTAACAGTACATCCGTCTAGTTGCAAATTGTAATCCAAGAGATTCTGTGTACTGTTTTTGGGTCCAATAAGTAATATCTCTGTCTTATCCAATATCTTTGTATTTTTCTGCTTCAATCATAATTTCGGTCAAATATCCATGTTTTTGCCTATATATTTTTGTACTAACATATTTTAATACATAAAAACTCACACTTACACATTTCTTGTGTGATGAAGCTAAATGATTGTTGAATCTGAATTTTGAATTATTTCAATGAAACTTATTTCATGGTTCATGGAAATGAATCAAACATGCTTGTCTAAAAATTACAATACAATTACAAAAATTACAGTTGCTCTGAAACTTAGGTCACAAAACGAACAAAAAAAAAACTCATATAATATACTTTAAAGTTGTCTAATTGTATTAAATATAACTTAAAACTATAATACATTTTCACTAATTGCAATTGATGTGCAATTGAGTGTCCTGAAAACATTACATTTAATTCACACTTTAAAGGGATAGTTCACCCAAAAATTCCAAACCTGTATGGCTGAAGATACACGGGGCAACTTTTTGAGCAATTTTGCCGGGCAACTTTTTTTGAGCAATGTTGCTTGGGCACTTTCACACTGAGAATGGATAACAAATGTCTATCTGGATACTTTAGATCGGTTATGTGTCTCATCTGGTTGCCCGTTGGCGGCAACATTGCTCAAAAAGTTGCCCCGTGTATCATCAGCCTATGAGTTTCTTTCTTCTGTTGAACACAAAAGAAGATATTTAGAAGAATGTTGGTAACCTAACAGCTAACGGTATCCATTGACTTTCATAGTATTTTTTTTTTTCATACTGTGTAAGTCAATGGCTACTATTTGGTCACCAACATTCTTCAAAATATCTTCTTTTGTGTTCAACAGAAGAAAGAAACGCATACAGGGTTGGAAAAACTTCAAGATAAGTAAATAATGACAAGATTTTTATTTTTGGGTGAACTATCCCTTTAAGTGTATTATTTCCATTAATTACTTCGCAAAAGGAATAGCCCGCCCCATTTCTATAGTTTTTCTATAGCTCAGCAGCAGGCACAGAGACTGACATAAATCATGTAATTTGTATATCTGTGGCCACACTTTAATGTGTCATGGCCTACTAGGGCTTGAGAACAGGTTCATACTGTCCCACACTCATCACCCCGTCCATCCAGCTGAACTTACCCTTCCTGAGCAGATAAAAGAATCACTCCTTCCTATTGATAAGCTGCGTATTATCCCCATTCAGATAGCATGTCATCTGTCATGTGTCTAGGATGGCTATTTGTTGCAGTGTCGCTGATTTTTTTTCCACACTATCACTCCAGATACTGAGATAATAATAATAATACCTTTATTTAACCAGGAAAAGACTCACTGAGATTAAAATCTCTTTTCCAGGAGTGTCCTGGCCAAGATAGGCAGCCGAGTTTGCATATACAAATAAACAACATAGTTACAACATACATTACAAAACCAACATATAACCGGTTAAAAACAATTACACACCATTAAGTTGCTCTCAAGATTACATAATAAAGACTTAAAATAATTATAAGACACCAAGTTTTGTAACTTCATCTCCTTTTGAAGAAGATTCCAATCTGAAGCTGCAGCATATTTAAAAGAGGTTTTACCAAGCTCAGTTCTGACAAAAGGTATACAGAGATTGTAAATTGATTGAGAACGCAATGAATGATTTCCAATTAAAGTCCTTTGTATAAAACAACAGAGATACTTTGGCAAATGACCCAAAATTGTCTTATATATCAACAAATGCCAGTGAATTTTTCTCTGTATTCTCAAGGAAGGCCATGCAACTCTTTCATATAATTCACAATGATGAGTTAAACATTTACAATCAGTAATAAATCTCAGAGCACCATGGTACAAAACATCCAAGGAAGAAAGAAGGTAAGAGGGGGCATGCTGGTAAACCACATCCCCATAGTCGAGAATCGGTAGAAATGTAGCGGACACTAGTTTTTTCCTCACCTTAAATGGGAAACATGACTTATTTCTAAAGAAAAACCCTAACTTCTTCTTTAATTTTTTACTCAGATACTTAATATGTGAACCAAAACGTAATTTGTTATCAATGATAATACCCAGATATTTGTACTCTGACACTGAGGTAATTTGGCTCCCCTGAGAAGTTTGAAGGACAACAGAGTTCTCTAAAGAAGTTCTAGAATTTGAAAATAGCATACATTTAGTTTTTTCAACATTTAAAACCAACTTCAAAGCATGAAACCTGTTTTGGATAATATCAAAAACAGACTGTAATGCAGCCACAGATTGTTGCTTAGAGGGAGCTGAACAGTATACAATAGTATCATCTTCGTAAAAATAGAACCTTGCTTTATCAATATTAAAATCAAGGCAATTTATATATATATACTGAATAATAATGGTTCCAACACAGATCCTTGTGGAACTCCCTTGACAACCTCTATAAGATCTGACTGAACACCTTCCACCTGGACACATTGGGTTCTACCCTTTAAATAAGCAGTGAATCATAAAATAAAATGTTCTGATAGTCCTACCCATCTAAGCCTATCTAATAATATGTTGTGATCCACAGTATCGAAGGCCTTTGATAAGTCAATAAAAAGACATGCACAATGTTGTTTATTATCTAATGACTCCACGATATCATTTAAAACTTTTAAGGTGGCTGTAGTAGTTATGTCCTTTTTACGGAAACCAGACTGATTATTAGACAAAATGTTATGACCATTTAAATACTGTCAACTGTTTACTAACTAGATTTTCCAAAAGTGTTGAGAGAATACAGAGCTTAGATATAGGTCTATAATTATCCATTGAAGAAAGATCACCCCCTTTTGACAGAGGAACAACAAATGCTGATTTCCAGATCTTAGGAATTGTATTAGTTAGTAATGAGAGATTAAAAAGATATGTCAACGGAGGAGAAATAAAATCAGCCGCTAGTTTTAAAAACAGCGGAGCAATATGATCAGGACCTGGCGATTTATTCACATTTAATTCTTTTAAAGCAGAACAAACATCAGAGAGAGGAATTTGTTGGAAAACAGACTCTCTTGTCCATAAGTTACGTTCAGCTTCAAGAAATTCTAAATCAGAAATCATATCATTACTTATTGGAAATAAAGACCCTGATACAATAAAGTGACTGTTAAAACTATTAAGCATTTGCTTTTTATGTGTAATTTTAGTAGAGTCTGTCAATATACAAGAGGGAAGCTCTGTAAATGTTTTGTTACCAGTTAGGACTTTAATATTATTCCACAGCTTCCTAGGATGTGTCAGATTTTCTGTAGTTTTATCAAGAAAGTAATCGGATTTAGACTTTCTAATCGCTATAGAAACTGAAGAATATTTATGCGGAGCATTTGTAAAGACAAGATCTATTAATGTAGATTTTTCTGGGAATTTCAAATTAGGCCTAGTGGGTGTATTTACCAATTGAAAAAGATTATGACTATCACAAAACAATTTAAAATCATCAGATATTGAGTGCGTCCAATTAAGATTAAAATCACCCATTAAGATCAGTTCCTTGTAATTCAAAGAGGCCAATGAATGCATCATAGAATGTAAAACACAGCTAGAAGCTGAAGGAGGTCTGTAACAACCAGCTAAAGTGAGCTGAAGGGTCTTAGACAGAAATATTTAAAGCTAAGAGTTCATACTGTTTAGCTATTGACACTGAAAGTATTAATGATGCCTCAAGATGTTCTTTGACATAAATTGCACCCCCCCCCACCCCTTTTTAACCTATCTGCTCTAAAAACCTTATAACCAGTAATACTAATCTCGTTGTCTGTGATAGATTTATTAATCCAGGATTCAGATATGACTATAACATCCGCATTTGTATTTTCAGCCCAAATATACACCATATCCAACTTAGGCAACAGACTACGAACATTTAAATGTATAAAACCCAATCCAGACCTTGATCTCAACTCGACTGGGGTAGTAAAGTTTGAAGCAACATGAGGTCCTGGGTTTGGAGATACATTCCCAGACATTAATAACATTATTACTATTAAACTCCTTCGTTTAACTGAATTACTCACTCTAATTCTAGTCATCGGCCCCAAACAAAAAAATATATTAAGCGTACAATAATTTACCTCCCTAGATAAAGCGCATCTCAAAAAATCAAAATACATAAAATTCATGGGGTACAACATCCCATAGTGTTGTTCAAAAATGACAGAGTTAGTAGATACTCCATAATATGTCCAACTATCAAAATATACCAATGATGAATTATACGATAAAAATGGACCTGAAGCAAACCCGCTGCCACTTGTATATACTTGACAAAATGTCCAAAACAAACTTTAAAAGAACATGCTTCCAGTGGTTAAACACCTCATACTGTACACAAGCAAGTTGACAGCCACAAAACTCCAAATAAGCCCGTAAAACAAAGGCAGACACGTTCCAGTCTCTTGTGCTCTTGATGAAGATCCCCGCCACACAGCCAATGTAGACCCAAAATGCAGACTTGTAGACTGATGCCTTTGCGCAATGTAATAAGCGTGAGCAATTCAACAAAAACAGTCAGATTTAAATCCAAATCCCGATCAAACAAAGCTTTGTGATCTTAAAACTCCAGAATTCAGGCTGAGACGGCAGCACACAGTCACGCACAGATGAGATGACTTGATCCGGACGACTTGTAGACAATGCTTCAAAAACAGTTATATTTAAATCCAAATCCCGATCAAACAAAGCCACGCGGGCCCAGAACTCCAAGATTCAGGCTTAGATGGTAGCACACAGCCACACACACAAAACAAAAAATGGCTTAAGCCGGACAACTTGTAGACTGATGGCTTTGTGCGATGCCGCAAACGTGAAGACTGATGTCTTTGCGCGATGACGCAAACGTGAAATGCAAACGTGAACTTTGCAACAGAAGCAGTCAGATATGAATCCAAATCCCAATCAAGCAGAACTTAGTGGGCTTACAACTCCAGGACTCAGGCCCAAAAGGCAGCACACAATCACGCAAAGCTGAGATGACTTGAGACACACCCGTCTGCGGAAGCAACACGCTGAATCCCCTGTGGAGCACAAGCTGGCCACATCTCACTAAATAAACACGGCGTTGACAGCTGGATCGTTTCAAATAAAAGAAGATTATTTTCTTTTTTCTTCTTTAAATTCAACACCACATTTATGGTGTCAATAGTCCACTTAAAACACGAGAATCAAAATAAACAGAGACAAGTACTAACACTAGCAAACTAACGAGCTGCCATCTTGGATGGGAATACCAAGTGCTGATATGATTGGATATGACTCTAAATTCTGATATAATGCAGAATTTTCAGTGCGCAGGTTCTCTGTATGCATTGAAATACTACTATATTTGTCAAAATGCAAAATGTGCAGTATGCAACAAAATAACACACTGCAATGCACTTGATGAATGAACCGGAAGTAATATCAGCCACACTTTTTAACATCTAGTTCTTTATGCATTATTTAATCGAACTGCCAAAAGACATTTTATATACAAAATTGGAGTTAAAAAAACATGTAACTGTACTTACATTAAGATGATGGCTGGATGTTCTTAATGATGTAGGCTACTGAATTAAAACAAATATGCATTATGAAGTCATGTGACAACAAATTAGCATAGCACTATATACACAGTGTATGTAGAGTATTCAGTAAAAACGTAAGCTAGTATTTCTTTCTGAACATTATTCATATTATTAATTCAACATTATTTTGCTGCAGTTGCTGATATTTATATGGTCAAAAAAGTAAGATGAAATTCTGATAGCTTGTAATGTAAATCAATGAGTTCTTTATAAGAGACTACTTGCAAAAAAATCAGTTGTCACACTATATCTCACATAGATTAATATGTCTAGTAGGATGATATTTAAATGTTTCGTTTTATTAACAAAGCTCTGAATTTTTTATTGTTATAGGCAACAAAAAATAAATAAAAAAATAAAAATAATAATGCAATGCAATACAATGATGACTGAGAGGCACGCAAATAAATGTCCCTCGAAAGCCTGTTATATCATATTTGATACTCACATTTAACATGTATTTAAAAAAAACTATGAATAATCAAGTAAACTTACGTTGCTTCAGTAATCTTTGTTTAAATATATAGTTCAGTCATGAAACTCTAGATGGCGCAGGCGACTGGTTGTTAACGTAACCAATGATATTCAAAGAGTAAAACGACTTGGCACAGGCTGATTGGTTCATGCTGCATAAGCAGCCAATGAGCTTACTGCCTTGCATTTATATAGCTGGCTAGCATTCACTTGAGATTCCTGCAGCGCGCTCTCAGAGTTTCTCTGAAACCCTCCACCTTCCCCAGCTCCACCTGTATAGATCTGCTACTGGTTATTCAATTCAGCAGCAGCATAGCAGATCTGTTCCACCAAAACCAAATACATTAACATTGTCATATCCATCACCATGCTAAAATCTTCTGAGAGTTGTCATGATTGAACTACATTTTGTCTGTATTGAATATATTTAATGAACATAAGTAGGCCATATATTTGCTCATTTACAGTGATGTATTTGATCTCTTGTTGTTGATCAGATGCTGGGTGCAGAATATTAACATGGAGTATTGGTGGATTATTCGTTCGCCAATCCTGCTGGCCGTATTGGTGAGTGAGAGCCTCGATCCCTCATCAGCCTCTCTCAGCTGTACTTATCTGCCCAAGTGTCCCATATTCAGAGCACTGCTAATGACACGTTACCTCCTGTAATGCCACTTTACCTCCACCCTTGAAGTCAACATGAATTCAAAATTGCTTTTTAGCCTTTATTATCTAGGATACTGGTGATTTGGACAGTAAAGCGAAGGAAAGAGTGGGAATGAGTTCAGGACCCGTAAACACAACAGCTCCATATACAGTATGTTATGTGCTGATATCACAATTCCCAATCAATCAATCACTTCACCATCAAACAAGGCCATCATATATATTGTTTTGTCATTGAATATTCCGTTTTACTTAGAAATGAATCAGATTATAGTAAACTCTAATGCAGACTCATCCTTCATATGTCTCCACAGCTTCAGCAACCCATGTTTGAAAAGGAAAGAGCTCAGAAATAAACAGAAGCAAATTTTGCTTTTAATGTGTTAGTAAATGTTGAAATGAACAATACATATTGTTAATAAATGCTTTAGAAGTATGTTTCATTGCTAGTTCATGTTAACTTAACTAATGCTAACAAATTAAACCTTATTGTAGTGTGTTTTCAAAAATTCTGTGTCAGAGAATAAATTGGCATGATTAGTCTACATTAAAAGGAATATAATTACAAAACTAATGAAATTCAGTAATGACATTTTCTGTTCTGCCATTCCAATTCAACAACCTGTGGCCATTTCAATTAAAATTCATATTCATGAAATGAAAAAAGGCCAATTCTGCCTATTTTGCCCGATCTTTACACCCACACCACACACATAGTAAGAATTTTGATGATACTGATATTACTGTGACCCAGGCTTGACTATATTTTCTGACATAATCGAAGGAGTGTGAAGAACACAGTAAGGTTAAATGTGTTATGCTGTTTTATGCACTGCAGTTCCATCTATGCTCACACCATCACACCCAATTGCATTGCATTTGGCTTAGCATTAAACACAACATTCAAAATTGAAGTAATTTCCATTATGCACGAAGCACAGCGCCATATGATGTCGACTCTCAGTACATCAGGAAGCTACTACACAGAATATGTTTTAGGGTCTACAGCTATGATTTCAAAGAATTACTTTCCCCCTCCTCCAGTGTCTTATTTCCACATGATTGCATTGAAAGGCGCAATACTGTGCAAAATTGCCATGCATCCATAATGCTCACATTGGCTACGAGGTGCAGATGAGCATTTTGCAATGTGCAACGATGTTTCTGCATATCTGTCAGCGTCTCAAGTGTTCCTGTAGTGGGCAGGAATTCCTATGTTTGAATTCTCCCAAGGCTGGAGCACTGGACTAATAATAATGCCATTCTCAGACTCCGCCAAGCATCGCTGACTTCCTTCCCCCTACACTCCTCGCTGCCCCAGTCCCTCATTTTGAGTCATTTGTTGTGCTGTGAGGAAACTGTTGAGTCAGTTTTGTGGCATAATGGTCTTAACCAGGGCATTATGATTTTTTTTTCTCTGTCCAGATTAACTTTTTCATCTTCATACACATCATCAAGATCCTCGTGTCCAAACTGAGGGCGCACCAAATGAGATATTCTGACTACAAGTTCCGGTGGGTGTCCAACAGTTAAAGGGTTAATTCACCCAAAAGTGAAATGCCTGGCATCATTTATTCCAAACCACTATGAGTTCCTTTTGCTTCAGTGGAACACAAAAGATATTTTGATGAAACACACAGTGAGCTGTCAATAAATGCATTATAAAAGTAACCCATACAACTATATTTAAGGTTTTATGAAGTCAAACAATAACTTTGAAAGAACATTTAAATGTTTTGCATCTCAATTGGTTATAAGAGACATGAAAACCAATTGCATTTGTAACATTGACAGCAATGATGTAATACGGTAATGCACCATATCCACCATACTTTAATCATTTGCATGTATTCGTGAAAGAAATTTGAGACCTGCATTAAAGTGGACAGATATTCTTTATATAACAACGTTTCACTCTGTTCCCCACATGAAGCCTTTGTCCTTAGAGTTCTTGTATTTTAAACTGTAAGTAGAGAATAATATCATACCTAAACTACTCTAGAAAGAATGAAAATCGTACAAGTTTGAAATGACATCAGGGATAGTAAATAATGACAGAATTTTCTGTAACACTTTACTTTAAGGTCCAGTTCTCACTATTAACTAGTTGCTTATTATCATGCATATTACTGGCATATTGGCTGTATATTAGTACTTATAAAGCTCATATTATTGCCTTATTCTGTGTGACCATGTTTTAGATCTCTTAATTCTACCCCATACCTAAACTTAACAACTACCTTACTAACTATTAATAAGCAGCAAATTAGGAGTTTAATGAGGCAAAAGTCATAGTTAATAGTTAGTTAATAGTCAGAATTGGTCCCCAAACTATAAAGTGTGACCGAATTTGTATTTTTGGGTGAACTTTGAGCATTTACACAATGTTGTGCATTTGTTTCTAGATTAACTGTCTATCTTTGTGTTTTTCTTCCAATTTCAGGCTTGCTAAGTCAACCCTCACCCTGATTCCGTTACTGGGGATCCATTCGGTCCTGTTTTCATTTGTTACTGATGAGTCTACCTCACATGGTGCTCTATCCCTGCGCCTCACAAAGCTATTTATCGACCTATTCTTCAACTCCTTCCAGGTCAGGAAGTCTTAATAACCCATCACTCTAACCAGGGTTGGCAAAACTCTGAATTTTAGATTTGTTTACCTTTCAATTAGTGAAGTTTTAGTGGAATGATGGGACAAGGAATTTACTAAATTTCAGTTAATTAGTCTAAACCATTTTCAGAAACTGAATTGGAATCTAAAAGGCACTCTCAAGTGAATTCAATTTTGAATGCCGCACAACTCTGACCCTCGCTGACAGATGCATAACAAGCTCAAAATTGCTCAGAACAAGCTCAGGTATAATAACAAATTAAAAATTGTTATGTTCTCGATATGCCACTCAGTCGTGGATAAACAGAGGAATCACCTCACCCTGCCAAAATCTCCTTAAAAGCCCCATATGCTGCAAATTAGCAATGCATTTTAAATGTCCGTTGATTGGGCAGCAGCTTTGAAAAAAAATTTATTGACATTCTGTAGCTTATTTTGCAGCGTCAGAACTAATTGCTTTAAGTACGCAGATGCTACAAATTGGCTGACTCACCCTTTACAAACTGGTAATGACAGTCGAGTGGAGCGCAGCTGCAATGTGTCGAATTTGTATCATCTGCCTGGAGGAATTGCCCTGATGAGATTTTTCACATGCGTAAAGATTCAGAGTAAGGGAGAGAACAAGTGAGGCCATAAGGCTTGACTTATGTTTCCATCTGTCAACACTTCATCCTTATTGGCTTTTGAATATCTTACTGCAGATTGCACTAAATGAACTCATTCAAAGTATCAGGTTTAGCTCATTCGCAAAATAAACTGATTATTACTTTTATCGATTTCTGAAAGCTCTTTGTTTTTATTTATGTTTGACTATGAACAACCTGGAAAAAAATAGAGTTTAGCTCAGCTTTTTGCAGTAAAATTAACGTTTATGCAAAGAAACTTACAGGACAGTCATGATATACATTTGTGCTCCCTGGGAATCAAACCCATGGACTAGTCGAGCTACAGAAATTGTATGGTATTTCCTGCTGAAAAGAACAGCTTGAATTGCAGATCCAGGGCAGATTATGATGGTTAGTGCTGGTTGAATTTAAAAGTAGGGTCAGAGTTAGAACTGTTTAGTTATTACTTTGTGATCAAATAAAGATGTTCACCAACGAACAAGACCTACTTGGGTAAATCACTTTGTGTGGTCTGACCTTCTGGTGAAGTTGATTGACCAAGAAAGTCTTGCCAGCACAGCCAGTTAAAAAGCCTGGTTGGAAAACAAACATCCTATTGGGACCAGCATCCAAAACACAACATAAACCAGTGATCAGCTATACTGTGGTGTTTTTCCCAAAAGCATTGTTAGCCAGATATGATCACAAGTTCCACTGTTCCCAAAACTGTAGTTCAAACGAACATTCACAAACAGCATTGCAAAGTTGTGTGGTTAGTTTGTTGTTAGCATGACATGGATGTCTGATGAGCAACACAATTAATACAGTTTTGGGAAACAGTCATGACTAGCTACATAATTTCTTCAACAATGCATCATACTATGGTAGTTAAGCAACAAGTTGTACGTCATTTTAGGGGAAATGCATCCCTGGACATTTCAGCAGCAACTTTTTTAATTGCTTATTCATGCTCTGACATGTTCACAGGGGCTGCTGGTAGCCATCTTATATTGCTTCGTCAACAAGGAGGTAAGTTCAATTTTTTTTTTTAAATGTACAAAATCTCACAAAGATGGCCCCGTCCTCACACATCTGTTTCCTAACCATTCTGTGCATCTTCTTGATTGGTCAGGTTCAGTCTGAGATTCTGAAGAAATGGAGACGTTGGAAGCTTGGGAGGGACATAGAGGAGGAGTACCGTCACACCTACAGCCAGTCCCTTCAGATGAAAAGTGGCAGCATCATGGTCCCTCCTTCCAACCTCTCGCGGCTGCCTGATATCGCTACCACTACCTCCCGGCTCGGCAGTCCAGAAGAGAAGCAGATGCTGGTGTCCAACAGCCAGAATGGTATGGGTACTGGATTGCAGTTCACCTCCACACCACAAGATAGTTCCATCTGCAGTTCGATAACAGAGGACATAGTGATGGTGGACAGAGGAAAGTGTTGTAGCGTTCAACGGGACAATGCCAAGAGCAACCTGTGAGCTCCAGATGTCTTGCAGAAGAAGACCCTTAGCCCAACCACCCTCGCTTCTTCTGGCTGAGGGCCCTGAAGCAAGGAGCAAGAGGCGTGTGAATGTGTGCGTGTTTGTGTGTGAGTTTGTGAGAGCACTGTCCTCTCTGATGGACACATGATGGACACCCGTTCATCACGTTACATGGTGCTCAGTTGACACTGTCCCAGTCAGACAGGATCAGCGGTGAGCAGAAGGTGGATATATGTTAAAGATTTGCACAAATGTACATGCTAACAAACTCAATGATGAAGAACAGAGTCTTACCTCTAGTCTTATATTGCTGTCTGTGATGTTGATGATTTAGTAGAGAAACCCCATTGGGACTGCAGGGTACAAGAGGAACCATCAAAAGCAAACATCAACCAATGCCTCTGGATGAATGGAAGATTAAGAAAGAGATACACTTAACTGAACTTGTCAAAAAGTTAACTAAACCGGGTAATGCATTCCAGAGTGCATAAGCTCCATTTGAACCGAAGGAACCCCACATGAAAAGACCAACTTGGACCTGAATTTCCATACAGGTTTATGCTAATATGGTGCCGATGGACCAGCAAAGCCAAAAATGGGTGAAGCTGATTGGTCAAGGACATTCTGCTGGTTAAGTAAGCAAAGAAGCCTTGTGGTGACACCAACACACCAGCATTTTTGTTTGCATATATTTTGGAATCAATTGACACTTTTGGGTACATGTAACACGTAAAGCTGTTTTTGTGTAGTTTAATTAAAACCATCTTTGTCTTTGTTAGAAATTAATTGCCAAGCTAAGGTATAGATATAGACTGATCAAGTTTCGACAGGTATTACCCATGTGCCTTTTTCTGTAGGTCATAGACCCCAATATTAAAACAAAAACAGAAAGATTCACCTTGCAGAGTAAGTGAAGTACAAATCAGTCACCCAATCTTCAGAGGTGAAAGTTGCTTAAAGCAGGTTCTGTATAGCAAACAGGACTTCAAGTAAATATTAGATGAATGTGCCACTATTAATCACGATGATTTGCTCCCTTCAAGGAAATATGCTTGGTATACTCAAGCATGCAAAATACAGCCATATGTGAAAGCTTCAAAGGGTCTGGGTCAATGCCTTAATGGAGTAGCGAGACAGATCTGATTCCCTTGTGTCAGCGGTCAGAGGAGATGACTGTCCACCAGACATGTTGATATGTTCAAGAGTCAGTATTAGTTAGCAACTCTTCTTCTCTCGCATACTTCTCATCTCCCAATAGGCATTCAAATCCTTTGCCATAGAGCTTTGAAAGTTGTTCAGGAAGTGTAGGAGGAACTGCAAGGACGAGAGCCAGAAAGCGAAGAGAAAATTTAGAACAAATTACAACCTAAGACATCGATCAAAATGGTTCCTCACTCAGAGGATGTTTGTCAAGTTCAGTTCAAGATATGATATGCTATAAAAGAATACGCAACCGCAAGACACTGAAATGAGATTGCGGCGAAGTGTAGAGGTGAAGTGTGTAATTTCTACAACATTAGCGCCACCAGATCTGTTTGTTTGAGTGGCCCAGCTGAGCCATAACAATAAGGGTGTACTCACACTAGACTGGGTTGCCTTAAACCGAGCCCGCGCGCGATTATCCCCACTCCCCCACTGGCCTGCACTCACACTTGCAATAAACTTTCCGGGCCGGAGCATGCTTACGTCATGTACGAGATAACGGAGAAAACCACTTGCACTAATATTCTGCCGAATAATTAATAATAATTCATTTATAATTTATGTTGTGCATTGATTTTCACTTGTATGTATCAGAGAATTATTACGGAGGCAGCTGACGTTAATTAAATAATTTGCAGCATTACTTGCAAACTACATTTCCTGTTCATCTGTAAGGTGAGAACCATAGCCATTATAAACCTAAATATACTTGATTGAATTAAATTAATTGAAGTGTAGTGTAGTAGTAGTAGTAACAGAATATGTTTGCGGTCGTAATGACAGTAGCGCACACAAAACAGTATCTGTTCCGTGCTCTGGCGCGGTTAGCGCTCACACTGCATGCATACTGCGCCCGAGCCCAACGGAACCGTGCCCTGGCCCACCTCTTCCAACCGGGCCAGGGACGGCTAAACGAACCACGTCCGAGCGCGGCACGGAACGCTCACACTAGTCAAACGAACCGGGCTTTGGGGGTCAAACGCTCTCGGGCACAGTTCAAAACGCCTAGTGTGAGTATACCCTAACAAAGTGTGTGGGGTGGGACTTTTTGTTTGAACCGTAGTGTTAAAGGGTTAGTTTACCCAAAAGTGAAAATTAAGCTTTTTACTCACCCCCGAGGCATCCTAGGTGTATATGACTTTCTTCTTATGAAATAAAAAGCATCCATCCATAAAACAAAGTGTCTCACATGGCTCCGGGGGGTGAACAAAGGCCTCCTGTAGCGTTTTTGTAAGAAAAATATACATATTTAAAACATAATAATCAATTTAATCTAGCTTGCGCTCACTGTTGTAAATGGAAGCACTTCTGGGGGCGGATGACGTATGAGGTCGGCGTTGCGCTTTTTATTTCACTTCTTTTGGACTGAAGCATTGCAACACCCGCTGACTGCAATGATAGAGCTTGGAATAGCCAGGACAATTTTTAATATAACTCCGACTGGATTCGTCTGAAAGAAGAAAGTCATGTACACCTAGGATGCCTCGGGGGTGAGTAAAACACAGCCTAATTTTCATTTTTGGGTGAACTAACCCTTTAAGGTTTGTCTGGTTAATATTAGCAGTTAATCCCTGCTGGCAGATGCTGTGACTACACCATTATAGAGGCAAAAAATCATCTTTCCTCACTGAGGACCTTACATGTAGAGCAACTACATTTAAGTTGAATGAGAATGCTAACAGATGGGTTTTCTCAGTTATTGAAATTAACTTGGTCTGAATATTTGGAAACATAATGGAACATTATGAAAATTAATTTGTACAATTCTGTTTAGTGTCACTAATGCCGTATAAATTACATACTTCACCTATAATGACAATGAGCAGCTGATGCCCCATATTGTGGCATTTGTGTGCATTATGATGCACATTTATATTTTCTTTAGATCATCAAACACGTGATGATAATGATAATGATTTTCGCTGATAACTATGTGGGGCAATTTGCACAATTTTAATTTATAATTGTTAAATATGTAGATATTGTTAAATGCCTGTTGAGATTTGTAATGACTTTGTTTTGTGGTGTCTGTTATTTGTGCACATGGTGTGTATTTTGTGCTTGTGTGTGCTTCATGGAGAGTGATAGAAACATTTAGGTCCTGGTTTAGTGTTCCGTTAACTAAAAAGAGAAATGACTGGCATTTTTTGACCAATTTTGCCTTTTGAGTGAGAGATAATTCAGTCCTTCTGTGGTAAAGGTGAGATAGTAGTGGCTAATTTATAATAACTGCAGATGAAAGACTCTTTAGTGCTTACAAAGTGCTAAACGTTGCAAAATCCAGTTGGACTTTTTTCAAAAAAGGGAAATACTTCATCGCCACAAGGGATCAAAGACCATGAACTTATTTGTCATGAGGTTGTCTGCCAAAACAAAACATCCTGTTGAATATTTCAAACAGATTTTCCAAAACTGGCATCATGTAATGTTATCCAAGCATGACAGTAATCGTGGAAGTCGATAAATCATGCATACATGGGTCTGCCTTCTATTTCCATATGAGTGTAAGGCCTCTGTTTCTTGCAACCAAACGGAAGTCACGCCAAATTCTTCAGTGAGGGAGTCAAAGCATCTGTTATGCTCATCTCTCTCCATTCAAACTTCAGAACCTCTTGGAATATCTAGGAGTGAACTTGCCAAGTGTATCCCAGGAGAACCCAAGCCATGCTTTGGAAGCAGGAGAGATGGAAATCTGAATCTGTGTAACAGAACATGCATTTGATGAACTGAACCCATTATTTTTAAGTATATGAATGGTAATGATGTTGCATCAAAGTATTATATTTTGAAACAGTCAAAACTTATATTGATGTATATATAGGAATAGCTTACTCTAAAATTAAAAACATAGTCATTCATTTATAATGTTGTTTTGTCCCTGTATTATTCCTTTATCAACACAAAAGGACAGACCAAAAATTGAAGTCGTCGTGACAATCTTACCTTTTGCTGTAGCTTTTAAATCTCATGACGTATGAAAGTCAATGATGGCAATTCTCAAAAAAAATGGGTTTGAACTTTGGTTTGTTTCTCACCTAAAGCTTTTTATGACCTCAGAAAATTTGGAGTTTAGTTCAAACATCATATTGACACATTTTTGGTGCTTGGCAGTACAGATCTTCTAATTTTCTTGTATAGATGTCTAATATCTCATTTGAAATGTCATGAAATGATTTGACAGAATTGACAGATTTTTCCATTTTTAAGTGAACTGTTCCTTTGGCGAGAACGTCTCTAGGTTACGTATGTAACCCTGGTTCCCCGAGGGAACGAGACGCTGCGTCAAAAACGCTATGGGAACGCCCCTGTGTGCCCACACTCTAAATCACATGTGAAATCAGTCCAATGGAATGGCGAAACGTCACGGGCAGGGTGATGTAGAGACCAGAGAGCTTAAAAGTGCATCCGAAACAAGCAGCGTTAGCTTCTGATAAGTTGAAGCAAGTCGCTCACAGGGATGCAGGAAGTATGGCAACGCGACGCAGCGTCTCGTTCCCTCGGGGAACCAGGGTTACATACGTAACCTAGAGATGTTCCCCTTCTGGAGCTCGAGCTGCGTCGAAAACGCTTTGGGAACGAGTATGCCCACACCACCATACTGACAAATGCCTGTCTAGTGTGAAATCATGGCGAGCACCGCTAAGACAGATGCACCTGAAAGTCTGGAGTGAACCATACTTTTCCTGGTCTCAAGCACAACGAAAGAAGCATGTACCAACGGGTTTCGCCCCCAGTGAATGACCACCCAAAGGGATGTGGTAAGCAGCTATGGCCACCATGAACACTCTAAAGGTGGAGGGGGTCAAACCTGTGAAGAATCGTTCCTGCAGGAACTCCAGAACTGAACCAACCGGGCAGTTAACTGGGAGCAGCTGACGATATCCGCACCATGAAGTGAACACAACCCACTTCAAGGAGTACAGTTTCCTCGTGGAGGGAGCTCTGGATTGGAGTATGGTCTCAACAACCTTAGTTGAGAGACTGGAAGCTACGAGTTGTGCCCCCTCAGGGGCCACACCCACAGTTTCCACAACTCCTGATGGGGGTGAAAGATGGTGTCCCCCGCCTGAGAGAGGAGATCCCGCTTTTCACAAACCATGGCTGGCCAGGCCAGTACGGAGCAACTAACTTAGGAGACGCACCTCATAACGGCGAACACTCTCCAGAACTCCCGGGAGCAGAGCAATCGGGAGAAATGCGTACAGACGCAGCCTTGGCCATACCATACCATAGCATCCAGTCCGAGAGGAGCTGGATGTGAGAGGGAGAACCAGAGGGGACAAAGTAAGGTCTCTCGAGATGCAAACAAGTCCACCTGGGCTTGCTCTTTCGAACTTTTTCCAAATCTGCTCTACCACCTCAGGGTGGAGCCTCCATTCCCCGAGCCTCGGCCCCTGCCTTGACAGGATGTCTGCTTCCATATTGACTGTCTGTGTGAACCAGCACATGATGGCCTCTCAGGTCCGGGAGAAAGTGTTTCAGAGCTTGAAACACGGCCAGAATCTTCAGGCAATTCATGTGCCACGTGAGATGGTGACCTCCCCATAGACCCTGGGTGGAGCGGTCACTCATGAACGCTCCCCAACCCATCAGGGAGGAATCCGTCGTTAGCGTACGCGACGACAAGGAGTCTCCAGCACTGAGCCTTGTGACAGGAACCAAGGTTTCCTCCACATGTCTGAGGCACGTAAGCATCGCTGCGTGACCTCAATCATGCGAAGTGGGTTGCCCCACGGGGAGAACCCTATGGTCTTGAGCCACCACTGCAAGGGTCTCATGTACAGCAGGCCAAAAGGTATCACGTTGGATGCAACTGCCATCAGACCTAACAGTTCCTGGAACTGTTTGACAGTGAGTGACTGCCTTCTCTCACTCTCTTGACTGCCGTGAGGATCGACTCGATCCGAGCAGGAGACAGACGTGCCTGCTTCGAGGTCGAATCCCACACCACACCCAGATAAATGGTTCTCTGTAATGGAGAAAACACACTTTTCTTGGCGTTCAGTCGCAACCCCAGTTCTTTCATATGGGCGAGGACGACATCTCGATGCCGAACCGCCATTTGCTCTGATTGAGCTAGTATCAACCAATCGTCAATGTAGTTGAGTATTCAGATGCCCTGGAGTCGCAGAGGAGCCAGAGCAGCATCCACACACTTGGTGAAAGTGCGGGGTGAGAGTGCAAGACCGAATGGAAGAACACAATATTGGTAAGCTTCGCCCCCCGAAAGCAAACCTGAGGAACTTCCTGCTTGGGACGATGAAGTACCGGCTATAGAACCCGGACTCTGTCACGAGGAGGGACCACCTCGATGGCCTCCTTCCTCAAGAGAGTGTTTACTTCCTGTTCCATTACCAGAGCCTGCAGTCTGCAGGACCCATTGTGAGACATTTGGCAGAAGTTTCCACGCTGCCAGAAAGTCTACAAAGGGAATCAGTCTCTCAAAACTTAGATTGTACTTAGAGCGGCTAGCTCGGTGCCCTGAAGCGGAGGACCGGCAGGGGATGGCCGATCTAGCTGCTCTGGAGACCTCCTAGGAGGTAGCGAGCCTCCCAGAACCGCTACGTTTCCGGGCGGATGCTGAGAGATGCACTCGCTGGAGACTGCTGTGCCCTGAAACACCGGGGCTGTATATATCTAGCTTCTTAAAGCCAGATGAATATTCATTATATAATTCCTCATACTTAAATGCAGCCAAACAACCAGACAAGGGAATACGGTCTGATTATAATATATGATAATAATAATAAAAAGAATCGTGATAAATAGCCTGCAAACGTATTTATACATTTGCACACGTTTGGGGGAAAGAGAGAGAAAAGGAACCTCCTGTCTGCTCACAGATTCCCCCGACATTATTTGCTACAGAGCCGTAATGCACTCATTGCCTTGGCAACGCGTGAGCCACTCGATTCTATATTGAATAAGACTTTCTTCCCTCGAGAAGAAACGCCAGTGGGAGCAGAGCTAAACATCCAAGGAAATGCACACTTGTACACTTCGGGACATTTTATGAATGAACACAGCCAGCCCCCTCAAGAGCTGACTGTGCGTGCTCCGCTCCAATACAAACCACACATAAATCGCGTGCATCCCCACCCCTAATTATAGCGAGGGCAGGGAGAAACGAGCGATCTAAAATGCAGTATGCTTTTCATATGCAAAAGATTGAGATGGCGAGTCCTCAATTGCATATACATCATTGCTAACATCAACCTCCTCGGAGGAAGATAGCTGCAGCATAGAGCTCTCACTCAAAGAGGGAAGAGACCGCAGCGCGGGCTTCCGAACCTCGAGAGAGAGCGCTATATTCATATGCGATCCCAATTGCCGCCGTGGCTCAGCAAAAGTGGGACAGGAACCGTAGAGACTACAAACACGGACACACTCCTCGAAGTTTGCCCGGTGGGAGTGGAGCGTTCGCGGCAGGAGCATGATGCACAATCAGCCCCCTCAAGAGCTGACTGTGCGTGCTCTGCTCCCAAACAACAACACAACGATCGCGTGCATTCACACCTATAATGTTTAGCACGGGCAGAGAAGAACACGCAATCTAAAGTGGTGTCTGTTTAGCTCGCCATATAGAGGTGATTGTGCACTGTTAATACTAACAACAGTAAATAAGACTGACACGTTTCAAACAGAGCGCTTGCTGAAAACACAGAAGCTAACGCTACTTGTTTCGGATGCGCTTTTAAGCTCTCTGGTCTTTATGTCACCCCGCCCGTGACGTTTTGCCATTCCATTGGACTGATTTCACATGTGATTCAGAGCGTGGGCACACAGGGGCGTTCCCAAAGCATTTTCGACACAGCTCGAGTTCCTGAAGGGGAACTCAAAAACATGCTACTATTTCAAATAATTTTCTTTGCAAAAATGTCATAAAAGATCCTGTTTGCCCCTAAAATCAGTTTTTCTTTGACTACAGTGTCTTTGGTTGAATGTATTGAAATGTATTGAATATCTCTTGGTAAGAATTCCCAACTTTTTTATTTATTTATTTATTTTTTATCACAGAGTTTATGATTTATAGTACACCTCAGCTACATTGCAAATGACTGATGCAAAATAATACATCTAGAACACTCCCATTATAATCAAATACAATGTCTACACTATAAACAAACTTTGTGGAAACTTTGCTCATTGTAATGGGTGTGTTCTTGTTTTTTGTTGTGTAGTTCTATTTGAAGGTTAGTTTGAAAGTTACATACCTAAATTTAACAACTACCTTACTACCTATTAATAAGCCGCTAATTAGGAGTTTATTGAGATGAAAGTTGTAGTTAATAGTGAAAATTGGACCTTGAAATAAAGTATGACCATTTGGGAACACTTTAGATTAGGGAACACTATTCACTATTAACTAGTTTCTTATTGGGCACACAGGGGCGTTCCCAAAGCATTTTCGACACAGCTCGAGTTCCTGAAGGGGAACTCAAAAACATGCTACTATTTCAAATAATTTTCTTTGCAAAAATGTCATAAAAGATCCTGTTTGCCCCTAAAATCAGTTTTTCTTTGACTACAGTGTCTTTGGTTGAATGTATTGAAATGTATTGAATATCTCTTGGTAAGAATTCCCAACTTTTTTATTTATTTATTTATTTTTTATCACAGAGTTTATGATTTATAGTACACCTCAGCTACATTGCAAATGACTGATGCAAAATAATACATCTAGAACACTCCCATTATAATCAAATACAATGTCTACACTATAAACAAACTTTGTGGAAACTTTGCTCATTGTAATGGGTGTGTTCTTGTTTTTTGTTGTGTAGTTCTATTTGAAGGTTAGTTTGAAAGTTACATACCTAAATTTAACAACTACCTTACTACCTATTAATAAGCCGCTAATTAGGAGTTTATTGAGATGAAAGTTGTAGTTAATAGTGAAAATTGGACCTTGAAATAAAGTATGACCATTTGGGAACACTTTAGATTAGGGAACACTATTCACTATTAACTAGTTTCTTATTAGGATGCATATTACATATTAGCATACTGGCTGTTTATTAATACTTTTAAAGCACATATTAATGCACGACCATCTATACAACAATTAATTACTATCAATAAGCAGAAAATTAGAAGTTTGTTGAGGGAAAACTCTTAGAACATATAGCTAGAAAATGTAGCCCACCATGTTCTAATATTCTCTGTACAGCCAGTTTTGTAAACCTGCCTAAACAAATCCTGTGTTTACACTGGACTGGATTGTTGAGCGGACATGAATCCCTTCGGTGCATTAGCACTTGATTTTCTAATGGGTTTTATTTATCTCAATCCTCTTTAAGGCTGTAGGCCAAGCTTCTGTCCTGCCTTTAACAAAACAAATCTGTCTGTTTCACCATAGACTTTTCACCTCTGTGACTTTAATACATTGCGTAGAGGTGTTGATGCTCTGGGGAACTGTTGTTGTGCTTGTGTGAGACTGATGTTGGAATGAGACCTGATAAGGGCATTGTTATCACATGCTGCTTTAAATGCTAGCATGAATCATTTATCATATCACCACATTGGTCTGCCTCACAGTGTGATTTGTGATTCACTATTAGAGCCTAACAAAGCCAGTGAAATGCTTGAAACACACAGTCATCTGGTTTGGTTGGGGAGATCTTGTTTCATAACTGTCTTAGTAGTCTTTGCTGTGTTTTCAAACCACACTGTTTGTTTGCTTCTATCCTGGCAACTGCACTGCTATTCAAGAGTGTTGTAATCCAAATGAGGTGGTCCATTATCAACCCCTTCTGTCCACTGGGCCCTACATCATTTCCACACCATTCATCATGCTCTACTAGAGTTTGTGGGCAGATGGCACTTGGAACAGAATTGCAGTCGCTTATGTGAACTGTATGCT
This sequence comes from Sinocyclocheilus rhinocerous, assembly GCF_001515625.1. Lineage (NCBI taxonomy): Eukaryota > Metazoa > Chordata > Actinopteri > Cypriniformes > Cyprinidae > Sinocyclocheilus > Sinocyclocheilus rhinocerous. The sequence continues at coordinate 397,293 of NW_015650001.1, forward strand.
CAGATGAATGCTTTGGTACGTCATGTCGCAAATGTGTTCAAATGTCATTACATTCATAACAGACTAATCACACCACTATAAAAAAGAGGAAAGCATTGTGTGTGGTATGGAAGAACATGAATAGGGGTCATGATATTGATTTTTTTTTAGCATGCATATTACTAAAATGCTATATCTGCTTTTATTAGTATTTATAAAGACATAAGACACAAAAACATAGGCTCACTGGAAAAATTTGTCTCTCTCTACATTTTTGCATCAGCTTTTACCAGTTGTTATGGAGGAATAGCATACTTTGGAATGTCGCAACTGACCAATCCGAATCAAGAATTACACCAAGCAGTGTAATAATTATGCAATAATAATTGTGCATTACTTTCTAATATTCCAATGGCCTGCCGTCAATTATTCCTTACTTAAGTATTCTTACATAATATTACAAAATGTCAAGGGACACCATTTAAAACTGGATAAATTAACTTGAAATGACGTTCGCACATTATGCACTTAAGTAATTTTTGCTGATTAATCTCAGTGATCTGCACCTTGATGAACCAGGCTTTAACGAACACTTAGAGCTTTTGTTTACATCTGTACCTGCTGGTAAAAATAGCACAAATACAACCAGCCGTGCCCTCCATCAAATAATACTGGAAATGGCAGCGTGAAGTGCAATTTCCGTCCCTTTATTTCTTTATGCTCATGACGTACAGACATAACTGTCAAAAGTCCTAATGACAATGATCGAGGGGCAATTTTGTATCTGCTATAAATATTGCTCATAATGGGACCATTGCTTCCTCTCAGGTTGTTATCAGTTCCATTAGAGCTTAATGGACTCATTCATGATGTGATTATAGGGCACTTCTTACACATGAAGCTCTTAAACCTCTTTCTCTGAGTTAAACTGGTTTACCTTGACTCATGTTGATAAAGAAAGTGGGCTGAGTTTGTTCTGTTGTGTTGCTTTATTGTTAATTGTAAATTGGCCTGATATTTGATCTCTGTAGAAATGTCAGTGCTGTCAATGTGAGGTAAAACCATAAGCAGCGTGTTGAATGCATTATTGTTCATTACCACAATTAGCTTGTACAATGACTGAATAACTAATTTCTCATCTCAACTCATCAAGCGAGCATCATGAACGATCAGATAGGACTGAGCTAATGAAATCTTCACTGTGATTCAGAAAACTTCTAGAATCAGAATCAGAAGGGCTTTATTACCAAGTATGTTTACACACACAATAAATTTGACTTGATGACAGGAGCTTCCAGTGCAGAAGAAAGTACATACATAGTGCAGACATACATAGGAATAACACAGTAGGGATGGAATATAACACTAATATAAGATCAAACTGAATAAAATAATGTACTATTGTAACAGTGGTGGCCCCCCAAAGTTAAATTGTAGTATTTAAGGTAATTATTGTTTGGGCGCCAGACAAGGCAAAGAATCCAAAAATTTGCCAAGTCAAAATAGTTATTTTTTTCTTTTTATCAATTCCCGGTAAAGCTCAAAAAACCCACCGATACATAAATTGTCACCTGCACACTAACTGAAAAATACAAATAGATTAAATAACACCCTTCACAAAAACATTTATTTTTAAGTCAGCAGACTATTATTTAAGTATGCACAAAAAAAATCATCAGAAGAAAATGAATGGAGGAAAACAAAACAATCTTACAATGTTTTTTTTTTCCCTTCTTTTTCACAGCATTTATGTAATAAAAAAACAAGCATTAATTCATTGAGAAAGAGGCTTTCCACATACTTTTCCACTTGTTCAATTCAGTCTAGACAAGATAAACAAGTACATTGAAAATGAAATGGCAAAGAGTCCTCCGTTCACAAAAATACACAAAAAAAGTCAGATTCCCTTTAAATTCAACTCTTGGTAACAGTCTTAAAGTTCAAAGTTTTTCACACCCAACAACAACAACAAAAAAAACCCCATAGCATTAATGTCGCTAGGTGTGTGTGTTGTTTGTGTGTGCGAGTTTTCGTGCAGTGTGGGTGTGTGTGTGTGTGTGTGTGTGTGTGGGGCAGTGCCTGTGTGCAACAGGCAGCGTCTGAGTGGCCAACCAATATACAAGGCCAGAAAAGGAGTTTTGGAGCTTCCGTTTTGCCTCTCTTTTATATCGTTTCCGCCATTTCCTCCTCATTTGCAGGCAAGGTGCAAAAGCTGGTATGGATTCATATCCATATTGCCACACTCTCCCCCCCTGGAGAAGACAACCTGTGGTTGTAGAGGAGTGAATTAAAATCCGAAGAACTCTTCTTCATCAGAGGATTCATTAAATAATTCAAGGATTTTTCCTATTTCTTGCTGTTCCAGCTCTGCAGCAGTTGGAAAACATGGCTTCAGGTTGGATACGTGCACCGTGCAAACATCCTCACCTGTGGATTCTAGTGATATGCGATAGTTAAGTGGTCCCAACTGCTTTAAAATACGGTAAGGGCCTTTGCATTTTTGAGCCAGCTTAGCCCTAAAGTGGTGTTGAGCACTAGACTGTGGATAATTTCTCATCCACACATGATCTTCCTCCTTGTAGGTAACATCTCTTTTGTTTTTATTATAATTCCTGAATTTTTGTGCTTTTTTGCAGCATTCCATAGCCTTGGTTTGGAGCTCAGCGAGATGACGGACGGTCTCGTAAGATGGGCAATCTGGAGTTAAATTTGTACCATGTAGCAGTTTGTCCATAAGGCTCTGCAACTTCCTCCCCATATGAAGCTCTGCATGGAGACATTCCAATAGTTTCTTGAACAGCTGAATTGATGGCAAAGCGGAGTTCGGGTAAGTATTGGTCCCATTTTCTGTGATTGTTGTCCACATAAGCTGAAATCATGCTTTTGAGTGTGTTTTTCATCATATTAGTTTGTGGATGTTCGGGTAAGTATTGGTCCCATTTTCTGTGATTGTTGTCCACATAAGCTGAAATCATGCTTTTGAGTATGTGATTAACCCTTTCTGTCATATTAGTTTGTGGATGATAGGATGTTGTCAGTTTTGGTTTAACGCTCCATTTTTGACACAGTTCTTGGAACAACGAGGAAACAAATTGTGCACCCCTGTCTGACAGGATGAAGTCCGGTATCCCCCATCGGATTAGAATTTCCTTCTGGAGAAGTAATGCAACAGACTGAGCATTTGCGTTGCGCATAGGGAAAAATTCCACCCAGCGGGAATAATAGTCGACGAAGACCAAGAGGTATTCATTTTGTTGAGTGCTCCTGGGCAATGGCCCCATGATGTCTACAACAAGCATTTCATTGGGATGAGTGGTGATGGTCTGTTGTAGTTTTCCCGCAGGTTTCTGATTTTGTCCTTTTAACGTCTGGCACTTGACACAGCTTTTAACATGTTGCTTGATGTCAGTCCACATGCCAGGCCACAATGCAACATCATGGATACGTTTGTAGGTGTACACTCAGTAGTGCACTTGGTTGTTCGACTGGTGAGTTTTGTGGTAGAGTGTATCCTCAATTACTTCATACTGGTCTTTTAGGGTAGACTTGTTGTTTGCTAAGGCTTGAAGTATATTTGTGATTATAGGGTCTTTGTGCTGCTTTTCCCAGATGACAGCTAGAGTCATTGGAAGTTCTGGCTTCTCCTGGTGGCTGGTGTAGAGGCCACAACTGGGGTGAATTCTTGACAGAGCATCAGGTGCCATATTCAATTTGGCTTTGCGTTATTCAATGATAAAGTCAAACCTCTGAAGTCACAGAGCCCATCTGATGAGACGACTTGTAGTTTTTGTTGAAGACATTACCCACTGTAGTGCTGAATGATCTGTGACTACCATGAACAATTTGTACTCCAAATAGTGCTGCCATTTCTCGAGAGCCCAGATTACAGCCAAACATTCTTTTTCTGTGGTAGAATAATTGGCCTCTGCTTTGTTCAAGGTTCTGCTGGCATATGCGATAACCTGCTCAAAACCCTGGTCCTTTCGTTGGGTTAACACTGCCCCCAAACCAGTGTCGCTGGCATCCGTGTAGACTGTGAAGGAAAGTTGCAAGTCAGGATGGCTAATGATGGGAGGAGAGGTGAGACAAGATTTCAGTGCTTCAAATGACTTCTGACATTGCAGAGACCAATGAAATGTACAACCCTTTTTTTCAATTAATTCAGAGGTTCAGCAATTCTGGAGAAGTTTGGTACGAACCGGTGGTACCACCCGGCTAAACCCAAAAAGCGCTGGACCACTTTGATGTTGGTAGGCACAGGGTAGGACTGTATGACCTCCACTTTGCTTGGGTCTGCAGAGATTCCTCTGGTACTTACAACATGTCCAAGAAATGTTATTTCTTGTAAGCAGAACTGTTTTTTTTTACAGATTGATCGTTAGGCCTGTCATTTCCAACTTGTGGAGAACAGCCTGAAGATCGAAGAAATGCTGGGCTACAGATGCTGAGTAAATAATTATGTCGTCAATATAGACAAAACAGGTGCTTCCACATAATTCTCCCAGTACACACTCCATTAGCCTCTGAAAGGTAGCAGGGGCATTTTTAACCCAAAGGGCATCACATTGAACTGGAACAGACCTGATGGGGTAATGAAAGCAGTCTTTGATTTACTTTCTTGATCCATGCTGACCTGCCAGTAACCACTTTTAAGGTCAATGGTGGAGAAGATGGAAGCTCCAAACAGATACTCTAAGATTTCAGTGATATTGGGCAGTGGGTATGCATCATTTTCTGAAATGGCATTAACCTTACGGTAATCCACACAAAACCTGAGGCTTCCGTCTTTTTTGGGCACTAGGACGACAGGCGAGGCCCATCCTGAGTGAGACGGTTCTACAATCTCCTTCAGCTGTTCTTTTATGACAGCTTGTTTGGCAGGCATGGTACGATATGGTCGCTGCTTGATTGGTACCTGTTGGATGGTATAGATATGATGCTTAAGTACATCGGTACGTCCTGTACGAAGTGTGCAGACTTGTGGGTTCGACTCCAGGATCTGTCGTAACTGTTGCTTCTCTTTAAAAGTTAAGTGGGCAGCATTCACAGCAGACAATTAGTGTTTGTTCATCAAGATTGGTTGGGGATTGAAATATGACAAGTTGAGGAGGAGGAACAGAACTTAGTAGGGAAAGGCTGGTACTTTTACATTTTCTATCTTCTCCTTTTGGTGTCGTGTGTGGATAACTGATACGCTAGCATTTCCAGGTTGGAAGGGATAATCCTCATTGGGATTGGACTTGAAGGAATATTTCTGATCTGCCACATTGATCTGCAGGCCACTGGAGAAAATAAAGTCCAAGCCTAGTACGACAGCATAGGCTAAAGCCTTAGCATGAAGAACAACAGCAGGTAGGGTGAAAACGTTTTTATGAAAAGTGATTGATACGTTTACCCATCCTAGTGGAATTTCTGCTTCTCCATTGGCCAGGTAGAGAGGACCTCGAGTCCATGGAAGAAGTCTTTGTGCAATAAGCTCCTTACAAATATTCTCATTGATTGGTAGGAGGACCACCGGTTTTGGGAACTGGAAATGTTGTTCACCTACTGTTGGAGGGATGGAGTTGAGTGGTAGGTTGAAAGGACTGAGCAGAGACAAAGTGAGGACATTGGCTAGGTGAGTGATGTCCTTTACATCGCCAACATTGCACTAAAGGTGGTTTCTCTTTCTCTGCTGGCCGATTGGAGATGGGTCTTTGGGGCATGGATGTGGATTGCTTGGAACCCATTCGTCCTTCATATTGTTGTTGCTGTTCATAATCTTTTTCAAGCTGTTGGCCTAATTTCACAAGTTTATCGACATTGTTCACCCGACTGCGTACCTGGCTAGCTCAGTCGGTAGAGCATGATACTCTTAATCTCAGCGTTGTGGGGTTGGGCGCCACTTATGTAACAGTGGTGGCCCAGTAATTAAGGTAAGTAATTAAATTGTTCGGGCGCAAGACAAGGCAAAGAATCCAAAAATTTGCCAAGTCAAAAGAGTTATTTTTTTCTTTTTATCAATTCCCGGTAAAGCTAAAAAAAAACACCGATACATAAATTGTCACCTGCACACTAACACACAGGAAAAATACAAATAGATTAAATAACACCCTTCACAAAAACATTTCTTTTTAAGTCAGCAGACTATTATTGAAGTATATGCACACAAAAAAAACATCAGAAAAAAAAATTTAATCTTACAATGTTTTTTTTCTTCTTTTTCACAGCATTTATATAATAAAAAACAAGCATTAATTCATTGAGAACGAGGCTTTCCACATGCTTTTCCACTTGTTCAATTCAGTCTAGACAAGATCAACAAGTACATTGAAAATGAAACGGCAAAGAGTCCTCTGTTCACAAAAACACACAAAAAAAGTAAGTTTCCCTTTAAATTCAACTCTTGGTAACAGTCTTAAAGTTCAAAGTTTTTCACACCCAACAACAACAACAACAACAACAACAAAAAGAGAAAATAATTCCCCTAGCATTAATCCCGCTAGGTGTGTGTGTTGTTTTTGTGTGCTAGTCTTCGTGCAGTGTGGGGGTGTGTGTGTGTGTGGGGCAGCGCCTGCATGCAACAGGCAGCGTCTGAGCTGCCAACCAATATACAAGGCCGGAAAAGGAGTTTTGGAGCTTCGGCAGGCTTTTAACAGAGGAAGAGAAACTGAAGTACCTGCGGCAGGCGAACCAGTCTGGAATGACGTTGCAACCGGTAACCAATGCACAACCAATTTTCTCAGAGGTTTTGGCGTTCACACCCGGTCTGCGCAAGCAAATAATCCGACACACTTGGCCACACTTGCCCTCATGTACCGTTCGCGTCACATTTGTTCCCTTCTGCTCACTCCCAGACTTCCTTTTTGCCTCTCTTTTATATAATTTCCGCCATTTCTTCCTAGTTTGCAAGCAAGGTGCAAAAGCTGGTATGGATTCATATCCATATTGCCACACTATATACAGAATAGAAGTATAGGGAAAAAATGTAGTTGTTTAAATAAATGTACAAATATGTTATAAGTGTGCAAGATATGTTATTTACAAAGTGTGTACAAATTTTGGATTATGTGTATAAATATGTCAGTTGTGATGAACGATGTATAATTATGAAAGTTTAATTGTTCAGGCTAAATATAGCCTGCGGGAAAAAACTGTTCTTGTGCCTGGCTGTTCTGGTGGTCAGTGATCTGTAGCGCCAGTGTTCTGTCGATTTGTGCTACCCTGTCAGATGTTGCTACCTCCCATTAAAACAGTGGGTAGTACAATTCGACAATGAAAAATGCTACCTGTTAAATTATGGTTTATTAACGTCTACACCTACCACAACCCTAAACCTACCGTTACAGTAATGCAAATACAGTAATTATGTGTTATATTCGCTATTAAAGTCTACACCTACCCCAACCGTAAACCTACCCTTACAGTAATGCAGATACATTAAATATTGTTGTTCAGCATGAAAAAAAAAATGACACAATATTGATGTGCGCATGCGCAGTAAACCCTGGTAGGACAATCTGACGGGTAGGATAAAATGTCAGGACACCGGCGCGTTTTCCTCTTCTGCGTCTGTACGCACGTTTGAACAACACAGCTGTACCTCCGACTAGAATGTCCAACAAAACGTCCGAATAATCAGAAGAATTGTGGACCTTTGCGGCACCATCTCGATGTATAGTGTATAGTGACCAGATTTATAAGGCAATACACTCAAAAAATGTAAATACGTTCCAGTTTTAGGTGTTAGGCTCACTGACCTGAAATGTAGTATTCATAAAAGTGGGAAATTAAATAATTTATTGTGCCCACTAACAGTACAGTTTTTATTTCCACACACTGGTTTAGTACCAATTCACTTAGGAAATATTATCTGTTCACCATATAAAGTGATTGCATCTCTTCAGAGACTTGGTGTAAAATTGTATAACTTTTTTGGACTGGATTACATCTTTTCATGAATTTTTAATGCTGAAAATTTGGAATTTTGGTTGCATGGATTTTCAGTGGATGGACAAACAAAGGATGAGAGATTATTAAAAAATTAATTTGTGTTCTGAAGATGAATGTAAAGTCATACAGTTTTTGGACCAACATGAGGGTGAGTAAATGATGACAGAAGTTTCATTTTTGGGTGAACAATTCCTTTAACAAAGTATATCAATAAGTAACATGATTGGTTAAAGCATAACACATAATATTTTATATAAGTGATTAGGTGCATTAATGAAGTTCGTTTGATTCTTGGAATATATTGTCTATTGTATTTATTGTCCCGTTTTATGAATCATTAGATGTTTTGATATGATTTGTTCTTGCTCTGCCATGTGTGAAGGTTTTTTTTTTCTCGGTATGCTGAATTCCAGTCAGGTCCTCATGACACTCAACCTTGGAGAGGGAAGATATCACCTCTGTTTGTTCTGTCTATAGTTTTTTGGTTAGGAATGCTTATAGTTTGAAAAGCATGTGATCATCATGTTGTAGCAAACGAGAGTCAACTGCCACACAGTGGGACTCACAAGGTGGTTATTCAGACAGATTACAACTCAATCGCAACTTAATCTGTGGCTTGTGCTTATGTTTAAGAAATTGTTGTGCTGAACCTTATAATTCCTGGCACAGAGACAGGTGAAGTCCATGTTTGGAAAGTTTCTAGAATCTTATAAGTTTGTAATGTGTTAGAACTGGTTCCATTTATTCCTATAATTATTAGTGTTTCTGTGTTGTAGGTTGGTCTCATTTGTAAATATGTATTTATTGCTCTGAACTTAGTGTTCTTCAGATTTTAAAAGTTTATTTTTAAAAACTGTACTTGCAGATATAATATAATATTAATGAAATAAAAGGCCACTAATTAAAAGAAAGCTTTTAATAAGTGAATTTTGTAATCATTTAGAGTGAAGTTTTCAAGTGATGTCTTAATTATCTTTTGTCAAGTACACTTATTTTGATGTTTTGAACACTTATTTTGATGTTAAACACTCCTAATTACGATATGAACGATATGAGTGGTAAAATAAATATCAGTAGAGGCTCACCGGACAGTGATTTGTGTCTGAAGTCTCACCCATTTGTCTGGTGCACATTTCATTGACAGAACATGAAACACAGGAGACAAGCTGAATGTTACGAGACTATTAGACTCGCTGCTCAGCTGCACAGATGCTACGCAACTGTCACACTAACACTGTTTTTCATCATAAATCCACTGGGCCTGCATTCTCACACACAAGTCTTAAAAACCTTCCCTACAATAGAACTGGTTCTCTCAACCTAGGAGCACTGATTAATGAGTAGTTATGTCTTTGTGCTGTGGGGTGTTACCTCTGTTTGACCCAGAAGAGCTACTTCATCCATCCGGCGGTTTTAAAAGCAGGACCCCCTCTCTTGTTCTCTCTCATTCTTGTTGTTCTGTCTCCCTCGGCCTCACACTCTCTCCATCTGCCTGATCTCCTCTTGCCCCGCAGCAAAGATCTTAGCCACTTAAAATTTTACACTCAGCGATGTACAGTGCATATTTTTATCTACAGCTAGATTTGTCTGCTAATATGCTGGCAACTTCAGATGTCTTAAAGCCAGAAGTGCTATTATTCAGGAAGCTAGCGATAAACGTGTCAACAGTTTAACTAACTTTAATCTGGTCAGTAAGACTCTGTGACAACAGTGGAGCTAAAAGAAAACTGACAATGGAGAATTACAGTTAATGGCTATGCTGAAAATGTAGCATGTCAGTTTTATTATGGCTTGTCAAACATTTAATGTACTTATATTACATAAATGTTTAACACTTTTCAAACATGGATAAAAGAAATTTGCAAACTCACTTAAAATTAAATGTCATTATACCGTATAATACATTTACTATACATATAAATGCACCTAATATAATGTGGGAACAAATTTGCATATACTGCCTTTAAGTCTGCCCTTAAACAAATCAGGTAGGCTAATGTATGTTAATTAAAACATCCTCTTCAATACCATCTGTTATAAAACATACTGCACCCCTCATGCAGTCTTTGCTGTGAGCTTCTTGCATTCTGTTTCATTATTCAGACCGGCTGTGAGAACAGTGACAAAGTTATCTACTTTGACAAAATGCATAAATATGCTTTTCCTATGCAAACACTTTGTCTATTTAATGGCACACTCAGAGGCAAATACACTAAAACAGCTGTGTCACATTGGCATGAGGTATTTCAGCGCAAAAACCTCCAGGAGCTGAATGTGAATTTATAAATTAATTCATTATTGTCCGCTAAAACACACCTCCTTTCTATGCAAAAAGGGCCTTTCACAAAACAAAGTGCTATTTGCCAGATTAATTTAACACTGCACTATTTACTGGCTACAGAAAGTTCTGTCAGTTCACAGAAGTTCAACCAATGCAGGCAACATGTGCAAGCTCATACGGATTAATATCAAAGTACTTCGTGGTACTACTCACTGTTGACAAACAGCATCTGTGAGCTGGCTTTGAAGGAGGATAAGTTAAATGGAAAGCACACCAGGGACCATACATCAGCTTTTGAAATAACTTTGCCTGAAAATGCATTCATTATCTCTCTTTGTGCTCCATCTGTCACTGAAGACAAGTCTACATAGTTTCATTGTGATGCATTTTGTCATCTGGACAGCGCAGCTCCTTCAGCTGGGTGCGTTGAGCCTGAGGGTAGAAAAACAGAGGCTCAAGAGCTACTCAACAGCTGGAGAAAGAGAGCGTGTCAGACAAACAAATACAACACAACAGAGTGAGAATAAGAGACAGCAGGTACAGCAGTGCGCCTTGCATCTACCGGACATGCTCAAAGGGATAGTTCAGACTAAAATGAAAATTCTGTCATCATTTGTTCACCTTTTTGGTCCTTTTGTTCATCATTTTGTCCAAACTTAATTTCTTTTGTGGAACACAAAAGGGGTTGTTTATAGCAGAATGTCCCATCTGCTCCTTTTCATACAATGGAAGTGGATGGTGACTTCGGACGTCAAAATCTTCAAGATAACATTCTGTTCTTCACAAAGCAGTTACATAACTTCAGATGACTTGAAATATAATGTATGAGTCATGTGGACCCTTTTTATGATTTTTTGGAGCTTTTTGTTCTTGCATCTCACATTTGGTGCTTTTTGAGCCTCACATCTCGTACTTACCATCTACTTTCATTATATGTAAGACAGCAGCATGACTATTCTTCAAAACACTTTTTCTGTTTCATTCTGGCCATGTCAAATCAAAATGGCATGCAGCCACTTTAAAGGAAGTAAAAAACTGCAAACGACTCTTTCTTCACTTTCTTCACTCTGACATCTTCAAGTCACTGATATGAAAGGAGTCTTTATCTGTGAGCCTTTATAATTTTAAAGATTATTAAAAGTACTACACTGAAAAATATTTTAAATTTGAATCAGAAACTATTTTTTTGCTCAGAAATTGCCAGTAAATTTCACAATTAATTACAAAGAAACAGCAAAACATTGAAATAAATGGGACATTTTTAAGTAGAAAGACTGACAGAGTATTTTCTTGTAAAACATACTCCAATAAAATAATCTACATTTTATTTACACCTTTGAAAAAAAAATCAGTTACAGTGCACCTTTTCAAGTTAATTGGTGCATCTTTAAATTGGAAAAAAAAATGTCAGTGACATCCTGCATTATTGTGCCCTGCACCATGTCTTAAATTAGACTTTTATGTGGTCATTCAGTCTTGTAGTCTTCACTCAGAATCATGTAAATCCATGAGACTGTAGAGTTTCCCATTTGTCATTTTATGATTCAGAAGAATACTGTACCTATGATGAGCCAATGCATCAGTAATACATGTGCCTTTTGGCTGAACCTGCACTGGCCCAGACTCCACTGCAGACGGATACCGTCTATGCAGCATTACGTCACCAAAGTGTGCACTTGAAGAGGCTTGAATGGGCTGAGGGGCAGAGCTTAGGGTGAATAAAAGCTCAGACATTTCCGTCTGGTTGTTAACACTCTCCTATCTGGTTATTAGTGCATTGAATTACAACTGTCCGGTTTTGGTTTTCAAGAACTGCTATGACGTGATCATTCAGCCAGTGATTTCAGAAGAATCAGTCTTGTGAGCCCAATTAACTGATTCATTAATTCAAGTTTTTTCAATTCAATTCAAGTTTATTTGTATAGCGCTTTTTACGATACAAATCGTTGCAAAGCAACTTTACAGAAAATTAAATTTCTACAATATTTAGTAGTAGCTTATCAGTAGTGACTGTCAGTTTATGTACATATGGCAGAAATGTACGGGAAACCAGAATCTGACCAGTTTGTTCATAAATCTCCATGAACTGGATGTAAAGATTTTTGGTGAATAGTGACTTAATCTTTTGTCTGTTTATTCCTAAAAGCCATGGTATGGCTTTAAACGACTGAGAATATAGTTCCCAAATTGTATTGGATTACATACTACTTTTGTGGGGCTTTTACAACCATTTGAAGCTTGAAGGCCATAGTCGATTAACTATATGAACAAAAGTGACCAGTTGCATAAACTGTTTAGACTAGTCTTACATATTAGTCACTGATTTTTTTTTTCGTGGTCACTTTTTTAAGTCATTTACATAAAAAGGAAGATAAGTTTAATTTGAATCCAAAAAGTAAGACTGATTACCCCTACCCCTTCGTTTGTAAGAAGATGTTCATGCATTTGGCTCCAGGACATTATTCAAAATTTCTTCTTTTCACTTCCGCAGGAGAAAAAAAGCCATACAGATTTGGAACAACATGAGGAGATAAATGTGAAGAGAGTTTTACATTTTGGGTGTTCCTTTAATGTGGGCGAGTCTTACGACTGCAGTGTGAAACAGGCTTTACAATAGTCCACTATTTAAAAAAGATGACAAATGGATTCATGAACAAAGCTAGAATGCATATAGGATTCCAAGGCATTCATTTGTGCTCTCAGCACTTCCTTCCTGCCTTCCTCACCGTTTTCAGCCCAGGTCCTGTTGCCCTTTCACAGCCCTCAGGGTGGGGAGGACGTGCAAACCCCATCACACCCTCCAATGGCATCTCTCCGACACTCCACTACATATCAATAGCTGCCATAGATACAAATATAACAGCGTAAACACAATCCATCTGTTCCACTACACTTATCGCTTCTGCTCGTTTCTCACGTACACAGCATAAACCCTAGTTTCCTATTTTATGGAACAGTGAGCTTAGCATTGCTGTAAAATCCTTAAAGACATGATACACTACATGCTCTTACCCCCCAAAATTGCTTCCCATTCTGTTTGACAGCTGAATCAATTCAAAATGGATTACCTGACCACCATCATATAAACTATATGATGTGTTTGTGAAAAATTGGCACATTGGGTGATTTAACACGAAAATACAATGTAATAGTTACGACACCTTGCAATTTACATCTTGCTTACAACAATTGCAGGAATAAGATGCTACTTTGGATTCTTTTTGCTGCCAGATGCTGTAGTTATGACATTGACCAGCAGGGGCTAAATAGTCTATGCTAATCAGCCAAACCATGACCCCTGTTTTTGGGATAGGATATATCCTAAAAGTACGTAGTGTAGGTCCATAGCAATCCAAGCATGTGTATCCTTGCTATGGAGGATGACATGGACAGTGGGACACACCACTTGAGCTGTGACAGATTAAATATTAAAATGTGTCTTGGTTAATGTTGGCACTTTAATGGTCTGTATATAATAGACTACCAATAAACTAAGACTGAAATATTAGGGGTTGCAGTTCAATTACATTATAATTAAGGATAAAAGGACACTGTGTATTATGTTGTATAACTGTCACAATTGGTCTTTATTTTTACTCATTAGAATCAGAATGCATTACCAGACCAGTATAGTATCACAAATCAGTGATTTTCAGGTCTTTAAGACTCATATTTGTGACCTTGGACCACAAAACCAGTCTTAAGTCGCTGGGGTATATTTGTAGCAATAGCCATGGGTCAAAATTATTGATTTTTCTTTTATGCCAAAAATCATTAAGATATCAAGTAAAGATCATGTTTCATGAAGATATTCTGTAAATTTCCTACTGTAAATATATTAAAACTTAATTTTTGATTAGTAATATGCATCGCTAAGGACTTCATTTGGACAACTTTAAAGGCGATTTTCTCAATATTTTGATTTTTTTTTGCACCCTCGGATTCCAGATTTTCAAATAGATGTATCTCGGTCCTATCCTAACAAACCATACATCAATGGAAAGCTTATTTATTCAGCTTTCAGATGATGTATAAATCTCAATTTCGAAAAATTTACCCTTATGGCTGGTTTTGTGGTCCAGGGTCACATTTTACAATAAACATCACGTGATGACCCAATAAAGTATCAACGATGTTTATTGTACAAAAGTAGCAAAAATGTTCTTAAAATCATTCAAATTCACTATTAAAACAAGTTTCAAACATGATGGTGAGTCACAAATCTGTCCAACTTGATAGATGAATTTGATGAGTTTGACTGCTCACACAACCACAACAAAAGACATGGGAATCATTTTGTCCTCCATTTATTTTATTGTCCTAACTATGCTTGATTCTATGGTTAGCTGCATGTCATTATTTGCTGTCCACAACCCAGAACAAACCTGCGACCCACTGTCATGAAACCACTGTCACTGATATTATCACAGAAAATTTCAAAACCAAAGTGTCCTAATTGTAAGATCTGTTGTTTGCGTTTTGTTAATGAACATCATAATGAGTAACAGCTTTGTCACTGACTGAGCAGCAAATGTGAACAGCTGGAAAGCGAGACTGAAGGCGGTGACTTATTCATCTGCGCTTGCTGAGCGCTCATAACATTCCAGATCAGAATTAGAGTCTGACTGTGACAGCCTTGTGAGGGGGTAATGAATCAAAAGTTCCAGGCAAGCAGAGCACTCAGGCTCTGAGCCTGCGGGAAAGACCTAATATTCATGCTCTATGAATCCATCTCTTTTTTTCAAACCCATTCAAAAGGCTTTATGCTCCAGAGATGTGCACTGGCAACAATATATGCACATACGCAAACAAATAATCACACTCACAAATGTCACAAAATGTCCAGGCCTACCAATCAAACTGTTTTCACATGCATTCTGTGTGCGTGTGTGTGCGCGCGCGCATGTATTTAATCATACATTTAATGTTGTAAATTTTATATAATCAGTCCAGCAAACTTTTCTGTTCCATTGTTGAGTTGATACAATTGTAGACATAGTTTGAAAGAATTAATTTCATATATATTTTATTATTTTTTTCCTATTTTATTCTGTACGAAGTATGTTTATTTTCTTATGTGAAACGGAGAAAAATATGTATTTTTGTTTTTAAGCAGTAATTTAAGTTTTCCCTGTGAGTGACGTCACTCCTAATCATCCAATCGCGTCCTGTTCTCTCAGAAGGGCGTGCGAGTTTGGTATGGTTATGCAGCTCTCTGAGTAGAAATGTGTTACTAAGTGTAAATTTGAGTTATTACCGATTACAGAAGTGTTATAAAGTTATATTTAACTTTTAGTTATATAATATATTCTTTTCTGTCAAGTTTAACGGATATTCCTCCTAGTTTTATTAACGAACATGTTCGTTTGATGTTGCCGCCTACGCGCCAACGTAAAGCGCAGGCTCGCTATGTTAATATGAGTTTTATACATCTGCTCATATCAAAAAAGCAAGTTTTCAAGGAATTTCAGTGTTTGGTAAAAAGATTAAACTTAGCCAATTAGCGGATGATACCACAATTTTTGTCAAAAATAGTGAAGAAATGGATGTAGTTATTAAATGTATTGAAGAATTTTCTGGAATCTCTGGATTGAAGATGAATAAGAATAAGTCCACATTATTCTCTCTTAATGATTGTCTCCTGAGTAATTTTACCCCTGGCTTGAATTGTTTCACTTTACATATTATGATTGTTTATTTGTTTTTGTACTTGCTGCGAGTTGTATATGTTTGTACAAATCTTTGTATAATTTTTGCATAATAAAAAAATAAAAAATAAAAAATAAATGAGTTTTATACATTTAAATCGGGTAAATTTATTTTACAAATACAGCATGACGTGTATTGAATGGGTAGATTTAGGTTATATATCAAAATGTATTTTTTATTTTGTGACCCAGGCAGTTGATCCAGTTACTGTCATTGTGGTGCATGACTTGATTTATTTCCTCTCATATATTTTCAGCCTGACGACCCCTGATCTGAGGATGTGCCTGTCCTCCCCTGTTTAAAAAACTGCAGACGTAGCCTGTTGAAGAGCCTGGAATCGGTGGGACATTTGTGATATTGCATGAAGACCGGTACGTACACATGATAAACTGTATACTACTGTACTATTGGCAGTGTTCGGGTAAGTTACTTCCAAAATGTAATACATTATATATTACGTATTACTGCCTTTTGAAAGTAATTAGTTACATTACAATATTACTGTATCTGAATTGTAATGCGTAAAGGCCCGTTCACACCAAGCACGATAACTATAAAGATAACGATAAAGATATAGTTCTAAAAATCGTTCTCAGTATTAAAGAATAGCATAGTTCACACCACAACTATTACGATAACGATACAGAGAAACGATATCGTTGTGATCACTTTCAAAACGATTTTTTTCCAGCTGACGGGACTTTACACTACTTTTGAGTTAGGCTACTTTCACTTTCAAGCACAAACCGCAATTACATTCAGAAATAATAGCGGTAAATAAAGCGGAATGTTATAGGCCCTAATGAACAAGCAATAAACACAATAGCAAGCCTATAGGCTATTTTAGTTCTCCCTACTCCACAACAAATCCTTTCAATTTAACTGTATTCAGAACAAAACAAGAAGTAAAAATATAAGTTGCTAAACAAGCCAAAACGAATTAATTTAAACCGAAACTGAAAGCAAACGCCTTTGTTCTCACGCAGCCAACCTCTATAATTCGGCACGAATCAAAATGTTACCATAATCTCGATGTATTTGAATGCTAAAAATAAAATAAAAAATCACACTCTTCACATGAACAAATATGTGCTTGGCCTGAGCTCAGGCTGAACGACACGGATTGTACGTACGATTTTAATTAACCAGTGTATCTATATTTGGTTGACTGTATTTTATTCTGATAATGAACGGCTGCAATGTTTGCAATGCTGTATGTGTGTGCGTGCGGCACCGGTGCGATAACAGCGGAAACATAAAATAGGCTACTCCGTCATTTTTGGTCATACAGATCCTTAGAAACTGCAATGTGTTTACTTTTATTTTAGGATGCGCTTGTCATCTCGGTTTCCTTTCCGTGAACTTTTGCAGAGCGCTGCGCCACAAAAATGAAAGAAGTCTTTTTTCTTTAGTTTTGTTAATCTGTTAATTATTTAAGTCAAATATATTTCGCGTATTAATTCCTTTTAAATGTAGACTATGATTTAATAAAAACATACTGTTATTTTTAGTTAAACTTAATTTCTGTTGCTTGTCTGCACTCGTCCGCCGCATTTCTCTTCTCCGACCCCACAGTATGCCCATCTCACAAATGTAGAATCCATCTCAGTCATCTCAACCATCGAATTACAGCAACAGGAAATAGACAAAGTATTTTAAATCAGGGTATCTTCCGTCCATTCCAAATCCGTTTTCAATTAAAAAAACAGAAAACGAAAAAACTAATCGTTTTTTAATTAGCAAAAAGTAATATACTACTGTAATATCGTTACTTTTGTAATGCGTTTCTCCCAACACTGACTATTGGTACTATTTTACTATTTTATTGGTACTATTTGAGTTTTGCTGTTTTGTCAGTGTCCTGCGCCCATTTTTTATATGTTGCCATGTGAAGTGAAGTTAAAAATACTTTTTTTTTTTTTTTTTACATTTCTTGAGTCCCTGTGTTCCGTTCCATTCCATGGCACACTGTCTAGATTTTTTTTTTCTTGTTGAAAACAAAATAAACCATCATGTGTGAATGCCACTCCTGCCAAAAAAGAAAATGCTCCCTTTTCTTGGCATTCAGCTCGCAACAGATTGAAAGTGCGCAAGGATATTCATATGGCAATCACTTCTGTTAAAACGCATCTTGCTGAAAAAACGCAACCACAGGGGTCCCAGTAAAGATGAAATAGTATGTAATTTGATACAGTAATATTAACCAAACTGTCCATATATGCTGGGCCCCTTGAGAAAATGTTTGGGAGCTAGTGACTTGAGCTAGAACTTAAGAGTTATGATTCATGTTGCCACAGAAATATGCATAGAAATGTGTGGGAAAATAAAGGATTATTTTTTGCAAAAACATCATTCAACAATAGTAAACAAGTAACTCTCTTTTTCCTAAAGTCATGTCCCTACTGAATAGGTAAGTGAGTAGTTGATATTTAATACTTTTGGGAAGTTTAAAAAAAAGACTATTTCAACAGCATTTTGATAATTAGGCTACTTAAAAATCATAATGCATGCATGCAGCGCCCTCTGCGTAAAGGGGGGGGGGATTAGGATGATTCCAAGGGCCCGGTGATAGAGGGGGCCCCCCGAGGTGGGAACGCGATTTCTAACCAGGGGGACAACAAATTTACCGGGATTTTTGAAAAGGTCCTGTTCACACATGATCCTTAATCACACTGTAAAGTGAAACGTCACCAGGCCGTTGGCGCCCTCTGCAGGTATTTGTTATAATACATAATGTACTTAAGTTGGTTATGTTCATTATGTATAGGAATATTACATTATGTAGCCTATATTAACAGTGTTGTTCAATAAAACCATGTAATTACTTGGTTTTGATATTTTATTTGAGCCAATTATTATTGCCTCATCGTTAGTTTATATATAAATAGTCATACTAAAGCCTGGTTTTCACTTAGGTCTGTTTGTTACTAAAAAATATCAGTTTACTCAATTGTCAAAATAATCAGTAGATAACTTGATTGCCCAAATAATCATTAGTTACAGCCCTAGATTAGTTAAAATATTTCAAAATACAACTGCATTGTTTTACTTTTTGTAATTAAAAGACAAATATTTTGTCATTGAAAATTTCTTAAAACTAGTATTAAAATATTGCCTCGTTCTAGTGAACCAAGTATCTGTATTTTGTCTCACCTTGTGAGCTAAGTGTATTGTCACACCCCAAGCGTCGATAAGCGGTGATATAGCTCATAATTTTCCAAGTGTATGATATAGCTTTCATTCTTCAGGTCAACCATATATTCATGAAAAAAAAGCAGTTTCAATAAGGAAAGCAATAACTTTGCCATAGTATCCTTTCAAATGTTAAAGAAAGGACCCCGCCCCGCCCCTGGAAAAAAGTTCAGGCTCAGGATTTTTATTTTTTTTTGCACCAGGAAGTATGACCATATTAGCCCGGTTCTGTCAACACTGCACTGGCTACCTATTAAACATCGTATAGATTTTAAAATCTTGCTTATTACTTATAAAGCCCTAAATGGTTTAGCACCTCAGTATTTGAACGAGCTCTTGTTACATTATAGTCCTCCACGTCCGCTGCGTCCTCTGCAAATGGTTTGCAGCATCACACATGGGTAGACATTGTAAATTGCCTACATGTAATTACAGTAAGAAAGTATAGTACATAGTTTTTTAAATGTTTAACATGTTTTATTAGGAAGAATATAGAATAAATTTGTCTGCGTTACACAATAAAATAAATAAATTTCACTTGGTTCTCCTATTTTGCCAATCTGGGCCTGTCATGGGCAAATCCTTCAAGGTATCCTAGAGAGGATGGATGTCAGAGTCAGGTCATCTAACCACTGGGTGCCTCGGTGTTTAGTACTTGGCTCCTTCCTCTTCCAAATATACACAACCTCAGTGGGCACAAACATAAAGTCACATTGCTTTTCCCATCACTTCTATGCAGTTGAAATTCAGCATTACCATTCAGATAAGAATTTCAGCTTGTATCTCTTCCTACCTTTGAAACAAACAAACTCTACTTGAACTAATGCCTGAGGAATCTTGAAACTCCTCATTGCTGTATTGTGAATATTATTGGCCCTTGTAAAGTGTGTTTCTGATGGTTTACAAAACACGTTAGTTGCCAGAGTTTTCATCTGGCCTCAAAAACATAAATGCATCCAGAAAAGTACATTTTGCACATTGCGTTTATCTGTGATACTGGTGTGTAAAGAGTGTTTATAAAATGTAAGAAGTCCACAACAAAAATATCATCCAGGTATGTGCAAAAAAAAAGCTGGACAATTTACAAAATTTGCCTCTATTTTTCCTCCAAATTTAGAGATAGGGTTACATTTGATTACAGCTTGACCTTTTGCTCAGTTTAGACTTAGGGTCATTGTTAGAGATACGATTAGGCCTATGATTGGTTGATTTAAATGTTATTTTAGAAAAACAAAGCATTTTTTTTTTTTTTCCTCCGCATGACATTTAGTTTCATTAATATTTCTGGAATGCATTCATTATTTTGCTAATGCAGTATTTTTTTAAACATAAACACAGCACAGCTGATGAATGCAAAATATCTGAAAATGTGAGAAGAAAATGGTACTGTTATTATTGTTTTAAATTAGGATTCCAAACATCTTTTATTCTCAAAATTACTAAAATAATCATTAATGGAATCATTAACTAGAATCAGAGCCAATAACGTGAAGTTCCTTATGATTAAATAACTACTGATGTGTTCTAAATTAACTTTAATATATTGTGTATGTTTTCTTCACTTGTTTTTGTAGAGTTATTTAACATCTAATGAATGATTAATAATTAATAAATGTAAATCCATCAGAAATATAACTTGCAACGAGTCTTTAATTATGCAAACTGAAAAACATCCCAGAGCTATTATATTTTTTATTATGTGACTTAAATGATTTTTGCATTAAGCAACCGTGCATTATCATTTATCCATCATCTAAATGAATGTGCAACAATAAATTTGTTTGAACATTAAAAGTTTTTGAAAGTCATTCATGACAACTGTTTTTTGTTTATGCAGAGAGAAATACACTGTTTGAGAGAGCTGTGAAGAAACATAAAGGTTAATTCCACATAGGCTATTTGCGTCACCTTAAACTATTAGTGTGTTGCTGGTGATTGAGTTGAAGCATCTAATTATAGAGATTATTGCACTGACCAGCTGGTACAGTACAGGACTCCATGTGTGTTCAAACCTACATGGCTCACTCAGCCTGCCAGCTTCATGCTATTATAAGAAGCTTTGCACCTCAGTTTCTGATTTTACTTACTTAATAAGGAATCTGCGGTTAAAATAAAGCAACAAATTATGCTTATATTTGTGTATTCTGTAGTCTCAATGACAAGACGAGCAACATAAAAAATGTAATTAGACAATGCCTACTGAACAGAAAAAGATCCTGTCCAACATTAATGTACCTTTCAGGGTTGAGAAAAATTCAGAATTTAGGAACTGGCTCCTTTGAATTGAATTAAAACGTATACAGTGAAGTACAGAAATACATTGAATAAAACAATATCATTGGCCACAATAGAGGAGCTTTAAGGATTTATGAAAGTATAATAGTATATTTTAAATTGTCCCAAGTCTTAAGAGAATTTGCATATGTATTCATTAAGTCATACACACCCATAAATTCACCACTAAACTGAAATCTGAACTTGGACTTCAGGACATTAAGAGGGTTCCCTTTCAAGGGAACTTCGAACTGCGTCCTCTAGGGGTCGCTATGGGGAACGCCTCGTCGTGACCCGTGTCTGAAGCATACATTGCCGGCGACAGCCCATGACGTCACTACCGGTGCGACTATAGTATAAATAGGCGCCGGGAGAACATGTCATTCTCTTCTTCGTCTTCAATGACTGTTTTGTTTGAAGCGTGCATTTCTGAAGAAAATGGTAAGAGCGATCTCTATTTATCTCATTATGGCGAGCACTAGCAAAGCATTTAAGGATGTGTGCATCCG
>NW_015650001.1:419335-432902 GCF_001515625.1 Sinocyclocheilus rhinocerous
GTTCCCTTTCATGGGAACTTCGAACTGCGTCCTCTAGGGGTCGCTATGGGGAACGCCTCGTCGTGACCCGTGTCTGAAGCATACATTGAAAAAACACCAACAACACGTTGGCCGGCGACAGCCCATGACGTCACTACCGGTGCGACTATAGTATAAATAGGCGCCGGGAGAACACGTCATTGTCTTCTTCGTCTTCATTGACTGTTTTGTTTGAAGCGTGCATTTGAACGTGGTAAGAGCGATCTACTATCTATTATTATGGCGAGCCCTAGCAGAGCGTTTAGAGGGTGTGTGCATCCGTGTCGTCGCTATTTGACACCTGATGACACACACGATCTCTGCGTTTTGTGTTTGGGCGAGGAGCACGCATGCGATGTCCTTGAGGGGGCGATTTGCGTGCATTGTGTTTGTCCGCTCTCGTTTGTCTCTTTTTTTCGAGGAAAGAGGGGCAGCCATCTGCTCCCCACGGTTCAGGACCCGCCGCTGCTGAGGCACGGAGGAGAATGAGCTCATGGGGTTCGCAGGTGGACCTGGCTGATGAGTTTAGGGAGGGGCTTTCCTTCTCGCGCTCGTTGGCTGCGGACGAGAGAGAGCCGCTGGAGGATGATGTTATCTCTTTGACATCATCTGATCCGGGGGCCAGTGCTCTGCTTGGTTTAGCCCAGGAAGAGCAGGAGATGTCGAGGACGGCGAAGAGGCTGAGGCTGAGCCTTCCCAATCCTCCTGCCTCATAAGTAACCTGAGACATTTTCACACTAGCACTTTTGGTGTGCACCTGGGTTCATTTGACATCAGAGTTTGGTTTGCTTGGATAATGTGAACACTGCTTTCTGAACTTGGGTGCTCACCTGCAAACTGTACCTGAGTCTGCCAAAAAAGGGTTGTCTGGGGTACGGTTCATGCAAACTCCAGTACAGTTCACTCCTGATGTGAACGCAATCATACTTAATCACAGAAGTGAGCCGTTATTAATGACGTACTGTATAAATTGGTCAAACTGTGTATTTATGTGTTTACTCACTTGCTTTCCTGATAAGTGTGACTGATAAGTGTGCAGCAAGCATCTAATTTCTGCTTACAAAAATTGATTCCCATGTTCTTTGAACCCTTTGCATTACGCATGTGCCATTCTGTGTTGGCACTTTGGAAATTAATCAAAAATATGAAATACAAAAATTAAGTAAGTGTCCATTCATTTTGCCATCTTCTGCCTAGTCATTACCTAGCAACAGGGGTAAACAGATGCAACTCTGATGACACAAATGTACCGTAGATCAGAACCAAAAATGACCATGTGAACACAGTCCAGTGGGGGAGGGGGAGAGGAGATCAATCGAAATTGGGTTCAGACCAAGCAAGCAAACCAAGTGTGAAAGCACCCTAAAATTATTGGCAATTCTTGGGGTCTTGCTGGTAAACAAATCTTCTCCCAAGTCACAGGTGTCTTGCATAACCATCAGATTTTCTTCCAGGCTTTCACTCTATATTGTTCCACCTAGTTTAATCCTCACCATTCACAGGATGGTGTGTTTTTGATAATATCCAGTGTTTGGCTCACACCAAACTTGACATTTAGTCTGATGGCCAAAAACCTCAATTTTGGTCTCATTAGACGATAAAACCTTCTTGCATATGGCT
The DNA here is from genome assembly GCF_001515625.1 of Sinocyclocheilus rhinocerous. Classification (NCBI taxonomy): domain Eukaryota; kingdom Metazoa; phylum Chordata; class Actinopteri; order Cypriniformes; family Cyprinidae; genus Sinocyclocheilus; species Sinocyclocheilus rhinocerous. Next base: position 420,974 of record NW_015650001.1, read on the forward strand.
TCAGAGTCTCCTATATGCCTCCTCTCAAACTGTAGCCAAGGTTTTTTTCTAACAGTGGCTGTCTCTTTGTCACCCTCCATAAAGCTGCGAATTGCCCCATCAACAGTCTCTCTAGTTTTAGCCACTTTCTCTTGGTGTTCTGCCTCAGTAGTCTCCTTCTTGGACAGTAACTTGAGGACATCAGGTCACAGCTGAGTGATCCTCTTTTTATTTTATGAGTATTGATTTTACTGTACTCCAAGGCATGTACAATGGACTGGAAATGTTTTTGTATCCATTCCCTGGTTTTTGCCACAATACTCCAGACTTTCCAGAAGTTGTACCTTGCAGAGCTTTATGTATAGCACAGCCGTGGCCAAAAGTTTTGAGAATGGCACAAATATTAATTTTCACAAAATCTGCTCTACAGTGTTGTTAGATCTTTTTTTTGTCAGATTTTACTATGCTATACTGAAGTATAATTACAAGAATTTCATAAGTGTCAGAGGCTTTTATTGACAATTACAATAAGTTTATGCAAAGACTCAGTATTTGCAGTGTTGACCCTTCTTTTTCAAGACCTCTGCAATTCACCATGGCATGCTGTCAATCAACTTCTGGGCCACATCCTGACTGATGGTATTCTTGCATAATCAATGCTTGGAGTTTGTCAGAATGTGTGGGTTTTTGTTTGTCCACCCGTCTCTTGAGGATTGACCACAAGATCTCAATGGGATTAAGGTCTGGGGAGTTTCCTGGCCATGGACCCAAAATTTAGATGTTTTACATGAACGGTTTCAGGATTTGGTAGCGCTCACCTTTTCTTCTCCGGACAAGCTTTATTCTGGATGCCCCAAACAATCAGAAAGGGGATTCATTAGAGAAAATGACTTTACCCCAGTCCTCAGCAGTCCAATCCCTATACCATTTGGAGAATATCAGTCTGTCCCTGATGTTTTTCCTGGAGAGAAGTGGGTTCTTTGCTGCCTTTCTTGAAACCAGGCCATCCTCCAAAAGTCTTCGCCTCACTGTGCGTGCAGATGCACATGTTTCTTTGCAGGTAACCATAGTTAACAGAGGATGAACAATGATTTCAAGCACCACCCTCCTTTTAAAGCTCCCAGTCTGTTATTCTAACTCAATCAGTATGACAGAGGGATCTCTAGCTTTGTCCTCATCAACACTCACCTGTGTTAATGAGAGAATCACTGACATGATGTCAGCTGGTCCTTTTGTGGCAAGCCCAGCACTATATTTGTGTCATTCTGAAAAAACTTTTGGCCACAGCTGTACAATCGATTGAAACCCCTATGACTCTGTGCCACCAGCGAGGTCCAATTTTGTGTGAACTAAAAGAACAAAGACAGGTCCTGGTATTATATTTACATATGGCCATCAACTTTACTTTTGCTAATGACTCTCTCCCCAACAACCCTACCCTCCAAAGATGTGTCAAGAAACTCAAAGTCAGTGAACCAGGGTTTGCAAAGTAATTCAACAGCAGAGAATTTCTGATTGGCTTAAAAAAGTAGAAGGCCATCCAAAGATCCATCCGTCTTCGAAACTGCTTATCCTCTGTAAGGTTGCAGGGATGCTTGTACCTATCCCAGTGTCTCAGCTCATAGGTTGGACAACACCCCGGATCGGGGTGTCCAAATCTGTTCCTGGAGGGTCAACGTCCTTCAGAGTTTAGTTCCAACCAGCTTCAACACACTTGCCTGGAAGTTTCTGGAAGTCTGAAGCCATTGATTAGCTGGTTCAGGTGTGTTTAATTAGGGTTGGCGCTAAACACTGCAGGACTGTGGCCCTCCAGGAACAGGTTTGGATGGATGGTCATGGAACACCTGGAGGAAACCACAATTCAGTGTGGTTTTCAGCTAAATGAACATGAAAACACTAAATTTTATTCCTGGCATGGTTTTCCAATGTTGATATACAAGTACTTGTTGTGAATAAATAAAGCTGACAGATTTCTGATGTTAGACAGCCCCTCTGAGAGAGGGAGAAAAAGCTAAAATTATAATAAAGATGCTTAGTGTCTATTGCGGTGGTGAATAAAGCAGGACTTTTGGAAACAAAATGGTTAGCACTTCATGTTTGATTACATGAGACAAAATGAGCATTAGTAGATGTGAACACAGAGATCCAGAGTGCTATAATGCCCTCCAGATGACAAAATTCAACAAAATATGGGTAAAATGACTTATTCGTGTGAATGTTTTTGGATATTAAATGAATTTCAAGAGCTCCAGAACAGCATTATTAACAGGAAATGCACATTCTGTTTTAAAAGTATAGCAGACTGAAATTGGTTGATTTATTTTCTTGTCTTCTAGCCGTAATCTCACTGGGAAAGAGAGGGAATTGTTGAGTATGCCATCTCATTATGCAGAACAATATCCTGAAATTCAGAGACATTTCATAGCAATAATGGATATAAGAATAGTGCATAATAAACCATGAGTCAATTCACTTGTCAGAATAGTTCAGCAAAATGCACTCAGTGCTTGTGCTGATAGCAGGGTCAACACACGTTCGAAGCAAACAAAAAAACAAAAAGTCTATGATGCTTCAGCACTTTCAGAAATTGGAAATTAAATGTCCCTTCAACCGGATGTATATGTCATGACGTTACAAATGTAAAAACACCAAAACAAACAAACAAACAAAAAAAAAATTCAGGAGAGTGACCCATGATTACAAAAAATAATATTAGTTTCTGAATGATAATTTAGTTTATTTATGCAGAGAATTTTGGGAAATGAAGTAAAAGAAGCAGCTGCTGCAAAAAAGAAAGGATCATCCAAGTCAAAGCTGGAATTTCCAACTTCCTACTTGGAAAAGAGCCAGAGAATACCATGCAGAGGTTTCCAACTTGGAGACTTGTGTGGAAAACTGGAGGCTCCAATTTTGCTGAGATGTGTGTTGCACAGTGCTACAATGATCCAAGCCAACCTTTCATTCACTTACAACAACATCTCTAAACGGCTAGCAAAAGATTATAAGATATTTAATATTGAGAATGTTGTGAAGAACATTATAATTTTGAGAAGTTAAGTTCACAGAGGCAGAATTATTAATATTGAAATTGCACAGTGCTACAATGATCCAAGCCAACCTTTCTTTCACTTACAACAACATCTCTAAACGGCTAGCAAAAGATTATAAGATATTTAATATTGAGAATGTTGTGAAGAACATTATAATTTTGAGAAGTTAAGTTCACAGAGGCAGAATTATTAATATTGAAAAATTTCCTGAATTTCCATGATAGAGTTATTCATTGCGTGCCATGGCACCATCATTGCAATTGATGAGATGATTGGCCTACATGCCAATCCTAAGACATACACACATTCACACTGTTTTTCTTCCATCTCCTGAGGCTGAGCTGGTCATGGGAGCTGCTGCTCAGATGCAATTAATCTTCTCCTGTCTTACATGCAATGTTTTACCTAGAAGCCAAGAAAATTAACCATTGCCATATAAAATGATTAAATTACACCAGAGGACTGAAAACAAAATATTTTACACTAAGCTATTCAGTCCTGCTCTTCCTTCTGTTCCATAATAGACGGATGGATTTAATTGAATATTTTAATATATGCATATGCAGAAAAATATCTCATAATGGCTGACTAAACAATAGACATGCAGACTGACATGCATATGAGCACATATGTGCTCTATACACACTACATACTGTTTTGGTCAGCGCAATACATTTGCTCTAAAATTATCATCATTTTCATTTCTCCGCAAGCTATAGGTATTTACACTATGTCTGTACATCATAAACATTTGGGTGACAGAAGTATTTATGTTTTAGCTGCAAAAGCAGGACATTTCGTATACTTACAACAGTGTTTTTTTTTTTTTAGCCTTGAGGATGTATAATGGAATTATAATGCTTTGTAGAATGTCCTTTAAAGGCTTCTTTAAAAAATTAATAAATAGATAATAATAATAAAATAAATCACTTAATATGTATTATAAAATATAAGTTGATTCTGACACCCTTCTCCCCAAGATGACCTATCTCTATCTACTTTAAGTGAATTCTGGCATCTTACATTCGCACTGTAGCATGTATAGCATCCGTGATATAATGATATTACTTGTAGTCATATATTATGTTTCTACAGCATGCCATTCAGGTTTAAAAAGTCATAAGAAATTGTGAAAATCATTCATGTTTGTAATATTAGAATGCAAGAATGTCTTCAGGCAGGCATAATAGTTACAGAGAAAAATGCATTGTCAGCTCTCATCATTCGTAAATAATATCAAGAGTGACAGTGTTGATACATCAGCTCAGTCTTTTTGGTTTTTGACCTTAATGGAAGAGTTTAGACATGGCCAGTGGCATTTCTGTGTCTGTTTCTGAGCGGCAGAGGCAGTCAGCTATTCTGAAAGCCTATGTGCAGTTCAGATCAGACCTACAGTAGATACAGCCAGCAGCACAGAGAGAGAGAAAGACCGTTTTAGCTTCTCTCATCGCTTTTACAGTGATGTTCAACACTTTTAGCATTAAAGATTCATTACGGATTGCAAAGCTAATACATAATAAATCCTGAGTAACTGTTTATTAGTGCATTTCATACAAGTTTAAACAGTTTATTAATCTATCTATAATTTAAGATCAATGCACTTAAGAATGAATTATGAAATAATACATTAGAAATCCTATACATCACCTACAGTAGTTACAAAGTATCATCTTACAGTTTTGTGTTTCTTTTGTGTCTGACATCCATAATTATTATAATTAAAGAATTATTTAAACGTTTTGTTAGAAAAGGTTTTGGGGTAGAACAAAACAGTGTGAATAATGTGTGAATAACGTTAGACAAAATATGATTAACTGAATTAAATGTGTTGATTATTATACCAATAGTGCAATGGTATCAATAATCCTTTCAGCCTAAATTCTGTTTGGATAAGATGAAAAATGAACAAAGCAACACATTCATATTATATTTTTGCTGTTGCTTTCATTTCATAAAAGCCATAAGCCACTCAAGGCCTTGATTTGCTGTCATTTTTACTTTGAGCAAAGTATAGGCATAATGAGGAGCAGAGTGCCTAAAATCCCATATTAAAATCACTGTAATCACAGCCTCAGGTGATTAATAGCTTTTACAATGGCAGCAAAAGCAATATGACACTTATTACTAGCTCTGATCATACATGCTTTGCACTTACATTCTCATTATATATTCTGTGCATTTAAAGATGGTGTCTTTTGTTTGGTTTTTCCTAATGCTTCCTGATTAAATGGGTGACCTACATGGGTATGCGTGTCTTATGAGACATGATTTGTACTAGCATTTGAAGCCATTGTTCTCAAAGCAAGCCATACTAAGCAGAAAAAGTCTGAGCCTTTATATTGTTAATACGACTATAAATATTTGAATGCGTATGATGATTAGTATTCATTTTTCTGTCATATGATAATTAAAGTGTTTGTTTGTGTTTATGTGTTCCTGATTGAGCTTTATTGCATTCGTTGCAAAATCTTTTGTATCTCAACAAATCAGTAGGAAAGAGTGCACAAAATACTGTGACTCACTATACACAGCCTTCTTTATTTTCCTGCAGTCTATTGTTTTCACTTACTGACCATTTGTAGATGGCAGCACCATGAATATCAGCTGTCAGATGAACTCAGCTGATAAAGACTCCATTTGTGGTCTCCATTATGACTGTGATGCGTTTTCCCCACCACTGATAACACATTTTATCACAAGAAAAGCCCTAAACAACATTGTTATCTGAAAGCTGGTGTACCACATTGTGCTATTTATTTCTTGTAGATAAAGGACAACAAATAGAGAGGTTAAAAGTGTAAACTCTGAATATTGCACACAATAAATTTCACTAAATGCCTGAAATATGCTAAGAGAGCAATCAGTGTTTTTCTCAATCGCCTAATTCCCTCACGCCGTGTCTGCTAATGTGATTGTTTGATGATTAGCTCATTTATCACTCTTGGGACATCTCTGTGATCGAGAAACTTGAGAAACTATAGATGTAAACTTCCTGTTGTTTACATATTAGTTTTAACTTTGAGCTTCGTACCTAGACTGAAGAGGTCAGATAGTTTCTCATAGCTTATCAACAACAGTATCTTTGTTGGCCGGTGACCCCCTGGAAGTAATCCGCATGCAGTCTTCTGGGCAAACATCACCTAAGCTGTAAGGGTCATGTGGATAATTACACTGGAAATTCAGGATTCGGATGTGCTGACATGCTGCCAATACTGCTTGGCACCAAAAATGTGCCGCAAATCATTCACTACTGATTATCCTGAGCTGTGACCAGTGTTGTCAGGTAGAGAAATAAGTGGCCTGGTCTAAAAAAAACAAGCCCAAAATAAGCCACCCCTTTTTTGGGGAAGTGGGGCATATTACACAGTCTGCATAAGGTACCCCTATGTACCCCTTTAACAGTGGCGTGCACAGGGTGGGGGGTCTCTAAGCCGCTGCACCTTTAATCGCAGACGGTAAAGTGCCCTTTCGGTCCGGTCTATGTGCCTCCGGACTGCGATTTCTACAGAGGGGGAACATGTATGCTTACGTAATCACTTGTTTCTGCTGTGTTTTGATCTGGAGGTTCAGTACTTTTTCAGAAAATGTGTAATGGCGCCTGCTACCGTATAACAGTGAAAACACAGAAAACCGGAAAAGTCTGTCAGTGACGGGGAAAGAGTTAAAAAGGGATTATGTGTTGCTAAAAGCACATTAATTTTCATTCCTTGCACCATTTTTTCTTCCTCTAACTCCCCTGGCACATTAGGGACAGTCGTGGCCTAATGGTTAGAGAGTCGCACTTGTAACCCAAAGGTCACGGTTTGAGTCTCGGGTCTGGCAGGAATTGTAAGTGGGGGGAGTGAATGACCAGCGCTCTCTTCCACCCTCAATACCACGACTGAGGTGAGATCCTTGAGCAAGGAACCGAACCCCCAACTGCTCTGCAGGCGCCACACTGCTCTGAGTGTGTGTGTGTGTGAGAGAGAGAGAGAAATGCAGAGCACAAATTCCAAGTATGGGTCACCATACTTAGCCACAAGTCACCTCCTTTCCATTCCTTTCGTTATTTAAGCCACTGGTGTTGTTCAATAATTTTTGACCGAAAAATTTTACCTTTTTTTTACATTGTACTTCATCAGAATGGTATGAAACTTGGTAAAGATTTTGAAACTTGCTATGTGAACATGGACATGATTCAAAAAGGTTAAATGGTCCTGAAAAAAAAAATGTCAAACTTGTATTGATTGTGGTCAAAATTTAAACTTGTATTGAATGTGGTCACTGCTGTCACTGGAAGATTTAGGCAATCAGACTCCATTACATTCGTTTCCAATGTATTTGATATTATGTAAACTGAATGAACTGAAATTAGCTTTTTTCTGTTTATCAAACAATTTCTTTTATCAGCAGTCGAGTCATGGTTAAACTTAAACGACTTAACAGTCGTTAAGTCTTAACAGATGCAGGTGCATGATGGAGCACATCAGAAAGGATCACAATTCTATTTACTGAAATATGTATTTTAATATACTATATTTGTTGTCAAATTTACCTTGAGTTTTAATACTTTTAAAAACATTACATGTAATGAGATTACAATAATGAGTCCCTTACATTTACAGTAAAAATAAATGACAATATGTTCATATGTTATTATGTTCAGAAGACTGAATGTGTTCCTGTGGACCATTCCACCTCTGACCAGCTGACATTTATTTTGTGCTTTTGTTTCTATTTATTATCTATAATTATCTTTTTTTTCTAGTAATTAAAAAAAATTTGAAGTAAACTTTTACATTTATTAATAATTAATTAATTAATTTTTGTTAGCAAATAGTAGAGTATTCTTGTGGAAATTTCTAATACTACTAATACTCCCCTTTACCACCCATATCGAACCGTGCCGAAACCATGACCCCAAAACCACAATACTAGGGCTGTGTATTGGCAAGAATCTGGTGATACGATACGTATCACGATACAGGGGTTGCGATACTATATGTTGCGATACTGTAAGCAAGGCGATATATTGGGATATTTCTTATTTTAGGAATAGGATATATTTTTAGGAAAGCTGTCATTAAGAACACACCACCATATGCAAACCTTAGCAATAAATAAATAAATAAAAATTATTTAACCAGAACACAGTGGGATCTGCATTTGCAATAATCAGTCCCTGTAACATTCAACGTTATTGAACCACTTTTTGTGCAGTACGAGTAAAGGGGGGAAAATGAAAGGATCCTTTAGTTAAATGTATAAAATGTATTTTATAAAAAGACTGTATATATTTTTAGACCCTGCTTTAAAGGTTCACAATTTAAGTTTACAATTGTAACATACAATGTCATAAAATTTTGATCTGAACAAAAGAATTATTATATTATATAATATTTTTGAGAATAGATACAGTATCGCCAAACAAAATATCGCAATACTCACGTGTATCGATATTTTCTTACACCCCTACACAATACGTACCGAAATGTAAGAAACTTGAACCGTTACACCTTGTACATACACACATGAGTGATTTTTGACCATCACGTGAACAAAACGTGGACCAAACGATCTTATCACGGCATAAATGCACTGAATTACAAATTATGATTTTATTGTTCTAAAAACTTTTAAAGCTGGGCTCACACTACAGGAGTTTTAAAGTCCTAACCGATTATGAAATCTAGTTGCAGCACACACATAAGGAGAATCTTTGCAGATTATCTTCCCTAAGATCTTAAACATGCACACACTACAAGATTTGAAAATCGTGGCGCATCACACACTATCAAAACTGAGGCGATTTCACACAGCGATTCTCTTTCTCCTTACGGTTGTGATACGTTTTCGACACATTATACAGACAGTGTTACTACAAAACGTCAAGAAGCAGTTTCCTCCGTCTCCACTATCCAACAGAGCCGTACAGCAGCTATTTTGCGGTCACGCATTGGCTATTGTGAAAGTACTGACGTAATCATAACCAGATTATCCGCGCGGAACATCGGGACCGATCGAGGTGCTCGACAAGATTTTTGCTCCGATTCTCGGGAGGGGGAAATCGGGCTAAAAATCCTGTAGTGTGAGCCCGGCTTAAGACAAGTAAACTCCAACATGGCTAAGATTTTATTTGCAAATACAATATGTGTGCATTGATGACTAAAAAATGTGTTACTGTTGCAATGCGTTGAGGTAAAGATAATAAATCAAATCAAAATAGATGCTGAATCAAAATAGACTAGTAAAAAAAAAGTTACAATCAGTTTGTGGGTTTAGTAATAGTCTTTAAATGCATGCAGTTCTGGCATGCACATTTCTATTGGAAAATTGAAGAATATTTACTTGCCTCTAATACTTCAGTCACATCACTCATTCAAACAGACAGAGCACTGGGACAGAAACATCACACATTAAATAATGCTGAAGCAGTCATACGTTTTGTTCTGTGGGTGCCAACCACTAACAAGCCCAAATATGCAACTGACTTGATCAGCTATAGGGAAAAATTGTCACAAATATGACAATAAATCCACTGAGCCCACGGAAGAGATTGTTAAGTTAGATATAGGAGAGGCCAAAGCATAGTATGAGGCTTCATTTTAGTTAGGATGCTGTTTTAGAAAGTATCCATCTGCAATTGGGAAGCAAGGCTTCTTGGCTGTCTATCATAAGAATTGCAGAGGAGATGCAGAACAGCATTACAAATTTGTGATCAGTCTTATAATATCTGACAAAACAATTTTCACACACTTGAGCAGTGGTATCATCAAAATGGTTATAGTTTCAGCTTGTCCTTTGAGATGCTGTTTATATGGAGATTGCCTGCTGTGGAAACTAAAGAGAAGTGATTATCATTACAGCTCTCTCTGCTGTCAGGAGCCATCACAGCTAGCGTACCTCTCATAGTGTGGCAGGACAACCCACAATCCCTCTGCTAATCGCTATGAATCAGATTTGTTACCGCGTTGTGAGAGGCATATAGCGTTTTGTACATTAAAATAGGCTATATGTGAGGGGAAAATAGACCTAATAATACTTTAAATTGTTTTATTCTGTGGTATTTATAATAAAAAAATAGACAGAGCCTTTAAAGACAACTTTACAGGGTAACGTTACAGGGTAAAAACAAAATGCACAACAAATACATGTAAGAAAATTAATGGTAACACTTTAAAATAAGGTTCCATTTGTTATCATTTGTTAAGTGCATTAGTTAACTTTAAAAAGAACCAAAAATAAATACTTCTAAAGCACTTGTTAATCTTAATATCTAATGTTTATTTCAACATTTACTAATATATTAGTGTTAATATTAAAGGGTTAGTTCACCCAAAAATGAAAATTACCCCATGATTTACTTTACTTTACCCTCAAGCCATCCTAGATGTATATGACTTTCTTCTTTCAGACGAATACAATCGGAGTTATATTAAAAAACATCCTGGCTCTTCCAAGCTTTATAATGGGAGTGGATGGTAGCTCAAAATTTGAAGTCCAAAAAAATTGAACCAATCCATTATAAAAGAAGTCTACACGGCTCCGGGGGGTTAATAAAGGCCTCCCGAAGCAAAGCGATGCGTTTGTGTAAGAAAAATATCCATATTTACAAATCTTAATCTCTAGCTTCCGCTAACTGTCGTACGTGCGATCACGAGAGAGTGCCGTCCAGCGGCTTTGTAGAAAACGAAGCGTTTGAGAGAGGCGGGGCATAGAGGACCTACAATAATGTACAGTATTTGAAAAATAATGTGTTTTTTGAACATTAAAGCATGTCAAAATATTCTGTTACACCAAATACACAAAATAATGATCTTTAAAAAAGCATCATATGACCCCTTTAATGGATTGGTTCAATTTTTTGGACTTCAAATTTTGGGCTACCATCCACTCCCATTATAAAGCTTGGAAGAGCCAGGATGTTTTTTAATATCTCCAATTACTCCGAATACTCCGATTGTATTCATCTGAAATAAGAATGTCATATACACCTAGGATGGCTTGAAGGTGAGTAAATCATGGGGTAATTTTTGGGTGAACTATCCCTTTAATGAATCTGAGTGTTCTGGCACCCCAATGCGCCTTGCATATACGTTGACAGAGAGATAACTCCTCTTCCAATCACCACGCTGAAGTGGATACTCAGTTCACTTCGTTTAATGGATGACTGGAAGTAGGGTAAAACTGAAAAGAACAAATTAAATTTAAGTACATTGAAAAATTAATATTTTACATATGCATCACTAGTGTAACATAAGCACATATGAAATAACAGTGCATATAAGTTTGCATTCATGTATAAGAAATAAAGTATTGTAACATTTGAAATATTTCACATTCCAAACTGTATACCGAATAAATAGCATCATATTGCACCAAAGTAAATGATTAACAATATGTAACAGCAACATAGGTTACACATCTGAGTATAACACAATTAACACATGGTGACACACACCTGTATAAAGATTCACATGAAAGTTTGCACTTAACACAAAATACTATAAAATATAGTTGAATTACTCTTTAACATAAACTTACATACCAACGATACTTCTGAAAGACAAGAAATGTAGCAGATGACTTAAGATGAAAGGAACCACAATAGAAGGCTGCTCTCTTCCATGCAATCTTCTTCTTCTTCTTCTTCTTCTTATTATTATTTTTGTTCAATAGCCGTTCACTCCTTAGGAGTATTACCGCCACCTACTGTATATCTTGAGCACATGGGTGATGAATCTGTATTGCTATTTTTTTTTTAAATTATAATGCCCCACCCACCCCAGAGAATCAGAGCCCAAGCTTCAGCTGGCGCTGCGTGTTCAGCTCCTCCAGCTTCCACACTGTGCTCCTCAACCTCCGAGATGGGCAGAAGCATCATGATCCTCATCCTCAAACACTAAATCCTGTGGTCTAAT
>NW_015650001.1:432983-433064 GCF_001515625.1 Sinocyclocheilus rhinocerous
ACTGTTACACTATTTACTACATTTAACCCCCTGGGGTCGAAGCCCGCACTGGTGCGGTCTGTCTCGTATTTCTCGTATTTT
>NW_015650001.1:434669-439185 GCF_001515625.1 Sinocyclocheilus rhinocerous
CGTAAGTGCTTAGTCTGGCAGGTTGGTTAAATATGCAATGTCCAAAAAAGTTTCTAATGTGGTCCTTGGTGCATGTGGACTGGGGAGACTGCTGCTGGATCCATGTTTGGTCTGTCGCTCTGTTGAGGTATTCGGCCAATCACAACGCATTGGATAGCTGGCCAATCACAGCACACCTCGCTTTTTCAGACCGATGAGCTTTGTAAAAATCGACGCGTTTCAGAAAGGCGGGGCATAGAGGAGAAACAATAATGTACAGTATGTGGAAAATAATGTGTTTTTTTAACTTTAAACCGCATAAACACATTTCATTACACCAAATACACAAAATAATGTTCTTTTTAGCAGCATCATATGACCCCTTTAACCGTGGCTTGTGTACTGCAAACACATACCAGCTTCATCACTGTGTCTGTCACATGACTGGCTCTGTCTTTACATTTATTTTGAAAGATGAAGCTCGTGATTATGGTAAGGGGTGTTACATTTCCGACGCGTGCTTGTGGTGTTTGGCCAATCACAATGCACTGGGTCAGTTGGCCAATCAGAGCAGACTGCGCTTGTCAAAGGAGGGGGCTTTGTAGAAAACGAAGCGTTTGAGAGAGGCGGGGCATAGAGGACCTACAATAATGTACAGTATTTGAAAAATAATGTGTTTTTTGAACATTAAAGCATGTCAAAATATTCTGTTACACCAAATACACAAAATAATGATCTTTAAAAAAGCATCATATGACCCCTTTAATGGATTGGTTCAATTTTTTGGACTTCAAATTTTGGGCTACCATCCACTCCCATTATAAAGCTTGGAAGAGCCAGGATGTTTTTTAATATCTCCAATTACTCCGAATACTCCGATTGTATTCATCTGAAATAAGAATGTCATATACACCTAGGATGGCTTGAAGGTGAGTAAATCATGGGGTAATTTTTGGGTGAACTATCCCTTTAATGAATCTGAGTGTTCTGGCACCCCAATGCGCCTTGCATATACGTTGACAGAGAGATAACTCCTCTTCCAATCACCACGCTGAAGTGGATACTCAGTTCACTTCGTTTAATGGATGACTGGAAGTAGGGTAAAACTGAAAAGAACAAATTAAATTTAAGTACATTGAAAAATTAATATTTTACATATGCATCACTAGTGTAACATAAGCACATATGAAATAACAGTGCATATAAGTTTGCATTCATGTATAAGAAATAAAGTATTGTAACATTTGAAATATTTCACATTCCAAACTGTATACCGAATAAATAGCATCATATTGCACCAAAGTAAATGATTAACAATATGTAACAGCAACATAGGTTACACATCTGAGTATAACACAATTAACACATGGTGACACACACCTGTATAAAGATTCACATGAAAGTTTGCACTTAACACAAAATACTATAAAATATAGTTGAATTACTCTTTAACATAAACTTACATACCAACGATACTTCTGAAAGACAAGAAATGTAGCAGATGACTTAAGATGAAAGGAACCACAATAGAAGGCTGCTCTCTTCCATGCAATCTTCTTCTTCTTCTTCTTCTTCTTATTATTATTTTTGTTCAATAGCCGTTCACTCCTTAGGAGTATTACCGCCACCTACTGTATATCTTGAGCACATGGGTGATGAATCTGTATTGCTATTTTTTTTTTAAATTATAATGCCCCACCCACCCCAGAGAATCAGAGCCCAAGCTTCAGCTGGCGCTGCGTGTTCAGCTCCTCCAGCTTCCGCACCTGGGCTCCTCAACCTCCGAGATGGGCAGAAGAATCATGATCCTTATCCTCAAACACTAAATCATGTGGTCTAGTTCTGTAAGCTCTAAAAATGTTAAAACCACCTTAAATATCTGATTATCACTCAAACCCTTTCCCAGAAGGTCCACGACGCTCACTGGCCTGTTCCTTATGTTGCTAAAAAGACTGTTACACTGATCATCATATTTACTACATTTAACCCCCTGGGGTCGAAGCCCGCACTGGTGCGGTCTGTCTCGTATTTTCTTCATGACCGCAAAAAGAACTAAAAAAATTCCGTCAGTTTTGATTGTACAGATAAGAATAAGATATCGTTTGAAACTGCAAAGGGTCTACTTTTATTTGTGTATAGTCATAATAACAACAAAATGTGCTTTTGTAAAATAAAGAAAATAAACAGGGTGTGTTCTCCGCCGTCTCGGCCTCTGTCACCTCTCTTCACAGACACGTAAATAAAACAACCTGAATCTCAGCGAATACTTGCCTCGAAGACATGAGAAATATATGTATAGAAAGCTTGAAATTAAGTATCTATTATATTCTTATATTATATTCTTCACTGTTACTGAAAAGTGTTATAACATAATCAAACATAATTAAAATAATTTATTTACTTTTCCAACAAAGGCAGGGTTTCTGCGGGGCATTAAAAATTATTAAAAGTCATTAAATGACCTTTAATAACAGTCATTCAGGACTTCCGTTCAAAAACTCGGGAAGTCTTGATTAATTTCAAACAATTTTTGTATAATTAATTAATTTAAATTAATGTTTCTTATAGACACATTTATAGCAGAACCTCAAGTAAATTACATGTTATTTTGTTTAGTCATATACAGGTGGGAGCTTTTTCAATTTATTACTCAGAATGACTTAGAATAGCCTACAACACCTTTAAAGACTTATTCAGGGAAGTACAGCAGGATGCAGGAAATGGTTGAGTATTATTTTAGGTATAAAATATCTTTATTGTAATGCTTGTAATATCCATTTTTAGTCTTTACACAGCAGCTTGGCTCCTTAAATGCTTAAAAACCAGCTAATTTCAAGACGCTGATGCCACGTGGGTCACCCGCAGTGTAAGACACTCAAAGCTCAAGACGTTCGGTTTGACGTTCGATCTGACGTTCAATCGGTCGGTCGGTCGCTCGAACGCTTGATTTTAGCATGGCGTACACTTCATATATTTCTCTGTTCATGCTCCACTTCATCTGCCAGTGAATTCAACGATCTTATCAGATCTCCAGCACATCCAAGCAAACTTCAATTGCTCAAGCGTTATAAAGTGGCACACACTGGTGCAGTCTGTCTCGTATTTTCTTTATGACCGCGAAAAGAACTAAAATACTACGTCAGTTTTGATCGTACAAAATCAGATAAGAATAAGGTATCGTTTGAAACTGCAAAGGGTCTACTTTTATTTGTGTATAGTCATAATAACAACAAAATGTGCTTTTGTAAAATAAAGAAAATAAACAGGGTGTGTTCTCCGCCGTCTCGGCCTCTGTCACCTCTCTTCACAGACACGTAAATAAAACAACCTGAATCTCAGCGAATACTTGCCTCGAAGACATGAGAAATATATGTATAGAAAGCTTGAAATTAAGTATCTATTATATTCTTATATTATATTCTTCACTGTTACTGAAAAGTGTTATAACATAATCAAACATAATTAAAATAATTTATTTACTTTTCCAACAAAGGCAGGGTTTCTGCGGGGCATTAAAAATTATTAAAAGTCATTAAATGACCTTTAATAACAGTCATTCAGGACTTCCGTTCAAAAACTCGGGAAGTCTTGATTAATTTCAAACAATTTTTGTATAATTAATTAATTTAAATTAATGTTTCTTATAGACACATTTATAGCAGAACCTCAAGTAAATTACATGTTATTTTGTTTAGTCATATACAGGTGGGAGCTTTTTCAATTTATTACTCAGAATGACTTAGAATAGCCTACAACACCTTTAAAGACTTATTCAGGGAAGTACAGCAGGATGCAGGAAATGGTTGAGTATTATTTTAGGTATAAAATATCTTTATTGTAATGCTTGTAATATCCATTTTTAGTCTTTACACAGCAGCTTGGCTCCTTAAATGCTTAAAAACCAGCTAATTTCAAGACGCTGATGCCACGTGGGTCACCCGCAGTGTAAGACACTCAAAGCTCAAGACGTTCGGTTTGACGTTCGATCTGACGTTCAATCGGTCGGTCGGTCGCTCGAACGCTTGATTTTAGCTTGGCGTACACTTCATATATTTCTCTGTTCATGCTCCACTTCATCTGCCAGTGAATTCAACGATCTTATCAGATCTCCAGCCGCCATGTTTCGAACGATCCAAACATAACATGCTTCCGCCAATCCCCGCCTTGAAGCAATGATTGACGAGGGTGGGCATGGTCAGCTCGGAATGCATTTTCAAAGCTGCACTGAATTTTGCTACAAATATCCCATGGCGTCATGATGAAAATGCAATCCTAAGTGTTCTAACTGTTAGTCTAAATGCATTTAGGACAAATAGCATTTAAATGATAATTTTGCTACCATTTCTGCTTGAACATGTTACACATATCAAATCAATTTGTGTTATACATTTTAATTTCGCAACTTATAAAGCGTTAAAATTTGCATGCAATTTACATATTAAGACTACTGTTGGAAATGGCAAATGTAAATTATATAATTTAATTTTCATTTTACTTTTGCACCAAACTTTGCACGTATGGGTAATGGAAAATGTAA
>NW_015650001.1:439681-440964 GCF_001515625.1 Sinocyclocheilus rhinocerous
GCTTCATATATTTCTCTGTTCACGCTCCACTTCATCTGCCAGTGAATTCAACGATCTTATCAGATCTCCAGCCGCCATGTTTCAAACGATCCAAACGTACCACGCTTCCGCCAATCCCTGCCTTGAAGCAATGATTGACGGAGGGTGGGCGTGGTCAGCTCGGAATGCATTTTCAAATTGAATTTTGCTACAAATATCCCACGGCGTCATGATGAAAATGCAATCCTAAGTGTTCTAACTGTTAGTCTAAATGCATTTAGGACAAATAGCATTTAAATGATCATTTTGCTACCATTTCTGCTTGGACATGTTACACATATCAAATCAATTGGTGTTATACATTTTCATTTTCATTTTGCAACGTATAAAGCGTTAAAATTTGCATGCAATTTACATATTAAGACTACTGTTGGAAATGGCAAATGTAAATTATATAATTTCATTTTCCTTTTGCACCAAACTTTGCACATATAGGTAATGGAAAATGTAAATTTAAATACAGAAATACATTGCCATTTTGAATATTGCGTTGCCATTTTGAATATTGCATTGCCATTTTGCATATTGCATTTTAAATTGAATTTCGCTACCTATATGCTTCCATACATGAGCCGATAGCGCTTTTCAAATTGTAAACATCCACGTGAGATGCACGCTCATGTAAACGCCCACATCATCCGTACACAAACGTTCATCCCGGTTACTTTTTGTTTCTGGAAGAAGACGCGCTGAGAGGAATAACCCAGAATGTACCTCAGAAGAAGAAAACAATGCGATGCATCACGCAGCTAAATCCAGTGGAGGATTGTTATTGTGACATAACTTGTGCACATTTTACTAGTTAGACTTTTCCCAAACAATAATTCCTGACTACATGTATGAAATCAAGTGAAACATTTTGAAATATGTGTCATTTCATTGTCTAAATGTCTTACAAAGCCAGGATGTTTGTTTAAAGGGTTAGTTCACCCAAAAATGAAAATTAGCCCATAAATTACTCACCCTCAAGTCATCCTAGGTGTATATGACTTTCTTCTTATTTTTTCTTCGGAGTTATATAAAAAATTGTCTTTGATCTTTCAAGCTGTTAATGCCACTCAGCGGGTGCTGCATGCATCAGTCCAAAAGAAGTTAAATAAAAAGCGCCCATCCATAAAAAAAGTATCTCACACAGCTCCGGGGGGTGAACAAAGGCGCTTTTGCGTTTTTGTAAGAAAAATATCCCTATTCAAAACGTAATAATCACTTTAATCTAGCTTGCGCCAACAGTTGTACACAGAAGC
>NW_015650001.1:441358-452676 GCF_001515625.1 Sinocyclocheilus rhinocerous
TAACACTATGAATGAATGTTTGGCACAAAGGTGTGTGACTGTTCAAGGCTCAGTGTTCAGATCAGTATGTTCAATCATATGTCTTTGACCTTCACTGTGTATATTTTTATTATACTGTATTGCAAATAAAATACAAATAATAATCAAAAACCCACATTATTTTACTCTCCTCACACTCTTTCTTACCTGCCTCAGTCACATTCATATTGATGGCCGATTATGGGAGGCCCTTTGTCTCTCTCAGGTGTGAATCACTAAATATTCATGGCCATTGTTACTCCCTTGCATAAGGGCAAGGGAGTAACAAAACATGTTTTACAAATGTTAAATCAATATATTGTTTTCTGTGAATGGGTGAACAGGATAATTTTCACATCATTTTGTAGCAAAAACTCTAGTCTACCACATCCAGTTCTCAAAAGTCTTGTGAACAAATGTTCTGTATGTGTTTTATGGCCTTATTTCAGTGACTTAAAAAAATTCGTTTTTCCACTAACCATGCATAAACATTGTTTTCGCAAAAACACAAACATGTACTTTCATGCTGCTCACATATTATTGTAGCCCAGTTTGTGCTGAATACACTGTTATCGGAATTTAGACATTAATATGTTTTAAAGATACTGAAAAAAAAACAAATGTTAGGGCATGTCAAAACTTCTCCAGGGCTCTCTGCTGTTTCAAAAACATCACATTCATCACACATACCATTTTCATGCTTTCTTCCATGCAATAGACTGAAGCTGGTCCTATATTTATGACATCATCAGCTAGTTGTAACTCTTAAAGGAGCCAGCACCTTTTACACTAATGTCACACATGACAACACACTGAGCTAAAATTAACTGAACTGTTGTATTTTTATTATCTAACATTAACAAAGATTAGAAAATAATGTAACAGATATATTGTTTATTGTATGTTACTGCATTAACCATTAACATTAACTTTGTGTAAGCTAAAGTGTTACCAAATACATTTGGTAATTAAAAATACGTTTGAAATTAAAGGATATTTTTTTATTTACTAAAATATTAAAAACCCATAATGTGCCATCACTTGGCCAGCTCCATTATAAGCACACACTTGAAAAAATTACTTTTCCAATCAATATTTTTGCCTTGTTTTCCGGTGAAAAATCTAAACATCCTTTAAGCAACATACATTTACTTGAAGTATAATTGTATAAAATATTAAGACTTGTTTTCAGATTCAGATTTTTATTTTATTTATTTTTGTTTTTACTGCAAAGCAGAGAAATAGTGATTAAGAATCCATTTTTTTTATTTTTTTTTTGCATTGTGTATGCTATTCCACTTTATGATGACTTTGTGCAACTAAAGTTTTCCACTTTCTCAAACAAGCTGCGGTTGCAGACTTTCTTAACATATATAGATGTGTTGTGAGAAGATGTGTGGTGGCCATGACTGTTACATCATGGATAGATGCCTTGTTTTCCATGCCCTAATGGATTCTGTCTTTCTAAATTCTGACACACTTAAGCCTATAGAGATTAATAAGAAATCAACATCAAAGAAAAAACCATCATCCACTGAGAGAGTCGATGCATTACTGGCTAAAATGGCAAGCCACGGTTTTTATCCACCTTCACATAGCACTTACCTATTTACGCAAGTAAAAATGAGCATTCATTTGGGATATTGAGAGTGTGGTGTATTGGACCAAGATGTTTTATTCCTCTCGTTAGCTGCCTCATTCGAACAATTGCTCACAAAACCATTCCTGCTCTGAATTTAATACAATTTACATAAGAACGGTTTTATGAAGTATGCTCTCTGATGAAACGGCAGGACAGTAAAGTCTTTTGCAACCCTTACCAAAAAGTAGTATACTTCAAGTTTATTTTAGTAAGTATACTTAAGTAAAGTTGAAGTATATTTTTAAGTATACTTTATGTAGTAAGTATACAAATATCAGTGTACTAGTAGTATACTTGTAAGTGTACTATTTCAATACTCCTTGGGACTAAATTGGCCCACTTTCTAGTATATAAAAGTATACTTTTAAGTATACTTTAAGTATAAGAGTAGTAAACTTTGAGTACACAACTAGTTTACATCAAAATGTACTGCAACTACACTAAAAGTGAACTTATAGGTATACTGATCGTTTACTAATTAAATACTTGTAGTAGCATTTTAGTACACTTTGAAGTATAGTCTCAGTAAACTACTAGTTTAGTAGTTTTATACTGAAAGTATACTCGTAAGTTTTCTTTAAGTGAACTTTCCATCGTACGTCCCTATTTAGGTATGAATTTGTATGAATTTTGTTACATGAATATTTTAAAAGAAGTATACTAATAGCACACTTGATTAAACTTCTTTTTCGTAAGGGAAATAACAGCTGATAACACAATCTGATTAGACCAAACCCATTAAGCTGTCATATATCAGAACCATTTGGCTGATAGTTTGCTTTTGTAATTATCCCATTGATTAAAATGTCACGTTTGTTAGAGAATGTGGCTTGTAAATTTGAGATGTATGACTCAATTATGTAAAAGAGACTTATCAGTCTCTGGCAGATCACTACTGCCCTCTCTTGCCATTAAAAACAAAAATCCTCCCGTGATGCCTGTCCAACTCTATTACCATTAGTAAGATAAACACTGTGGCAAAGCCTTGATAATGAATTAATACGATATGATAAGAAACTCCAGCTTGCAATATCAAGCAGCATAACAAGCTGTTTTGTACAGCTAAAAACAACTATGAATGACACTGGAAGCCTCGCACATTCAAGTTACAAATGGCAGCACCTTATCTTACTTTAAAAATAAGGTTGATAGAAATGAACTGAGGTTACAATCCAGTCCTTTTGGCTTTTTTTTTTTTTTTTTCAATTGGAGCTTCCATGGACCTTTTTCTTACAGAACTGGAAGTGAATCTGTTTTCTAAATGCATGTTATACAGTATATGTTGTTTATTGTAAAGAATAAACAACAAAATTGACCTTGGAATGTTTAATCAAAATGAAAACGTCAGACTTCTCTCTGGTGAAATATTAGAAATATCTGAAGAAGATTTCTCCCAATCATTTAATCCACTTAAAGGGATAGTTCACCCAAAAATGGAAATTCTGTCATTAATTACTCACCCTCATGTAGTTCCAAACCTGTAAGACCTTTGTTCATCTTCGGAACACAAATTAAGATATTTTTGATGCATTCCGAGCATACCCTCCCATAGACAGCAAGGATCCTTACATGATCAAGGCTCAGAAACGTAGCAATGAGATCTTTAAAATAATCCATGTGACATTAGTGGTTCAACCGTAACTTTACAAAGCTACGAGAATACCTTTTGTGCACAAAGAAAACAAAAATAACAGCTTTATTCAACATTTCATCTCCTCCGCGTCACCCTGTAGGGCCATTTTGGAGAGTATCACATACGTAAACAACGTATGCAACGTTGTATGTACGCAGATACATTGTTTACATTCAGATCAAAGCGTAAACAGCGTATCCGCGTACGGTGCTGCTGACACAGATAAGCATATGTTGTTTGCGTATGTGATACTCTCCAAAATGGCGTTATAGGGTGACGTGGAGGAGACGAATTGTTGAATAAATTCGTTATTTTTGTTTTCTTTGTGCACAAAAAGTATTCTAGTAGCTTCGTAAAGTTACAGTTGAACCACTGATGTCACATGGATTATTTTAACAATCTCCTTGCTATGTTTCTGAGCCTTGATCATGTAAGGATCCTCTGGCTTTGCAAGTTTACGTAGTTCTACACATTCGCGGATCTTCCCATTATGACAAAATTGTAAGGGAAACAGGTCAATTTAGCTCAAAGGGAATCATTTAAGACTTTATAGGGAATTTGTACAGAATCACTGTTTTACAGCTGATCACTGAGTCGGCCAGTAATTCATTGAACGAGCCGTACAACATCAACTCTGCATGGATATTAATATCCAAAATATAGGGAAAACACTATTTATTAGCATAGTAACAAGATCGGCAGTTTAAGACATTAACTTGTAAGCACAAAACACAAGATACTTCTGTTTTCAATATAAATAAGGCTTTATTGGATGAATCTAAGACATATAAACTAATCAAACACAAACATATGCACTCATACATTCACACAAGTTGCAGAAAGAGAAAAAGTGGGGAAAGAATGAGTTTAAGAGAATGAAAATGTGAAATCCCAAGTTTATAGCAATATGTGCAATTGCATAGACCTGAATAACCATCAATCATTTAAGTAACCCTCGCATTGAGTTTCTCAATGAGGCTAAAATTTATATTAAATGCACCAGTTCAGCTAGAATCTGGAGGTACTTGCATTGCTTGTATAGGGGGTTCCCTTGTTGTCTTAAGCCTAGTTCACATTACAGGATTTTAAGCCCGATATAAGCCCGGTTTTCAAGTTAACAAGCTCGCCGACAGGTCGGGCTGTGATCGGGGGAAAATCAGCAGGTGATTGGCGCTCGGCAATCTTTATGTGTGAACTACACACGACGCATCAAAGAGGCTCGCTGACACGTCGCCGACACCTCGCTGACGGCAAACAAATATCTAGCATGCCAAATATCTGGACCGGTCGGCCGCCTCGACATCACGTGGTGTCAGGTGTCGTGACGAGCTACAGCCAATGAGAGAGCAAGGCATGGGTTGAGGTCATCGGACGAAAAACAACAGCAGCAACATGGCTTAAAGAAAAGTTTGGAGCAAAATTTTTCATCGAGCAAACAGCTTTTCTTCCCGACATCCATTTTCAAAAAAACAACTCCTGTTTGTAACTTCCAAATGACTGTACTTATAGCCTGATGGAATCATTTATGGTCCGTGTAACGCTGAGAAACAAAACACTGTGTTGCTCAGAGACGCAAAGGTTCTGCTGTTTGTTCTATTTTCTTTCTGATGGAGCAAAATGGAATTTTGTGTCTGAAAGTTCAGTAAGTGTAGTTTATTGTACATTTGTGATGGTGCAGATATTTGGAAAAAAACAGGACTCTTGTTTGTGTGATAGACTAAGTCCCATCATAGGCATGTATTATGAAAACAGAAACTCATTAAATGGCTGTTTTAATTTTTTTAAATCATTTTGATGACATTTCTGCCACATGTGTGATGGCAGTGAGACGGGAGAGAGCACTCAAAACTCTTAATTTAGGGGAATATTAATATAATAGAATCATCATCTGTAATGAAATGAGGCGTGAACATTTCACAAATGTATCATTATCTTTCTATATGTGCGCTCTTTTAGGCTAAAGGCTTAATGGCGCTGTTCTAAGTGAGCCATGTGATAAACTAATCTGTGCAGACGCGATCAATACGTGTCCTTCTAGCCCAATTGCGTGCACAGTGGTAATGCGGCTAATAATATCCGACTGCCATTTAACTGAACAAATCAAACAAATGTAAACGGGCAAAGGCGGGGCCCATGGGCTGCAGCCCACTCAAGCCCAATGGTAAGTCCGGCCATGTTGTCTTGTTATCCTGGGCCTCTTTGTGGAATTTGGCTCTTTGGGATGTTCAACACCAATCTGATCAAATCTTAAATTGTCTGATTCACTCTGATACCCTACAAAATGAAAAGAAAGCATACCCGACGTACTGTGTCGCAATATTGGAAATATTTCTGTTTTAAACCATGAAGGCGAGCCAATGGATATCACACAAGCAACATGCAAACCTTGTGCAAGAGTTACACCGGTGAACTTCTTAACCTCAGTCAATTCACCATACAGAAAGTGAAAGTAAAAAAATCTGACAGATCTTAACGCTGCATTAACGGCGCATATTCTCTCGGAGACAACGAGAAACGAATCTACTTCAACATATGCTGATAATAACGGTATATAACTGTCTTAAATTATTCCCTTAATATTTATCTTGTGGCCCATATAGGGAAAAACATGAGAAGAAACGAAATGTGCGTTAAACAGGTTGTTTTTAAAAAAAATCGGTGCCTGAAATAAAGCTGCTCTTAATTTTCATTGATGACAGCAGTGTTAATCATTTTAATTATAGGCCTTTAATTAATTGTATAAATGAATAGACCTGTTTTTAAAAAAACGTTCAGTGTTCAAAATTTCAGTGAGGAGTAAGCTAATAACCTAATCTTTTATTATCCTCACAGCGCATTATGCATTATGCTATAAAATTATTGTGGGGCAAATTAATTGTAATTTAATAATAAAAGTAAACTAATAATAATAATAAGCCTAATAATAAGAAGAAAGTAACAGGCCTACATTAATTGAATGGACGGAACAAACTGTCTGACAAGCCGATGTCAAAACAGACCTGTGCATTAAGTGATGCAGAGTAAATTCAGAGTAACAAAACTACAGCAGCAACAAGTCTGTGTTGACTGAATATATTTAGCAGCTTCTACAGTTAAGATAAAACTTAGAGCACTCTTTTTGATGAGTCCTTTCAATGTTTGAAAAAATGTAGTTTTTGAATTAAATCGTAAAAATGTCTAAACATTTAATGCATTATTTAATCATAATACCAATAAACTTAATTTAAGTATTTAAATAGTTAAGTATTTAAATAATTAACCCTTCTAGGCTGTTGGTGTCTGGGCTTATTTGTTTACTTATTTTTTAAATGACATGAGACTTTAAACTTTGTGACTTCCTGCTCTGGCTATACATCATAGTCATTTTGTAATAAATCCAAAAGCAAGTCATTAAAAAAAAAAAAAAAACCTAGGGAGTGGAAATGGCAATGGAGCTAATGAGTGATCCTCTGCTGCCCTCTACTGGATATTAAAGGTAATTTCATGTCATTTTCATCAGTCTTTGTTTTCCACCAGGAGGCAATTTATTTCATGTCATATTCATGAATGAAATGTGAATCTTTAAAGTGAATTTTACTGCACAAATATAGAGTTAAAAATAATAAAGGGTGTAAAATATTATGTTTTTATATTATATTAAAAATGTGTTTAAATTGGGGGGTGGGGGAGCGCGTCTTTGTCACCTTTTTCACCCATGATGAGTTTGCATCCCTGTTGAAGGATACAACTTGAAGAAAACTGTAAGATTTGCACGGCTCCATTTTAATATACTTCGTCAGTGATGCGCCGTGTCAGACAATTGTATTTACACTGCAATAAATATAGGCTGTATAGGCTAATATCTGTTTCCACTAAAAATAGCTAAAAGATGTTCATCTTATCAGCCAAACTGAATACATTTTATTTTATTTGAATTGTTTAAAACAATTGAAACACTATTTGGCTAGTGTTAAAGAATGTGATTCTATTCTAAAATATTTATCTGATAACTATTTTAAACAGTTTTGTTTTTATGGATATTTTTATATATATTCTAAAACATAACAAGGATATTGGATGATTTTTAGCAATAAAAATAAATGTATGGCACAAATGGCATTTATAGTCCGTATCTCATATTTCCTTAATGTATTGTAGCTTTGACGGCGTTAACATGGTGTCACGTGGATGGGAATATACATGGAAATGATATGCAGATGAGGTTATGCATAGTAAAACTAGGCGTTGTAAGCTCCTTATATGGTTATTTCGGGGAGGAGACAGGGTAGAGATGCACGTACGTGCAATCTTCCCCTGACTGGGATTTATGAAGTAATTTTTCGCAAAATCTAGCTTTTGTGCGTACGTACACTTTTAGGATGAAATCTACGTGGAGTTTTATAAATGAGACCCCTGAATGTGATTGTCTTAACTGCGGAGTGAACTAGCATATATAACAACATTTTACTTAATGTATCACTAATATACCTTTTATTAGTGTGTACAAAATGTACAAAGGTGTATTTTAGGAGGGTACTGCCTTAGTACTGTATAGCAGTGACTGTCATTATGGAAAAGAGGTACTTTAACACTGTTCTAAATACAATAACAACATGAGGGTGAGTAAATAATGCCAGGATCCTCATTTTGGGTTGACTATTCTGCTTATTCTTGGTTTATTTCTATTTATTTGTTCCATCCATCCATCCGTCAGGTCCCAATTCTGGTCTTCTATTCCTCAGACATCTCAAATGCATTATTGAAGTTTCATCTGTGTGTAATGCTGTGCTAGGGTGTTCTGAATTAACAAGTTTTGTCAGATGAAGTGAACATGCTTGGGGAATAGGGAGCAGTGAGCACTGCGTAGGGACCATTTTAATCAGAATGCAGCTCAGTTCATGGTGCTCTCTCTTAAAGAGCTGATGATCTGAATCAGAGCAAGGACCGGAGCTGGGAACCACTGCTTTAATGGTACAATTTGCTTAAGTAACATGAAGAAATGTACTGGTATATTGCTCTGTCATGGAAGACACAATCTTCCATTGGTTGGTTAAACAGATAGTCCCACCTCAGACTCACACCATTGGTTGACCAAGTGTTGCTGTGTTAAACTGGCATTCAAACAAACAGTGTTTCACAGTTTTTTCCCATTTCGGGGAAATCAGTATATGGATTGCTTATAGTTATCTCTACGCATTAAGCTTGGATAGGAGAAGGTATTTTAACATGACACACAACTAGAAAAAAAGGTTCCTGTTCCCCAAGAAATTAACTGAAATTTGAAACATGAAAATAAAATGAGTACGGATCTGCTACCTTACCTCTGTTCTACTGCACTAATTAAGTAATAAGTACATAATAATACACTGAGTACATTCAAATTAGCAGTCATAAACCACAAATAATTCTATACTGCCTTACCATGTTCAGATAAACAGCATTTCTTTCATGAGACTTTGAAAAGCCTTAATAAACGATAAATAAATCCAAGTTTATTCCAACTCGCCTGTATTTCATGTAAATCCATCAGATTATAGCCGCATAACACACAGCAGACATGCAAGTGCACACACATACTGGCAGCAGAGTCCTGCACCTGTGCTCTGTGTTTGCAATGAAAGGGGGTTAGAGACTGACATGAGGGCCTCTGGGCCGGTGGTACAAAACCAGGACCAGTCCCAAGATGCAAATCAGCCCCCAGATCGAGTTTTGGAGCATGTAAGTCAGAGTCAGGGGAGAGGTGTTGTGTGACGGGCTGAATCTGAGCCGAAGCAGGTCTCATGCTTCACCTAACCCATTTATTCTCTCTGACTGACTTCATGCAGTCTATTCATTGTCCTGACACACCTAAGCATAGTAATCTATATAATAATTAATGCAGTGATTGATGTACGATACTTATATTGTTAAAATCATTGCAGATCTCTTCACTTTTTGTTGGTGTATGTTAAAATTAAACATTGTCAATTTAGAATGAAGAAAATAGTGATTATACTTTACTTGGAAGCAGATGTAATTTTTATGGTTCAAGAACAAAACGGTAAAAGCAAAATGCTAAATTTAAACAAGGATAACATTTGAACATCATTTTTTAATTACTTTGCTTTTTAAATTGCCTTGTCTAATTAAAAAAAATAATAATAATAATAGTTTAAGCCATTTAAAATGATCATAACATAATGTTATATAGCTATTGTTGTTAATGTCATAATGTTATGAATTTTTATCAGGAAAAAACACCCACCAAAACAGCTTTGATCCTGTGAGGACAGAAGAATCTAGAAAACACAGTCTAATTCACCATCAGGGACCGAGTCCAGAAAGCATCTCAAAAAAGATCCTCCCTCCTATCAACAACTGTCATTCCTCCTGGCCTCACTCAGTTTATAAAGGCGACTCCACAATCTGACCCACATCTTATAGCGAAAATCATCTGTAAGAAGGTAAGAAGCATGCTTTTCCTTGTCTTCTCTGTCTTTTTAATCATGATTATGTTGTAAATATTAATAGCCCTAAATATTGTTGAATGCCTTTTCGTAATGTCATTTTGCAGGTGCCAATAACTTTTCTCATGAAAAAGTCGGGATGATCTTGCCGTCATATTGGTTTTAGAATATCTTTAAATATTAGAGACAAACTTATTTAAGTTTAATTTAGAATTTTTATTGTACATTTTGTTGTTTTGGGTAGTTTCTGGATTAGGTTTTTAACATTGTTTAAGCTTTAAAGTTTACATATGTTTTCTGTGTGTCTTTTTCACTACAAACTATTAACAAAGAATGCAGTTTTGTACATTTTACTAGTTTATATATATATAAAACTTCAATATAAAGGTAAAGGTAAGAAAACTGTAGTACAGTGGCCAGTTAAAACTGAAACCTATAAAAAAATAAATTGACAACTGGCACCAATTCTTTGGTGCAAAAACAGACCTAACTACCTTTTCTATAAGTGAACAAACTATATCAAATCTAGTGGCCATTATTATACAGAGCTGAAATAGAAATGGTTTAATAGTGTTGATTCTAGGAAGCCTCCTAATCGTCCTCAGCACATGTGCTCCCACTGGAGAGAGTTTAGCCTAAAGGCAGAGAGACAGAGTAGGTCAGGGACATGCTCTGGGTCACAAGGGCCCTTCTGTGTCCCAGGTGGACCAGAGGTACAGAGAAAAGCATGACAAGAACACATGAAGCTCACTGTCCCTTCAGATTTAACAGGGTGGTGCTTCTCATAAGCTCTGCTATAAAGGAGACAGATGAACCACAGAAGTTCACACATTATGTTAGGCACATCTTGTAGTAGCTTCAGTAGTTGGAAAGAAAATCATTTTTAAAGATGGATAGTTCTTCAGAATTCTAAATTCTGATTAAACAAGCTGCTCAAGATGTAAAATGCAGATTGAATGCTGATTCACACCTGTGATCGCACATTCTATAGGGAGATGTTGTGACACGTTTTTTGCGTCATATGTGTAAATTAATGTTACAAACAGGGCTTAAAGTTCTCCGGCACCGTGCCGGATCTCCGGCGTGCAGCGTTTGGCCACGGAAAAAAATAGTCCTACATTTTAAAAAAACAAAACTTGTTGATATCACTTTCGAGTCCATGAGTTCGCCTACCAATGGTATGAGAGGAGCACAGCTTTTCACTCTCAACCAAACTAACATTACTAGCCAATCAGAATATTTTGCTATTATAAACACGAGACGTGCATAATAGTATTGCAGAGTCGCAGCCCTGATGAATGGAGAAGCGCGACAAAAGCTGCATGGCACAATGGTCAAAGATCTTCATCTAGCGCATATTTACATAGAAAAACTAATTAAAAAGCAGCTGAGCTTTATAAACAGCTCAGAGTAATCATGTCATCTCCATAAGAACGATATGATTTCCAGAACAAATCTACCGGGATTTTTGAAAAGGTCCTGTTCACACATGATCTCTTAATGGTAACTTACCGGTAATTTACCAGTAAAGACTGTATGTGTGAAAGGGGCTAAACTCTTCCTCTGCATATGCTGTGAATTTGAATTGCTTAACGTTCAT
>NW_015650001.1:454969-478338 GCF_001515625.1 Sinocyclocheilus rhinocerous
ATTGCAGAGTCGCAGCCCTGATGAATGGAGAAGCGTGACAAAAAGCTGCGAGGCGCAATGGTCAAAGATGGCCATCTAGCGCATATTTACATAGAATAATTAATTAAAAAGCAGTGGAGCTTTGTAAACAGCTCAGAGTAATCATGTCATCTCCATAAGAACGATATGATTTCCAGAACAAATCTACCGGGATTTTTGAAAAGGTCCTGTTCACACATGATCTCTTAATTAATGGTAACTTACCGTTTACCAGTAAAGACTGTATGTGTGAAAGGGGCTAAACTCTTCCTCCGCATATGCTGTGAATTTGAATTGCTTAACGTTCATCTGGGAAAACATTATAACATTAAACATTATAAAAACATTATCTCACTAGTTTTTGAGTTTGCATGTGGCCAAATATTAAAATTAAATGGATTTGAAAGTCATTTAATCACACTGTAAATTGAAACGTCACCAGGCCGTAGACGCCCTCTGCAGGTATTTGTTATAATATATAATGTACTTAATTTAGTTATGTTCATATTGTGTATAGGCATATTGCATTATGTATTTTAACAGTGTTCTTCAATAAAGCCATGTAATTACTTGGTTTTGATATTTTATTTGAGCCAATTATTATTGCCTCATCGTTAGTTTATATATAAATAGTCATACTAAAGCCTGGTTTTAACTTAGGTGTGTTTGTTACTAAAAAATATCAGATTACTCAATTGTCAAAATAATCAGTAGATAACTTGATTGCCAAAATAATCATTAGTTACAGCCCTAGATTAGTTAAAATATTTCTAAATACTGCATTGTTTTACTTTTTGTGATTAAAAGACAAATATTTTGTCATTGTCAAAATTTCTTAAAAATAATATTAAAATATTGTCTCGTTCTAGTGAACCAAGCATCTGTATTTTGTCTCACCTTGTGAGCTAAGTGTATTGTCACACCCTAGTGTCGATAAGCGGTGATTGGGAAAAGCAGTTTCAATAAGGAAAGCGATAACTTTTCCATAGTATCCTTTCAAATGTTAAAGTTGCCACAGTCATTGCATCCCCCCCTCCCCCCAACAACCATTTTAAACAATTTCATTCAAAATAGTTAAATATAGGCAAAAATAAAATAATAATAATAATTTGGAAAAAAATACAGGTCAATGAGAGAAAAAAATATCAGACTACAAATATCATATATTTTGATATCAAATATAAAATATAAAGATTTGTTTTTTGTAGGGTGATAGTCATCTATGATAATGGTTTCACTACTGTAACTCATTATAGTTGGTTAAACTGATGATCACGTTACCACACTTATGGCCTTGCTTGTTAATGCACCAAATTTCTAGGTTGTTGCTATATTGTCGACTGAAAAGGTTTCTTTTAATGTGATTTGTTGTGCACAATATGTTAATGTAATTCATGCTACAGAAGCCAGCTAATTATTTTTTTAGTATGAGTAGTGAGTAGTGTTGCTGCAAATGCAACTGCATCATAGTGAAGTCTGTCCATATATATGTATATGCTGAGGAAACAGGGCGGGTCTTGTACGGACCCTGATGGAAGTCCCCGTCGACAGGTGTTTCTGCACAGATGTGTTCCTGTGTGCTTGTGTTTGTGCAGTGACTGCACTCCTGTGGGGATATGCAGGAAAACATCCTCAGGGGGAGATCCTCCGGTCTGTTTGTGGTAGCTGATGTATTGTTAGATCACAAAATGTGACATGATCCACAATTGTTGCTCTGGTTTGTCTCATGGACACAATGAGAAAACTATTTGTGACATCATTGAATATAAAATATGAGAACAGTTCTATTGAGATCTCATATTGCAGACTTTGATATAAGTCTCATCATTTATTACATGGCACAAGCTGTAAAATGGTCCTGCAGCACTATCAGCATTCCTCTAAAATAGTGTTAATTTCATTAACGAAATCTATGACACAACATTTTTTTGTTGACGTCCTTTCTTTCCCCATGATTAGTATGAGATGAAGACAAGACAACAATGACATTATTAAACACTATGTGTAGCTTAAAAAACTCTCTATATCCAAATTTTCTCTATATTTTCTTCAACAAAATAAGAGGAGAAAAAAATATTGATTATCATGGCTTTTCATGCTTTGGGTTGCCAAATGTCAAGAGTTTAAATCCCCCTATCAGATGGACACATTTTCTTGTCAGCCATTCACACACACTGTCTCATAAACTATGGAAAAAGCACTGATGATCTAAAAACTCTGACAAACATGTAAATTGGAGTATATCGATCTCCCTTGAAATATTCTGCTCAGATGAAAGTGTAATACAGCCAGTCAGTGTTCCTTCACATGGTCATTTGAGCTGTTTGCTGTGACTAAATCAGCAAGGAGACCTTCTTAATAATTCTGATATAATTTCTCAAATGACAACAATCATGATCAGCAATCAATTATAATGATTATCAGTTTAACTATTATGCAGCATGACTAAAATGTGGCAACTTTAATTGACTAAAACTAGACTATAATTCCCAGACTTTGTCAAATAAACTTGACTAGACAAAACAACAGTAAATATGATAAAAAATAAAAAGGACATTTGACACAGGACTAAGGTTAAATTAAAGGGGTCATATGACGTTGCTAAAAAGAACATTATTTTGTGTATTTGGTGTAATGAAATGTGTTTATGCGGTTTTAGGTTAAGCGGCCGGCGTGCTTGAGAACGGGGCGGCCGGCGGGCTTGCCACAACCACATGTGACGACCCCGGGCTGAACTCCGCTTTGTCCACGGTGAAAGTTGATGTATTCCCTCAGCGACCAGCACGGATCAGCTCCAGGCATGACGAAGTGGATATCGTCCTCTTTTGGAAGGCCAAACAAAGTAGTTTCGCTTTCACAACGAAACACACAGCGCTTTCACGACATGGCAGCGGCGGCAGCAACAATACTACAGCGAGAATAAAAGTTACGCCTTCTTTCTTTGCGTGAACATTTTCCCACATCAGGAGCGGGCTGCAAATGCGTCCTGTGTGAAAGCACTGCTTCTGCACCACATACGTAACTCACATGGACCAGATAAGCACTGCAAGCGGAGTATGTGTGAAACAGGCGAAAATTGGGAAATCGTAAAGTATTTATTTTGCTATCCAGCAAAGTCAGCAGTCTTGTCTAGTGGGACATGCTCACTGAAGGCTGATTATTTTGCTATTGCAAATAAAACTTCTTCTCTGATGAAATTCTTGATCAGGCAAAACATTAAAGCATGAATTGTTTGGGTTTGACAGACAAAAAAACACACTGTGCACCTGATTTCAGTCAGTCTGATATTATATTTTTAAAAATGAGTTTCTGAGCTTAGCAGATTAGTAAATTCAATTAACATAATTTTCACTGTTCCTTCTAGAATCAAATTTCAGCTCCTCTGACATCATGGAGGGCCAACTACGCCATGACACAAGATTTAGCTACATCCTCAGAAGCAGCCTGCCCTCTAACCTGACAACCAGTTCAGTCAATGCCACACACGTCTTCAGTGTGTTCGATGGGTGCGAAGATATGGTGGCTGGTGTCGTTTTTGACCTAGCTATACAGTGCTTCAACGTGATCATAGGAATACCTGCCAACATCCTGGTTCTCGCAAACCTAATAAAGACCCGAAATGAACCTTTAACCTCTGACATCTTCCTGGGCTGCCTGGCTTTCATGGACGCCTACTTTGGATTCATGACAATCATAGCATTCCTCAATTTCTACCACTGGAGGAGTGCTATGGGTTGGAGAGCTATGAAATTCTCGTATGGTGTGAAGGACACCAGTGGGCCGCTTTTCCTCTCCTGCGTCTGTCTGGATCGCTTTATAGCCGTTATCTTCCCCATCGCATTCGGACAATTGAAGGACATCAAATACAGGATCGGCCTGGCCATTGTGGTTTTGCTGCTCACTTTTGCGTATGCTTCGGCTAAAACCGTTGGTGGGCTTCCAAACTTTGAGAAGGTTTTCACTGGTGAGGTCTTGTTTGCCTTCACCTGGATGGTGGTGTGTAACGTGGCCATCCTCTGGGCCCTGAAACGCTCACGAGGTTCTGGTAAAGATGAGATGAATCCTATGAAAAGAAAGGCCTTTAAGATGGTGCTGTCTATCTTGATCATAATCATAAGCAACTATCTCCCTCCAGTTGCTATGTTCCCCTTTGAAGACCATTATCCACATCAGGTCTTCACTTGCTATGTGCAACCAGTTTGTTTTGCCTTCGTAAACATCAGCAGCACTATCCAGCCTTTAACTTACTTGTCCCGCTTAGAGAAAGTACCATTTTTGCCAGACTCTTGTGTGAAGAAGTTAAGCTGCAAGGAAAAAGACAAGCCCTCAAAGGAATGATGACTTACTCTACTATGAGCATACTGACACTGAGCATTAAATGTCAAGTAGTAGCTTAATTTCCATAGTTCTTCAGTTTTCAAAATAATTATGTAAATAGACAACTAAATATATAATAAATTAAGCTTGTTGGACATTTACAAATAATTATTTAAACAGATGTTATCGGACTCCTTTCTAGATATTGTATTAATTGTAATATATACATTGTTTTAAATGTTCAAGTATAAATGTATCTTTTGTAATTCTGGGACATAAATAAAACATGCAAAGATTTGTTTAAAGAGTTGTGGCGCCATCATGTGTTACAGACAAGAACATAAGGAAAAACAGACATGGTTTCTTCACACATTATCCAACTGGAAAAGACAATGGCAGTCAGAGAGAAGAAAGACTGGCATTGCTGTCTCAGACAATTTTTAAGCAATTTAAAAAGAATTGTCAGCAGGAGGCATGATATAGTACAAGATCACAAATCTCAAATTTTTTAAGCATATTTTTGAATAAGCCTAAATACTCATTTAATATTCTTTTTTTTTTTATTCTTAGTTTTGTGTCATGCCACTTAAATCTTTATACGTCCCTGGTTCAGTCAAATCACTCCCACCCCACTGAACAAGATGTTTGTGTTGGATGACAAGCAAACTGGTCTTCCTGAGAAAAGCGGTCTACACTAGTCTATCAGAGGAAGGGAAAGCTGCTGAATGCAAAGAATCAAGGTTTAATGCCTGTCATTGACCAGGTTTGTGATCTATATGTTTGTGATGTTTGTGATTGCTTTCTACAGTAGGAAAGTAATTGTCCTTTTTATCTTTCCTCGATTTCCTCAGAATGACACCATCACAACTCAGAGAGCCTGTATTCTCAAAGCATCTCAGTGAAGACTCTCCATCAGAAACTCATGAAATAAAATATAGTAAGTGGTTCTTTCAAATCATTTGTTGTCTTAAGCAGAAGTATCCACTGGATAGAAGCCATTTCAGAAGTAGTTTTGCCATGTGCAATTTCAGTGCAATTTTCTACTGAAAAGAGTTCTATAATATAGAGCGATCAGTTTCGACATTTACGGCTCAGGTGATTGGGTTAAACATGTTTTTGGAACTGAATGTCCATTGTTAGGCCAGTCTCAAGCATCATGATCAATAGCACCTTTAGTAACTTCTTAGCTATGCCCTGGCAACCAGCCAGAACACACTAGCAACAATTTAGTACCATGAAACAGCCATGTCAGAGACATGAGGGTGTATTATTTTCTTGTCAGGGTAGGACTATTAAATAAGAAATTAAATTAGATGTAAAGGATTAACATATACAAGAACAAAAAAGTTTGATTTAAAAAAAATATTGTTGCTGTACCTATATGTTGCTTTGATATTGTTTCAGTGTCAAAGGACTTGTTGTCAAATCACACATTGTAAATGCATATGTAAACCCGCTGTTAAATATGGGCAGAGTGGTTTAGGTGTGCTTCTGCTCTGCACTTCTCGGCCACTGTAGCTTCATCATTTGACCACCAGATGCCACCGTGTGGGAAAATATTTCCACATTTGCTTTGAACGCCTCATTTCGACTGTTATGCAGTGTTGGATGTTATGATACTTTATTATTTATTTATTTTTGCAAAAAAAACATACCACAAAGTATCACTGTCACATATCTAATTATAGTATTGTAGATGCCATTGACCAATATTTTAGGGCCTCAAGAGTGTGGAATGGACTTATTTTCATCTGTCTGCTGCTTTTAAAGTCACAGTTTAGGACGGTGACAAGTACTGTTCTTATGATGCTGTCAGCCAATATATGGAAGGGAGACTTGCATTTAAAGGAGACATAACAGTTTCTGCCAATCTCATGTTAATATTGAGTACCTATAGAGTAGTATTGCATCCTTCATATCTCCGAAGAGTCTTAAGTTTTATCAGATTTATAAAAGACAGATACAGCGTTACGCTTCTCTCTGAAAACAGTCGAGGCGTGCTGTGGGCAGAGCTAGAGTCTTTTCGAGTCTTTCGAGATTTTGCGTAGCGATCGTCTGCAAGCTGTGACATCTACATAAATAAAACAGGAACAAAAACTTTATTGACTTTATTGACACTTCTTTGGTGATATGGGCAGAGTGGTTTAGGTGTGCTTCATCATTTGACCACCAGATGCCACCGTGTGGGAAAACATTTCCACATTTGCTTCGAACACCTCATTTCGACTGTTATGCAGTGTTGGATGTTATTATACTTTATTATTTATTTATTTTTGCAAAAAAAACATACCACAAAGTATCACTGTCACATATCTAATTATAGTATTGTAGATGCCATTGACCAATATTTTAGGGCCTCAAGAGTGTGGAATGGACTTATTTTCATCTGTCTGCTGCTTTTAAAGTCACAGCTTAGGACAGTGACAAGTAGGAAGATTAGAACTGTTCTTATGATGCTGTCAGCCAATATATGGAAGGGAGACTTGCATTTAAAGGAGACATAACAGTTTCTGCCAATCTCATGTTAATATTGAGTACCTATAGAGTAGTATTGCATCCTTCATATCTCCGAAGAGTCTTAAGTTTTATCAGATTTATAAAAGACAGATACAGCGTTACGCTTCTCTCTGAAAACAGTCGAGGCGTGCTGTGGGCAGAGCTAGAGTCTTTTCGAGTCTTTCGAGATTTTGCGTAGCGATCGTCTGCAAGCTGTGACATCTACATAAATAAAACAGGAACAAAAACTTTATTGACTTTATTGACACTTCTTTGGTGACACTGCTGATTTCATGGTCTAAACAAATGACAAATCCTTCTTGAGCAAGTCCAGTAGTAGGACTGCTGAGTGCCATTTCTTAGGGCATTTAGTAAAGTTTTAGTTTGGTTACACATATCTAATATGGTTTAAACAGCATCAACCCAGTGAAAAGTTTTGCGTAACTTAAATGGTTTTATGATTTTTAGGGAATAGCGCGTAGCACATTTTGCTTGATAATCAATAGTTCACTGAAATTTGTGCATTACTTTTTTTTTACAGTTCAACCAGCCTCTTCTTATTATTCACTTTTTTCTATCTGGGCAACAAATGCAAAAGTGTGTCAAGTTAGGTTACATGCATTTGCTAATTAAAGGGCAAGTCTTGAACTTTCACTCATTTATTTATTTCTAAACAATGTGAGATAATGTTGTCTTATCTGTGACTTCATATGTCAATTATGACTTGCATTTTCAAGAAGATTTGCTGTGTACAGGTCTATTGTAAAGTGATCCACATGCCCAAGGCTGAAATTTCTTTGTTTTTTCTGTAGCTGTACTCACCTTTTCACCTTGCTTCTGATTCATCTTTCTTTACTTTTCTAGACATGATTCTCTTCTAGCTTTGTATCAGTTGAGACTTTGCATTGCCAATACATGCATTTCAGATTTTCATAACAGAGCTGCAATTCAAGCAGTGGCTGTCTGGGCTTTCCTCAGTTTTCAGTATATACTTATAGTAGACATATCATTATTTAATAGTCTCTATCCCCCTAATGCATTGGTTTCCACACCTTTAACTAGAGAGGCCCACCTTCCTGCAGAGCTTTTGACAATGGCATCAAGATTCTGATTACTTCTGTGCCATCACAGAAGTTACACTGGCAATCTGGCAAAACTCGCATCAGAACATAAACATTAGGGGCATACAGTCCATATAAGCTGCGACTGCTCTGCATACCCAAAACATTTGGGAGAATGAGTTTGGTTCTCATGAGCAGCTCATGAGAACAAAGAAAGTAAAGAAAAAAAAGAAAAGCTTTCCGTGAACTGCTTGTCCTAGCAGAAAAAGATGTGCTGTTGCTGCCGGATCTCGATTAGCAAAAATTACATTGTATTTGATGCAAAACTACTTTGATTCAAATGAAAATAAAAGTAGTTGTATATTTTCATGTTTTCTCAAGCATAGTTTGAAATCGACACCTGCCATGGTGTTTCTTGTCGTCTCTGATAAATTAATAAATTACATAGCATACATAGATAAAGACATAGATAAAGAAGTCACCATTTGTAACTGATATAGAGTGTGCGCGCTACCTGCTAAACAGGTCACGGACACACAGAAGCACATTAAAACCCCTACATGTGTTATGGATATCAAAACGGAATGTGTATCTTTTGATTAACACATTGTTTCTCAATAATACTTTTGATACCTCTTTTATCAATGAAAGAGGTTATTCTTCAGGAAGAGAATATAGATCTCTTTCCCAAATTCTTTCTGTGCCAGCACTGCACCTAGACATACCACATCAGAGCCATCAACATGGACAAGAAATCTCACATTGAAGACCTCTATAAGCCAACAGTTCTTTCAGCTTGTGAAAGGCTTGCATTAACTAGTTCTATAAATCTTGGAGGAGCTTGTCTTTTTTTCATCAAATTCGTGGGCTGCCAATGTAGCAAAATGGAGAGTGAACCTCCTACTTAAAAAACACACACTGATGTAATGTTTTGCAAATGTGTCAAAAACATGCAAATCAAAAAAAGGAAGAACCCAACACTTAATAAATAAATTTTTAAAATAACAAAGCATGTGGGTACTGTTTTAAATTGTGCGAGTTCTGATGAAGACTTGCGTGAGTCAAAATGTTAACCGCATGGTTTGTTATTAAAATTTTAATAGCATTTAAAAAGCATTTAGTAAGCATGCAACTTCATTCCTTTTTTAACAAATCTCCTGTACCTGCTGATTTGTCCAAGAAAGGATCATACTTTCCATTTTGTATGTGACAAAATATTTATTTGGCTTCTAACTTTTCCACGTGTGGTCTATTTTTTTCATGACCAATAATGTAACCTCCCTACCATTGGCACGATACATGCTGGGATAGGCTCCAGCATTCATCTGTGTCCCTACAGGGGATAAAGCAGTATGGATGGATGGATTATTGGATAGATAAATAAGGTATCCAAAGTTTGGGTCCATGAGCATTTCTTCTGGTTGATGGTCAGTTATGCCATTGGGAGTCTCTAAATAACGTCTTTAAGGTGATACAGAAACTCCTCCCATGCAGGACCCACTGTAGATCACCACATCATATATAGGCAGTTGTAGCCTAATGGTTAGAGCAATGGTCTCAAACTCAATTCCCGGAGGGCCACAGCTCTGCACAGTTTAGCTCCTACCCTAATCAAACACACCTGATCCAGCTAATCAAGCTCTTCTGGATTACTAGAAACTTCCAAGTAGGTGTGAGTTGAAACTGGTTGGAGCTAAACTCTGCAGAGCTGTGGACCTCCAGGAATTGAGTTTGAGACCACTAGGTTAGAGAGTCTTGAGTTGTACCCTGAAGGTTGCAGGTTCAATTCTCAATACAGACAGGAAATTTTGGTTGGGGGAGTGAATGAACAGCACTCTCTTCCACCCTCGATACCCACAACAGAGTTGCCCTTGAGCAAGGCACCGAACCCCCAATTGCTCCCCAGGCGCTGCAGCAAAAATGGCTGCTCCAGGTGTGTGTGTATGTTCACTACTGCTCCTAATGTGTGTGCACTAACTTGAATGGGTTAAATGCAGAGTATGGGTTACCATGGCCTTCACGTCACTTAACGTTAATCTTACAAAAGTAATGCCCCACGGACATAACATGGCATGACTGTACATAAGAGTTTATGACCTTAATCAAACACACTTGAACTAGGTAATCAAGGTTTTGGAGTTATAACTATTATTTGCAATTGTGTTAGAGTAAAAATGGAACTTAACTCTGTAGGGATCTCTAGGTTTTGATCCCCCATGTGTATGAACAATTGGGACTTGCCTGTATGCTTTACAGATATTTAAGTGACAATAGTTATTTTATATTGTTTATATTTTATGTTGTCATTATATTATAAATAATAAAAAGTGTTATTTCACAGCCTTGATAAATAATCAGAAAACCAAGTTATCCAACTTGTCTGTATTCCATGAAACACTACGTCAAGAGATCATCAATCCGTGAAGTTATAAATGCAAAGTAACTCACAGCAGACATGCAAGTGCATATACTGAGTCCTGCACCTGTGCTCTGTGTTTGCAATGAAAGGGGGTTAGAGACTGACATGAGGGCCTCTGGGCCGGTGGTACAAAACCAGGACCAGTCCCAAGATGCAAATCAGCCCCAGATCGAGTTTTGGAGCATGTAAGTCAGAGTCAGGGGAGAGGTGTTGTGTGACGGGCTGAATCTCAGCCGAAGCAGGTCTCATGCCTCACCTAACCCATTTATTCTCTCTGACTGACTTTATGCAGTCTATTCATTGTCCTGACACACCTAAGCATAGTAATCTATATAATAGCGTTACACTGTACATTTGTAAGAAGTATTACAAATGTAGTTTCTTGGTGTATCTTCAATTAATTGTCTTGTCAATTTGGAATGAGCAATATGTTTGCTAAATTACTTTAAGGCAAATGGATGATTTATGATTGCACAATTGACAGGTGGGATTATTGTAGGGATAAAATGTAAAAACTAAAAGAAATGTCTTATTTTTCCCTATAAAACTTGGATCCATGTGATTCAAAACAATCCACACTAATCTTAAGAAGTAATTTATAAAACAACACTCACTGTGAGCTTTTACCAAGAAAACACCCACCAAAACAGCTTTGATCCTGTGAGGACAGAAGAATCTAGAAAACACAGTCTAATTCACCATCAGGGACCGAGTCCAGAAAGCATCTCAAAAAAGACCCTGCCTCCTATCAACAACTGTCATTCCTCCTGGCCTCACGATGTTTATAAAGGCGACTCCACAATCTGACCCACATCTTTACGGCTAAAAACGTCTCTCCGGTAAGAAGCATGCTTTTCATTGTCTTTTCTCTCTTTTCAATGTTCATGTTATGTGTTTTCATAGCCCTAAATACTGTTATGCATGCCTTTTCATAATGTCATTATTTTAGTTGTGCCACAGGCTTTTTAAATTAAATGAATGGTTATGCGAACAAATGATAATCTTGCAGTTGTTTGGGTTATGCTTGGAGTATTTTCAACAATTCCAAATGAAGCATAAAGAAATGTATACAAATAATATTACATTGTAAAATGACTATTGGTATTGGGAGCTTATTGGTACGTTTGGTACAAGCTTTCAAGTTTTCATATGCTACACTCTAAAAAATGCTGGGTTGTTTCAACCCAACTTTGGGTCAAATGTGTTTTATCACTATTATAACTAACTATTTGCAGGCTGATTGTTTTAAAATTTTACTAGTTAGACAACGACAAAAAAAAGTATACAATTTAAATATGAGACTTGTAGGTCGAGAGTGGGGAAAAAATCAACCAGAAAAATTACTCCTTTTCTGGTCTACTGTAGTCAAAATATAGTTTCAACACCTATAGTGTCATAATATTACCAACATTATTATGAGTGTTACTATAAATGTAAAAAGTTGAGTATTGATTGGGATGTCAGGCTCACACACAGTCAATTTTTTTTTAAAAAGAGCATCTGTTTATAATGATTTTGTGGAAAATAAACGATTGTGATCAATTCCCTGGTGAACAATTATTATTATTAAATATTTTATTTATATAAGTTGATTAGCTTTGTTGTACAGCATTATTAACAAGCATTCATTATCCTACACTTTTGGCTTCAGCAGAAGTGACGGGGGTTGGTGGGGAAGGAAGCAGGAGCTACTCAAAAAAAAAACTTACACATAGTTTAGTTCATTAATCAATGAAAGGGCACAATACCTTAAAACTGCTGCAAACTGCTTTCACCAGCTGATGATTTTTTTTCCAAATAGTTTGAAAGGGTCAGAATATGTAGCCTGAAATCAGTCAAAAACATTCCTTTCATATCTACATTTGTTATGCTGGTCACAGCTAGCAGCAGAGAAGTGGTTGAGTTGTGGTGGGATATTTTGGCTATTACCTTACCACAGGGTTATGATTATGTCAGTGGAAAAAAATCAAGTTGATTCAAATATAGCTTATTACATTT
The DNA here is from genome assembly GCF_001515625.1 of Sinocyclocheilus rhinocerous. Lineage (NCBI taxonomy): Eukaryota > Metazoa > Chordata > Actinopteri > Cypriniformes > Cyprinidae > Sinocyclocheilus > Sinocyclocheilus rhinocerous. The sequence goes on from NW_015650001.1 coordinate 467,279, forward strand.
TAATGGAACAAATGTTTTTTTTTTTTTTTTGAATGACAGTAAGACCAGGAATGTGCATTAAAGAAGTAAATGGTCAATTATGTGTTTCATGTTGGCTTGTAATTGGGAATAACATTGATTTAGAGCAGTGTTTCCCAACCCTGGTCCTTCAGTACCCCAACAGTAGACATTTTGGACGTCTTCCATTTCTAACACCCAGTCTAATGAGCAAGATGAATCAGGTACATTTGATTAAGGAGACATACAAAATATGTAGTGTCGAGGTACTTCGGGACCAGATTTGGGAACCACTGATGTACATGTATAGCTCACAACAGACTTCTCAAATTACTTTGACACTTATCAAAATCATGTTTCCATTGTTCACCTCTAGCTGGTCGATGTCCCCAGAGGTGAAAGAGAAAAACACAATTGATTAACAGTGTCAATCCCTCGGAGCCTCCTTATCGTTTAGAAGACGTGCCACTGGAGAGCTTTTAGCCTAAAGGCAAAGGGAGTAGCTCAGGGACATGCTTAGGGTCACAAGGGCCCTCGAGGCCCCAGTGGACCAGTGGTAAAGAAAATGGCATGACAAGAACACACAAAGCTGTCCCTTCAGATTTAACAGGGTGGTGCTTCCCATAAGCTCTGCTATAAATGAGACAGATGAACCACAGTAGTTCCTCAGTCTTTCACACGTTGTCTTAGAGTAACAAAAATGTAAGTTTTAATATGCATTAAAGTTTAACTAAAACTAAGTTATTTTGTGATATATTGTGCAAAATAAGTTCATGTAGTATTTCCCAACTCTTGTTCTGGAGAACCCCACCAGAACAGTCTGGTGTGTTGGGGCAAGTTGGAGCCAAGTTCTGCAGTAAATTATTTCCCAGAAACAGGATTGGACACCTCTGGATTAGGGAGACATATCAAATGTGCAGTGTTGGGGGTACTTCATGGTTGGTGAAACACTGTGTTAATCATAAATGCAATAAAAGATGACATTCCTGACAAATACGTTTTCCATGTTGTATCAATACTATTCACAATGTACAAGTGCAGCTGCCTCACATAGCCAAGTCTACCCTTATATAACCAAGCTGAGGAAACAGGGCAGGTCTTGTGTCGTTCTTGTATGGACCCCAATGGAATTCCCTTTTGACAGGTGTTTCTGCACAGATGTGTTTTTGTGTACTCTGTACTTGTGTTTTTCCAGTAGTGCCACTGCTCTGGGGATATGCAACGAGATAACAGGATAATATCCTCAGGGGAAGACACTGTTTGTCATAGCTGATGTATTGCCACAAAATCTGACATGATCTACAAATTGGTCTTAAGACTGAATTTGGTCTAATTGTCTTGATTAAACAGAACTTATTACCACTAAGGAGAGTGTAGAGCAGGGGTCTTCAACTCTGGACCTTGAGATCCACTTTCCTGGAAACATTAGCTCCAACCTGGATTAAACACACCTACCTGCAACTTTATATTAATCCTGAAGACTTCGATTAGCTTGTTCAGGTGTGTTTGATTAGGGTTGGAGCTAAACTCTGCAGGAAATTAGATCTTGAGGTCCAGAGTTGAGGAGTGTAGAGTAAGGGTCACCAACCCTCCTCCTGGAGGGCTACAATCCTGCAGACTTCAGTTCCTACCCTTCTGCAACACACCTTCCTGTTATTTTCAAGTAATCCTGAACACCTCGATTAGCTTGTTCAGGTGTATTTGATTAGGGTTGGAGCCAAACTCTGCAGGACAGTGGCTCTAGAAGCAGGATTGGTCACCATGTAGAGATCTTTCTAACAATAAAAGATCTAAATCTGATATAAAATTCAAAAACAGTTGTCCCTAATGTCAACAGGCATGGCGAAGGATATTAGTATGTTAAAAATGTTCAGTTAACATTATCATTTGTCATTTTCGCTTATTCCAGAATTTGGTTCACTGGTTTCAGTTCCTCATACTTCATGGAGAGTCAACTGCACTACGACACAAGTTTCAGCACCATCCTCAGAAACAACCAGCCCTCCTCTAACTTGACAACCGATTCAGTCAACACGACACACGCTGTCAGTGTGTTTGGAGGGTGTGAACAAATGGTGAGTGGTATCATTTTTGACCTAACAATGCAATCCTTTAATGTGATCATAGGAATACCTGCCAACATCCTGGTCATGGCAAACCTAATAAACACCCGGAATGAACCTTTAACCTCTGACATCTTCCTGGGCTGCCTGGCTTTCATGGACGCCTACTTTGGATTCATGACAATAATATCATTCCTCAATCTCTACCACTGGAGGAGTGCTATGGGTTGGATGGCTTTGAAGTTCTCCTATGGTGTGAAGGACACCAGTGGGCCGCTTTTCCTCTCCTGCGTCTGTCTGGATCGCTTTATAGCCGTTATCTTCCCCATCGCATTCGGACAATTGAAGGACATCAAATACAGAATCGGCCTGACCATTGTGGTTTTGCTGCTCACTTTTGCTTACGCTTCGGTCAAAACAGTTGGTGGCATCCACAACTTTGAGAAGGTTTTCACTGGTGAGGTCTTGTTTGCCTTCACCTGGATGGTGGTGTGTAACGTGGCCATCCTCTGGGCCCTGAAACGCTCACGAGGTTCTGGTAAAGATGAGATGAATCCTATGAAAAGAAAGGCCTTTAAGATGGTGCTGTCTATCTTGATCATAATCATAAGCAACTATCTCCCTCCAGTTGCTATGTTCCCCTTTGAAGACCATTATCCACATCAGGTCTTCACTTGCTATGTGCAACCAGTTTGTTTTGCCTTCGTAAACATCAGCAGCACTATCCAGCCTTTAACTTACTTGTCCCGCTTAGAGAAAGTACCATTCTTGCCTGAATCTTGTGTGAAGAAGTTAAGCTGCAAGGAAAAAGACAAGCCCTCAAATGAATGACATCTTTCTGAAACAGCGTCTGAAATATGCTGTTAAAATTATTTAACATGCTACTGTAGTAGTAACTGAATTTCCATAGTTCACCATTTTGCTACATATACCTATTATAATCATAGAATCTGTTATAAATTGAACTTGGATATTTGTAGCAAAAACATATATACAGTATATTGTACTGGAGGTTTTAGACTCTCTTTCAGTTATGTCTAATATGAACTGCAACACTGAATTCATTTTCTCAAACCATTCTATATGCAATTATACATAGGTTATAACTTTCTAAGCATTAATATATAACTACATTTATTACAGCAGAATTGAATTTTGTTTGCATTATTGAATCACTATTTTCTTGTTTATAACTGTAAAGCTGCTTTGAAACAATCTGTACTGTATAAAGAGCTATACAAATAAAACTGGCAGTGAATAAATCTGAATAGAACGTTCAAAGGCTTATTTAAAGACTTGTGGCGCCACCATGTGTAACAGAGCAAAAATTAGGAAAGTTCTTTATGGAAAGTTGTTTTTTTTATATATATTTGTAATGGACCTAAATAAATCTATTTAATCTAATGCTCAAATGTTTGTTATGTGTCATTTTCAGTCATATTTATCATATTTTTCATATTTAAGTTCAAATGTGATCCCATAAGGCAATGTTGGCTCTGACTTACCACAAGTGCATCCAGTGGCTTATCTTTTCTGCATCTCAGGTTTGTGTTGGTTCAAGAGTTATCACGGGGGTCAAGCAAAGTTTACAGTTGGCCCCAATCCTCTACCAGGTGGGTTAAGATCTGGATAACATTAATCACTGCGACATCAAACAATCAGGGTGATAGAATTGTGTAGTATAGTGGTGTCATTTTATAGTATGCATGGGACAATGTTTAGTCTTCACAGGTTTTTAAAAAATACCAAAAATAAATAGAACATGTAATGTCTTAACAACACTCTCAGTTTCAAACCAGACTCCTGTTCCGTCTTTGTAAAATATGTGCACACACCTTTTAGAAGTTTTTACAACATTGCTTATCCTTTTCAACTTGGTCACAAACAAGCCTATCCTTCTGGAACCCAGAAAAAAATATTTCAGAATTTTTTTTTTTTTTTTTGTGCCTGTATAGTCTCACAAAGGGGTGAAAATATTTGCACTAGTCCTGATGTCCTTTACAAATGATCATGCTCTGCTTTGAAAATGGCAACTGTATGTAGTTTTGTGTATTTTTTACAGTTTACTGTACCCTACAGTTAAGTGAGTGGAATTCACTGTCTTAAATGTATCACTATCGTAATTACAGTGTATATGTGCAGTTTTTGCTGCAATCCTTTTTCGCTGAATTTCGTACCCGCTCACCAAATTAACAAACTCTCAGAACAAGTACTGTGAAGTTGGCCCCCCACCCAACGCAAAACGTCGGCAAAATAGTCTCAATCGGTTGTGCTCCGTTTGTGCTGATTTGCGCTGTAAAACATTTCGTTTGTGCTGCTTTGGTTTTTTAGATATTAAAATAAAAGTTATAGGTCATTCTGAGGTCACTTAGCCCCACCACATACTCCAAATTTACGCCAATAGTCTCGTTTGTTTGTGCTGGTTTGGTAGTATTTTTGTTTTTTACTGTCTTTTTTAACAATACAGTTGAAGTAATAAGGTAAAATTCAATTGGCTAACCAAATCACATGAAATAGTCGCAGTCACTTAATTGTTAGTAGCCATATTCGTTCAATTAGGCTAATTAAAGGAGAAAAAAACGACTTAGGACTATTTCATTATGTCTTAAAAAACCAAAACAAAAAAAATAAAGACTTGATATAGGCAAATAAAACATGCAATAGCCTGTTTCCAGGTCCGTGTAGCCTATAGCCTACTTTTGCGTCCATTCGTTTTTCCTTTTTAATCATGACGAAAAAAGGAGGGTTGCTGTATTTTTTAAATGCCATCCTGAAAACCAAATTTGAAATTAGAACCGTACACACAAAATGCTGCCCGAAAAAGTAAAATAAAGATTTTTTGTTGTTGTTTTCTTTTTGCACCTTTTATTTAAATTAATATAGACATTTTTTTATTTTAACAAGTTTTCTTTGGCCAAATTAGAAGTAGGATAATGCTTCTCTCGCACGTTCAGTTTAGAACTTTATCTCTGTCTCTGTGCTAGATCATTAATGGGGAGCTGTGCAATTAATAGTGAATATAACCAAAATAGGGTATTATAATTTTTTTTTTTATATATATGAATGATAAAATCGCTATATAGGCGCATTTCAAGTGTTTATTAGGAGTGTGGGAGTATTATCAGGGCTGATAATAACATCTGATTAAAGACAAAATCATTTAAATGTGAAGCTGTTCTTGGACATTGCAAACGAAAATAAAAAATATAAGACTGCCACGCAAAAACGTGTGTTTATTCAGTATACGAACATGTGTTTACTATTCTACCTAAAACTCCAAGTGTCAGAACGGCGGGCTTTAGCGTGGAATAGGCTACGCCTAAATTCCTGTATATTAAAGTATGGTTTAATAGGTTATTATATTAATCAGTTTAATATAAACATGCGACTAGTTGACTGGAAAAAAAGACAGTAGCAAAAACGAAAATATTACCAGCACAAACAAACAAGACTATTTGGGGTAAATTTGGAGCATGCGGGGTGGGGGAGGGGGTGACATCAGAATGATCACTAAATATTATTTTAATATCTAAAAAACCGAAGCAGCACACACGAAAAAATTACGGCACAAACAAAGAAGGGCTGCGTTTCCGGTACCGTCTTAACGCTACATCGTTCTTAAGTTATGCCTTAAGTTGTACCTTATCGTTAATATGTGTATCCAGAAACGTTCTTAGTTAAGTATGCCTTCTGTAAGTCATACTTTCGTAAGGTTGGTCTGGACCAGTCTTAGGCAAGGCAAGGCTATTCATACACAATGGTAATTCAGTGCTTTACATAAAAGAAAAGAAAATAATAATAAAAAAAATAATCACAACAATAAAACAAGGAATTTAAAAACTTTGAAAATGATTTAAAAATTGATTTAAGAGGTTTAAAATGAATTTAAAACAGTTAAGAATAGAAAATGATTTAAAAATTGATTATACATAAAATATAGTGCAATCAGTTCGGACATTGCACAGTGCTCATTCAATAAATGCACAGCTAAACAGATGAGTTTTGAGTCTGCATTTAAATGGGGCTAATGTTTTAGCACATCTGATCTCTTCTGGAAGCTGATTCCAACTGCGGGCGGCATAATAACTAAAAGCGGACTCCCCTTGTTTTGTGTGAACCCTTGGTATTTCTAACTGACTCGATCCTAATGATCTGAGTGATATCATTTATTATCTTAATGAGCGCTGTCTCTGTGCTTAGCTGTACCTTATCACTGTTGATAGTTCACAGTTCTTTACATCTCAGTCTATACGAATATAATTCTGAAGTACTACACCCAGTGTTCAATTAAGCTGTAATTCTTGAAAAAATAAAGATAAAGAAATTATAGAAAAAGAGACAAACTCGACGGAGCTACCCTCTCTTCCCCGAAATTAAGCTGCTGGCGGCTCTCCTCTTTCTCTCTTTTTTCTCCGCCATAGTAGCTGTTGATTGTATGTTTCCCGTGTTGCGCTTTTATTGAGTAACTCATCCAGTAACATAAATTAGTGATTTACACCAATATGTGATGCGGCTGCTGCTCAATCAGCCCTGGTTGTGGAGTAAATGTGCACTCTTACCTGAATGGTTTTCTGCTGGACTTGTGTAGGCCCAAGGTGTTTTTTTTTTGTCTCTTCTGTTAAAAGCTGTTAAATTATTAAGCAGTGTCTCCTGTTCGTGCGCTTGCGCGTGAATTAAGGCTTACAATGACTTACAAAGATACATAACAGCTACAAGTGTATCCCCAAAATTTCACAAATCACGTTTTCAGGGGAGCCCATGTCTTATTAAGGGGAGCCGAGCTCCCCCTAGCTCCCCCGTAGTTCGCACCCTGTCTTTAGAGTCTTCGTAGTGCGCTAAGAGACAACGTTATCGGGAAACGTAGCCCAGATTATCCAAGTAGGTATAACTGCAGACCGGAGATCTCCAAAAGTGGGCAGAACCTCCAAAATGGGGCGGGCTCTCCTCGCGCAAAGACTTTCACCATTGGCTCTGGCTCCAGCCAATTGTTATTGACTTACATTTCAAAATAAAACTTTATAAATGTAACTGTTTCTAGTTCATCTAAAATAAAATATGCTATATAAGTAAATATTCTCCGTGAGGGTAGGAGGGTGTAAATTCGCTGGGTGTAACTAAAAAGGTGCCATTGTCCGGTGAGGTCCGGTTGGGGAGTTACGGAACGATCTCATATCGCATAATCTTATAATCTGTTTATCTCCTGAACTGCAACTTTCTTTATCACGCTATTCAGCGCCAATCCCGTCGTGCAGTCAATTTCACTGGTTAAGGTAAGGGTCAGGTGTGGGGTAGGTTTAGGGGTTAGCATTTTTGTAGCAATAGTGTAGGAAATCAACACTGCGTGTCATGTGCCTGTCTGTCAATGGGAGGAAGCCACGCCCTATTTTGGAGCTCCCACCCCGTTTTGGAGTTCCCGCCCCCATCTGGAGATCTCCGGGCTGCAGTTATACCCTTCTCAGATTATTTGGGGTAAATTTGGAGCATCACCTCAGAATGATCACTAAAAATATCTTTTAAAAAAACCGAAGCAGCACAAACGAAAATTTTTACGGCACAAATGAAACACAAACAAAGAAGATTATTTTGGGTGAATTTGGAGCATGTGGGGGGGTTGAGTGAGGTCATCGGCTATAATTTCTTATGTAATATTTTAAAAACCGAAGCAGCACAAACTAAACCTTTACCTGCACAAACCAGCACAAACAAACGAGACTATTTTGCCGACGTTTTGCGTTGGGTGGGGGGCCAACTTCACGGAGGTCTCAGAACAAAAAAAAAAAGAGGAAGCCATTAGATTTATTTGTCAGTTTTATAAGTCAGTGTACCATCAGAATGATTTTGAAATGGATATTTCAAGGTAAAAATAAGAAAATAAATAAATCAACAAACCCACATATGTTTGATTTAAAACGTGGGTGTTTATTCTCAAGAAAAAAAAATGAATTTGTTGTTAAGCTGTTGTGGCGTTCACAATTTATAAATTGTTTCATACGGTGTGTATGTACAGTAATGACAAACAGCCACTGAGACAGATTCAGAAACTGCACTTGTCTGAATGTTTATTAGCAGAAAGGATACGCCTTGCTCAGGCACATTAAGATAACTGCCTCGGGCTACTTTGCACAATGAACTGTATGATGAACTTTAAATCACTTTAAGCATCTGTTAAATGTGTATATATGATCAATTTTCCACAGTTTGTATTTTCCCTATTTTAGAGGAGGCTTTCACGTTGACACCAACGCAGGCTTGGAGAGGATACGCAAAGGATGCTTACTTTGCGTGTAGAAGTACGGCAATAACTTATCTGTAAAGACATGTTTGAAAGTGTATATAATTTCTTGACGTGATGGGTTTGAAAAAATCACCTCCCCTCTGTCCCAGTTCAGCTGGACCAAGACCCTCTGCAGTTTCTCCTCCACTTTTATAGCAGTTGGGGGTGATTCCATAACCCTGTATTGCCCATCCCGTAGACAGATGGTCCAGAAGCCATTCTCTGGTCTGGCAGGTACTTCCTGATCTCGCGTCACACGCTCACTGGCCAAGCCCAGGATCCAGTCCTCATTGTCACCAACCTCGATCTCCCAGCCGTGGCTTGCGGAGCTAAAGGTAGTGCAGCCCAGCACCTCTGCGCTGATGTGGAAACGCTCCGGGTTACTGGGGAGAACTTGGTTTGGGGTGCTATAGCAGAGACTGGTCAGGTCGTCTGACAGCGTCAAGCAAGGGTGGGCTGTGTTTGGGTCCAGAATTACTGAACCTGATGAACAAAGACAGACATTGAAAACATACACAAAAAATGTTGTGAGGTATAGCACATGTTGGTACTTGATAACTGATAACTTTAATCACTAGTCAGCCATTTTTACATCACATGACAAGTCCCATATTATTGGACGATTTCAGTTGTAAAATAAATGAATTGTGGGTATTTATACATGCTTTTGTGTAAGGTTACATTTGTACTGCACTCTCAGAAAAAAGGTACAAAAGCTGACACTGGGGCAGTATCCTTTCAAAAGGTATTGTACCTTATTTACTCCTATAAGCGGTGCATACTGGTACCTTAAAGGTATTTAGTGCCTAAATAGCACATATTAGTACCTTTTAAAGGGTTACTGCTCCAGTGACAGCTTTTGTACCATTTAGAGTGCGTGTGAGAAAAAAAAAGTACCTTTTACAACCCCAGTTTCTCTCTAGTGTTGTTGACATTATCAAAACCAGGATTTAGCTGTGTTAAAATTGCCATTGTGAAACTGCACAAACAATCATATTGCTACTAATACACTTCAATTGGCGTTTTATATGTCATTTGCAGTTAACTAGTTTGGAATTAAATCATTTGAATAAACGTTAATATGACAAAATTCCAATATACAGGATGCAGTATATCAGCATTAATTACAATAACTATACAGCAAAAATAAATGAACCATACATTAACCCTCTGACATATTAAAGTTAAAATTTAGGCTGTTCTTATCAATGTTCTTTCTGTACATTAAAGAGATACTTACTGTAAGGTGCAACTACCTGCATCTTCTCCCAGACCTTGTACTTTAGATTCCCAAGATGCTTAGATTCATCCAACAAAGATCCAGACATGCCTTCTGGATCCTGCAATGTACTGCACGTTCTGCAAACATTTTATTTTATTTTATTTTATTTTATTTTATTTTATTTTATTTTATTTTATTTTATTTTATTTTATTTTATTTTATTTTATTTTATTTTATTTTATTTTATTTTATTTTATTTTATTTTATTTTATTTTATTTTATTTTATTTTATTTTATTTTATTTTATTTTATTTTATTTTATTTTATTTTATTTTATTTTATTTTATTTTAATAAATGTGTTGGATTATACAGGCGATTTTCAGCGAAGATTCAGTGATTACATTGACTCTACTAACAGAATAGATCAAAACGATTATTCTGAATGTGTGTATATGCATATGTATGATGATACCGATCTCTCTTCCTCTGTTTTACAGATAAAAGGGAGAGAGCGTAGCAGCTAAATAAAGCGGAGAACAAGCCCGTCTCAGGACATCAGTCCAAAGAAGAGGATCTGCCGGCAAAGAGATAAGAGGGGGAGGACAGGGAACGAAAGAGAGAGTCGGAGGACGGGAGAGAGAGAGAATGGGATATTGCGGCATGTGGATCTTCCTCTTGTCTCTGTCTCTCTTCTATCAAAGCGCCACTGCAGAGGCTGAAGGTAGACTGCTGACTCACGCTTTATCTACATGCGATAGGGCCTCTTCAGTCCCCAGTGAACTGCCAATATACCGCCCTTCAATCAATCACACTCTGAAAAGGTTGCAGGCAGGGTCCAAAATGAACACTTGCCAAGCACTAAATGCGGGTAAAATTTGGTGAGCAACTAAAATTGAGTTAATCTCAGTAGACATAATGATATACAACCTTTTGTGTTAGGATGCGAGTTAAAAGTGAAAAAGAAGGAAAACTTCCAAGAAGAAAAAATGTAAATGTTGTAAATTCCTTCTTATTTCTTTAGTTCTGGATTTGACTAGCATTTAAGAAATTTTTACTCCAGAATTTCATATAAATTATTTTTTAAATGATATATAGATAAGTTGATATGCTAGATCCTAGTTAATAAGTTGGACCAGACAAATACGTATGCTGAAGTTAGACAACAGAAACACCAAATTATATTATTTTATTTTATTTTATTTTATTTTATTTTGAGCACTGGTTTTGCTTTAGAATTACCATTTTGCCATGCCAACATTGAAGCAAAATATTTTATATAAAAGTAACAACAATTCTTAAAAAATATAATATGATCATTAACTAATCTCATGTTTTATTCATGACAAACCATATTTATCTTCTTGTGTTTTTGTAACATTTGATGTATTTATAAATATCCGATTCTAGGCTTAATTGTATGTATAATCCCATACAATGTGAGCTGATGTCGATTCAGTCCTACACTCTAAAAAATGCTGGGTTAAATATAACCCAGCGCTGGGT
>NW_015650001.1:483343-489870 GCF_001515625.1 Sinocyclocheilus rhinocerous
TGCTGGGTTAAAAAGGGACAAACCCAGCTATTGTGTTGTTTTGACCCAGCGGTTGGGTTGTTTTGAACCCAACCACTGGGTAAAAACAACCCAATAGCTGGGTTTGTCCCTTTTTAACCCAGCGCTGGGTTATATTTAACCCAGCATTTTTTAGAGTGTATATGTAATAAATTGTGAAGGTTTTTTTTTAGATCAGGAAGTTATTTTAATAAACTGATTATAGTAGCTGACATAAAAAATGACAGAGAGAATATATTTTTGTGCTGTATATGCCATATACTGTATATACTATATGGTTAAACAAACAAACTTAACGTGGAGCAAATATCATCCCAAATGGAAAACTTACTGTGTGACACTGACACTGCGAACTACGTTTAGGTTGCGACCCACCAGTTAAGAACCACTAGATTAGAAGCAACAGCAAACAAAAACAAAAAGTAACGAAAAGAAAGTCATAAGCGGACTTACCCGTCTATGATAGCTTTGAAGTTCTGTAAAAGATGAACACAAATAAATGACTCAGTGAATGAATGAGAAGGTGTTATTCCAGCAGATGTCAATGTTCTCACCTGCAGCAATGTTAAATCTTCAGCGTTTATGGTTTGCTCCATCGTCCTGATCATGTCTGTAAGAGACAATATCTTCCGAGCGTTATCATCATCTCTGTTCTTCACAGCCGCAACCCTGCGCTCTTCCTCCTCCTTCAGTGCTGATAACCTGCGCTCTTCCTCCTCATAAAGAAACTGATGGAGCTTGAGAAACTCATCCTTCATTTGTCTCTCAACCCGCTTGGCCTGATTCTAAGATAAATAATTGATATTGAAGAAATCTACTGACTGACCTTTTGACAAAAGCAATAACTGATTAAATATAATATTAACCTTAATGTGCTCCAAAGTAATAGCTGAAGATTGTCTTGCTTTATTGAATATCTCCTGCTTAAATTGCAGAACCTTCATGGCAGCAGTCATTTTATCCTGCAAATAAAATATTGTTAAAGTAAAACCACGGATACTTTCCTTAATGTGTGTAAAACAGTGCTTCAGGAAAGAGATTTTGCTTTGGGCATCAGCATCAGAAGTGTCTATCACACAATTAATATTTAATTAAATTAATAATGAATTAAATTAATAATCAAAGAGAAACCAGGGTTATCATAGTTAACTAATACTAAAGCTAAAAAAAAAATGTTACTTGAAATAAAATAAACTGACTGAAATGAATTATTATTATAATTTTGCATGCATTTTTAAGCATTGCGGTTGAAAAACAAGTGATTTTAAGCTGCTAAAATGCAATAGGCTGCGAAAGAGAATTAATTCCGCTATATGCGTGCACTGTTTGAGACAATGACTACGTTTACATGGACATCAGTAATCTAATTATTTACCTTATTCTAAATAAGACAATATCTGAGCGCTGTCAGAAAAGTGCGCACACATGAAGATGGTGCTCATAGAGCGTGGGAGTGTTGAACCAAGTAATTTTTGCCACTTTATAGGCCTTGAATGGTTAAATACACACTTGTATGGGTCAAAATGCAATCTTTGCAAGTATCCCCATAAACACAGTAATTTAGGTCTTAAGCGAAAGCAAACAGCTGTGAAAGAAAACGTGTAACAGTATATTGGATCGGGGCGGCTCTTAAAGTGACAGCAGTCTAATATTCCTGCTTTAATAAGAAGGAATATATATTTAATTTACACAGTGAAGAATATGCAGTGTTTTTATACTTTTGATTACGTCATGCAATGTATGTAGCATTTCTTATTTATTTGTTCTACTGTAGTTTTTGTCCTATTGCTTGTAATTAGTTTCTTATTCTTATTTAATCACTGATTGATTACTTGTCTTCAGTGAGCTTGAGTTTGTTTGTTTATTTTTATATTAAGGTTAGTATTAGTTTTTTGTGATATGGTATTAAACATTTTTATATCTTAAGGACCTTATTTAAAACAAAAATAACTATATTGTGATATATATCGTTACTGTGAAATAAAATTACTCATATATAAGATATAAGATTTTAGTCTTATCGCCCACCCTTATGGTTTGATAAAGAATTTTGTTTATTGTTCATGTTTAGTCAACTGCTGAACTGTAAAGAATGTATGAACAAATATATATATATATATATATATATATATGATACATGTTTAAGTTTGTTCCTAAAAAGATTTGAAAAATTATTTTTTTCAAAAAAAAAATTCAAAATTTGAAAAAGTTGGAATAAAAATAGTTATAAAATCTTTAACTAAAATTAAAATGAAAAAGGAAAATATAAAAATAAAAACTAATCCAAAATATGAAAGAAAAACTATTATAGTATTTATCTATATCTATTATTAGTATGTAGTATGATACTAAAATAACACTTGATCTTAAAAACTTGATAAATCATCTCGTGGTTTTTAAGGGATGAGGGCATTTACCATAACCTGTCCATGTTGTCTTTTGCTAATTTGTCTGCTTCTACCAAAATAGTTTGATTGGATTCACACCTTTTCATGTTAACAACAAAAGATTTGGGAAGTGTTTTCTCTTCTCTTTTAAAAGCTAATATGTTTCTTTATTGTTCTATCCAAACTATGCATGATAAACTGTATTTGCATTTAACGTTGTTTTCTTCAGAAAAGACCTATACCCCACCAGCTGAGAACAACCGGCACATAAGAACTATAAACAAATGAAGCTTCTCTTTTTTTTTCCCCACACAAATTTTTCAACCCAAATCCAACTGTGCAAGTACACTCTGAAAGATTTATGTCACATTTTGGATGGAGTTGATCACATTTTCCCAGTGACGCATATGCCACAATGAGAGCTTGAAGGAGGGGAATGCAGAAGGTGTTGTCTGAAAGCCTGCCATGATCTTTTTGGCTGAACACAAAGCGAACTTGATAAACAGCATTCTTGTGCCCTGCCGCTTTAAATCAGTAACAGAGAGCAACACAATGTAACACAGTTTGTCGAGACAATGTGGCACTGTCAAACTCTACCTTACAGTCCAGAGCCGCCTCTTCCGTGGGAGAGCAGTCGTGACCTTTGTGCATTTTTGAGGCTTGGCACACCACGCAGATGGGCTCCTGATCCACCAAACAGAAGAGTTTGAGCTCTTCTCCATGTCTCCAGCACAGGGTGTTCGATCCAGATGCGCTGCCCTGGCCTCTTCCCAGCAGAAATGCTTCACACAGGTTTTTGAGGGCCCGGTTTGAAGCAGGGCTTTTCTTGGAGGCTCTTCTCCTGCAGACGGGGCAGCTACGAATGACCACACTCTCCCAGAAGTGCTCCAGACAGCTCCTGCAGAAACTGTGGCTGCACGGCAAAAGCACCGGATCCTGGAAGATCTCGCAGCACACGGGACAGGAGAGGTCCTCTTCGGGAAGGTTTGCAGACATGTCCTCTCGCAGGTACTGGGGTTTTAAGAGGAGGGATTGTAGTCTGGGTTAGACATCGCAGCTGAAGCTGTTGTTGGGTTTTACAGGTGTTCTCACTCCGCTGGTTTCATGGAGCTCAGTCTGTCTTGACATGCATTAGTAGAGAAGGAGGTGTCTAAGCACACTGAACTAGTAAAACTAGAAGTCAAGTGTTTTGAATGATGTCGAGAGCCGATGGTAGTTGATCCACATCTTTCAGCGTGCTCCCGCAGTCTGGTTTGAATAGTAGGTGTGGTTTCTTCCCATACATCACATTAAATACATTATTCATAGATAATGTGTATAAATGTACATATATGCATTGTGACATACACACGTGCAAATCTCATTACTGTAATGCAAAACAATCATTCTAATTGTTTACATTGTAATTGTGTAATCCTCACATATCATGGTTGTTTTGGTGTTGTATGTTTAGTTTATGCTAATTAAAACTATAACAGGAATTCATCTATTTAATGCCATAAAAGTATTGTAATGACAGCTAAATAAAATGCCTTTAGTCTGGGCTTAATTGTCATGAAAAAAGGCACAAGACAAAAAATGTACCACCCGGTTTATTTATTCATTTATTCTGTAAATTGGGGTGACTTGAAGTTGAATATCTGTATTTACATTCTAAGTGAAGTTTTGTTGAATGTATGGCTATCAAATTACAGAAATTTAAATATATATTGAAATCTACTGTTGCAGAGAGCTGTGCACTGTTGCTTCACACTTTCATGTTTAACACAATGTGTATGTTTGTTTTAATTATTTGAGAAATGTACTAGGAATTTCTGAGTGAAAATATTTTCATAGTAAATCCTATTTTCCCATTTTTTCAGTATATTATACCAATAACCGGACAAATATTTCAGATTTCAGCTATATATTTATGATGACCTTGTGCATCATTTACAGCTACTTATAGGCATATATGATGATGATCTGATTTTATAGGCATCATTTTTATTTGTTTGTTTGTTTGAAGATTTTATTAGTATTGTATAGTAAAAAAGCACATAATATATATATAGTATTGGGTAAATAAATTTGACCTAAATGAATGACATTGCATTTGTATGATTATTTAAAAAAATGCTCTTATAAATAATGTGATACAAATTTATAAAATATAATAAATAAATAAACAAGCATAAAACCCAATACAAATTATACATTCAAAAGTACTTATCAACACCACTGTCATTTTGCTTCAAAAGCCAACCGGAAGGAAAAAAATGCCCTTACTGATTAATTCCAGACTCCAGGCATTTTGTCCCTTGCTGATTTCTGACACTTGTTAGAACAGAATGGAACCTAGAAGCTTTTTCTAATGGTTACATGGTATGGCCACATATATCTCCAAACTGACTTCTTATGATTGATTATTAAGCGCATCGACCATACATCTGTTAAAATGTCAATCTAAAGCAGGCTATATTAGGACTTCAAGGCTAAAACATAATTAAAAAATCACAGTATGGACCAGATATTGCCTAATAATTTAGTATCAGTCACCAATCCATCTTTATTGTGGTTATGGTCAGTGTTGGGGAAAGTTACTTTTAAAAGTAATGCATTACTTTACTAGTTACTTGAAAAAAGTAATCTGATTATGTAACTCGCGTTACATGTAATGCATTACCCCCAACACTGGTCCTGCTCCGGTGTAGCCAACTACAAAAAATCCCATGGTAGTACCATAGTAGTTTATTACTGTAATGAGAAGCCATTCTCCATTCCCTTTCCAATATTTTTCAGACATGTATTTATAGTCAGTGGTCCTTGGAGAGTCGCCTATCATCTCCGTCCAAATCACAGGCAGCATCCTATCCGGTGTCTCCACGAGCTCAAGGTCCTCCTTCTCTCCTCCAGTCTTGGTTACCATGGCGATGACGTCATCTTGCACCACACACTCAGCCCAGTAACGGAGTTCAGAGGCGGGCGTTAATCTCCGAGCGACAGAGACGGGCAGAAAAAAACAAAAACAGCAGCTCCTCCGTGCGGCACAAGACAGCCCTCGATTCCTGCATCCCCGCCATTGACCTTCCTGCTGCACCATGCGCGAGATTGTGCACCTGCAAGCCGGCCAGTGCGGCAACCAGATCGGAGCCAAGGTAAAAAAAAAAAAAAAACACCAACAATGTTGCTTTTGGAGAAAGGATGGTTGAGATTTGAACTTGCACGCCGTGCCCTCCAAGGCGACTAATCCGCCCTTAAAAGAATCTTATAGAAATGCATTGCGATTCATTCTGCAGCTTTTGTCAGCTGCATGGACGATTTAAACTCGTATTTGTCCGATTTGGAGATGGAGAGAGCCGGTGCATTGTGCAGAGATGTGCTTTCCTTGGGCGTGGAAACGTCTCATCCATTGTAGCCTATGAACGATGGAGAATGAATAAATTAAAAGTACCTTTGTTTATTCCTTTTTCTAATTGTGGTAATCATGCAATTATAACACATTTATTGCAGTTAGACCTTATTTATACTTTCAGAGTAATATATTTTTGATAGCAATGAGACTGAATTGTTGGAATTGGTTCCTCCTATCTACGGGAATGACCTACTTTACGTTTAATTAGCATACGGGAATAAAATATTCTACTTTTGGTATTTAATATTTAGCAACTATATAAAAATGCATTACATATGCAGGCTATATCATAGTTACGTATGCATCCGAGTCTAGACTATATTTGGTTATTCGCTTAAAGAAAATAACATCACACTCCTCTGATTCATTAGAATCCGTAAAATGTGCATAGGCTAATCCACAAGATTCTAAATATAAGTTAGAGAAACGTTCTTTAAAACAAGCATAAAAATTATTAATTCTGAATAATCAATATAATCGAATTATTTTCGTTGCATTTCATTAATTACTCAGCATCGTTGATTGCTTTGATCCTACATGAAATTGTAACTATTTGATGCTCATTGCATTCATTTTTTCTTATATATATATATATTACTTTTTTATTTCTAACGAGATAAAATATCTTTTTTCGTTTTTTCTGTCTCCGTCTGCCTCTCCGCCTCTCTCTCTGGCCTCCTCCCTGTTGTCTCTCTCTCTCTCTCTCTCTCTCTCTCTCTCTCTCTCTC
>NW_015650001.1:490000-500412 GCF_001515625.1 Sinocyclocheilus rhinocerous
CTCTCTCTCTCTCTCTCTCTCTTTCAGTTCTGGGAGGTTATCAGCGATGAGCACGGCATTGATCCAACCGGAACATATCATGGAGACAGCGACCTGCAGCTAGACAGGATCAGTGTTTACTACAATGAAGCCACAGGTATTTTAAGAAGAATTGTCAGCAACTTTATGCAATATTTAAATAAATATCATATTTGGTGACAGCATAAATATATAGAGGAATATATAGTGTTTTATGGCTAACAAACAAAAAAAATAAAATTATAATAAATAATTATTAGAAGAAAAACTAATAAATAAAATAAAAATGAGAAACGCTGCCTTGGCAACTAACTAAAATAAGATTAACTAAAATGACAAAAGCTAATAAATTACTATAAATGAATCTGAATCTATAAAAATAAAAGCTAGCTCAGTATACAAATAATTCTAAAATAACACTAAAAGTGGAAATTAAGTTTTCAGATTTTAATTTCTATGACAACAGTTTGTAATTATAATTATATTTATAAGTACTATAATTATTTTATAGTCACTAATGAAAGGTAAGCAAAATTGTCACATTGTAAATTCCTTTGCACTAAAGAAAAACCAAGCAGATACTCTTTGAATCATTCTCAAATCATGTTGGATAACATGAAAATTAGATCATTAGGAACTTCACACAGCTCGAGTGCTGCTATCATTACAGCAAAAGGAGGACACAAAGACCATTTATTCAAATTTCCCAAATTCATTGTCAAAAATGATGCTGATTTGTATAGTTTTTAGTTATGCAAAATGTCAGCCAACATTGCAGTCTCAGATTTTTAAACATCATTGTATGTGCACAGAAATTTGCATGCACACTGGAACAAATGTGTGGTTAGTATGACCTACTGTATCCATCTTTTTGTTTAGGTGGGAAGTATGTTCCCCGTGCCATCTTGGTGGATCTGGAGCCTGGCACAATGGATTCAGTTCGTTCTGGACCCTTTGGACAGATATTTAGACCTGACAACTTTGTGTTTGGTAAGCTAATCATTCCTCAAATGTTTTTTTCATTACCTTTGTTATTTCCACCATGTGCTGCTACAGTATCATTTTTCACACTTAGTAGGTATGAATCCACACTGATAGCAATTAAATGCTGTCTTCTGTTGGATGCTAGAAGGAGTTCAAATTTGACATGGTGGATGTCAAATTTAACTTTAACTTTAGTGGAACTTTTGATATACAAAGATGGTGCACTCATATTATGAATGGGAGAAAGTTCAACACACAATATGGCGCAATAAGTCCTGTTTTCTAAAAAAAGAGCCAATTGCCAGATGGTAAAGTCATCACCAGCTGCTGTTAGAAGCTCTGGTTGCGCGTTGGCTTTACCAACCTGAAAACCTTTTTTAATGCTATTTAGCACAAGAAATAGCATTTGTGGGACAACATGTGCCAGATTTTGTTGCTTGTTTGAATTATGTTACGCAAATGCAAGTTTGGCCAGTTTTTGAGATTTCTGGATCTCGCCATTCAAGCATGAAGACGTTGCAAATATGGCCACCAAGTGAACACACTTTCCTTGAACGGGACTTTCAACGCAAAATTTTAATGATTGCAGGTCAGAGTGGTGCTGGAAACAACTGGGCCAAAGGTCACTACACAGAAGGAGCAGAGCTGGTGGACTCAGTACTGGATGTTGTTCGTAAGGAAGCAGAAAGCTGCGACTGCCTGCAAGGCTTCCAGCTCACCCACTCTCTCGGCGGAGGCACTGGCTCCGGCATGGGCACCCTCCTCATCAGCAAGATCCGCGAAGAGTATCCCGACCGCATCATGAACACCTTCAGCGTGGTGCCCTCGCCCAAGGTGTCCGACACCGTGGTGGAGCCCTACAACGCCACGCTGTCCGTCCACCAGCTGGTTGAGAACACCGACGAGACCTACTGCATCGACAATGAGGCTCTCTACGACATCTGCTTCCGCACCCTCAAGCTCACCACACCAACCTACGGCGACCTCAACCATCTCGTCTCGGCCACCATGAGCGGCGTCACCACCTGCCTCCGCTTCCCCGGCCAGCTCAACGCCGACCTCCGCAAACTGGCCGTCAACATGGTGCCCTTCCCACGTCTCCACTTCTTCATGCCCGGCTTCGCTCCCCTCACCAGCCGAGGCAGCCAGCAGTACCGCGCGCTCTCCGTTCCTGAGCTCACTCAGCAGATGTTTGACGCCAAGAACATGATGGCCGCCTGCGACCCCCGTCACGGCCGCTACCTGACTGTGGCCGCCGTCTTCCGCGGACGCATGTCCATGAAGGAGGTGGACGAGCAGATGCTGAACGTCCAGAACAAGAACAGCAGCTACTTCGTCGAGTGGATCCCCAACAACGTCAAGACTGCCGTGTGCGACATCCCACCCCGCGGGCTCAAAATGGCGGCCACCTTCATTGGCAACAGCACTGCCATCCAGGAGCTGTTCAAGAGAATCTCGGAGCAGTTCACCGCTATGTTCAGGCGCAAGGCTTTCCTGCATTGGTACACCGGCGAGGGCATGGATGAGATGGAGTTCACCGAGGCCGAGAGCAACATGAACGACCTGGTGTCCGAGTACCAGCAGTACCAAGACGCCACCACCGAAGAGGGCGAGTTCGAAGAGGAGGGCGAGGAGGAGGTCGCCTAAATCGCAACCGCCTGGCGAAAGCATCCCTACCACTCCATCCCCCATATTTCATCCTTCTTACCACAAACCAGTGCTCTCCAGAACAATGAATGGGTTTTCACATTCAGTATCCATCAATGACAGTCCCCCCGCACCCCCCACCAATGACATTTTGAGGAATTGTGAACTTTTGGTTTGGTTTTGTGTTTCTGAATGTTGTGAATGCACGCCATCAAATCCCCCTCACATCCAAGAGAAACGCAAGTGATTTTAACTGTGAAGCCTTTGGATTTGAGAACGATGTAACTGGTGTCAGTGTCAATCTGAATAAAGGCTACTACTACATCAGAATTGTTGTTGTTTTTTTCGAATGTCACAGAGGGTTTCATGAATGTTTTAATTAACATTAGTGGTGGACACAGGATGGCTTAAATTATTTAAAATAAGACAAAACAACCTATAAAATGAGCTAAAACAGTTGACAACCAAAACGTGAGCTGACATATTTCTTATTTTATTTTGTTCCCTCAACAACTGTCATTTTTATTTATGAACCAGGGTTCTTGTGGTCTTGGAAAACTTGGATATATGAGGGAATTTTTTCTAGTTATGTCAAACTCTAAAATATTTCATTGGGTAGAAATGACAAACAACTAGAACAGTAATACTTTAATTATTCTTCAAAATTATGGCCACTATAAGGCCACTTTTGGGGGCCTTTGAATATTGTCTTTGTCAGTATTTGGGGCCCTGAAGTCAAAAAGACTAAATTGAAAATAAATTAATTTGTTACTAGTTTCCTGATATTATCATTCAAATGCACAGCATGTCATTGTTGCTATTGTATTTTGCCAAACCAAAGAAAATGGCAGCATAAAACAACTGCCTGAAAGACAAAGTAGGCCACTAGAGAGCAGTGTTCCTGAAAACAATAAACTGAGCATGCTTTTCTTAGATCTATTCATCACAATAAGCTCTTGCGTTGTTCTTGGCAAGCAAATTTGTGAGACACAGCCTTAAGCAATGCTGTCCTACGCTTCTTAAGAAAGACACTCCTCCATGCACACCCAGATATTATCGTAGTGTTAGCACTCATAGGACATTTATGTAATGCCATAAAATTTCAAAGTAGCCAACACCTATCCAGCTACAAATTTTCAACCGATGTTTGTGGATTGGGGTAAAGGCCTTATTTGCCACCTTATTTTCCAACGCAGAAATAAGCTAGGCTATTTTCTGTGAATGTGCAAGACGTCTGATTCATTAGCTGCTAGCCAAATAACTAGAAGAAAAACAGTAAACAGTAAATCTACAAACCAAGGTTGTTACAATTACGATAATAAAATAATATGATAACGTACAGGCTACCAGTTTGCAACATCAAGCAGAACGCGGACAAAAGACTTGAGCATTCACGTTACAAAATAGCAGTACCCACTATAAAAATATGGATCGAATATAAAAAAATTAATACGTTAAAAATACATATAAAAATAAATAATTACTATTCTGGCTTCCGATGAGGAAAATAGACCTTATCCATCAGAGAAACAAGTGCGCAGCCGTCTTAATTTTGTCTTTAAACATCTGTTTTTGCGGTAGCTCTGATGTAATATCAAATGTAAGTAGACTGGGAAGATTTTAAAACGAGCGGTTCATTTATAAATTTGTATGACCTTTCACGCTGTGGAAATACAAACAGAAGACAGAAGACAAGCCGCGCGTAGTCATGCTAAATTCCACAATATAGAATAGACTATAATAGGGCATGGTAAATTGTTTTGTTGCGTAGTAACTTTCTATTATATTAGAGACTGTATCTTTAGCGGAAGAATAACACTTAATTAATTAGCTTAATAAAATAATGTTTTAATGTAAATTTGTGTCGTCCTCAATATTTTTAACATGGAACAACCATTTTATAAAAGCAAAGGCACCTGAGGCCGTGCTGTATTGTAAATATAGTAACTCTGAGCGTTGTGCCTAACAAAACCCATTAGCAGTGATTATATTCACAATATAGCATGACCATTGTGCCTTTTAATCTTATATTTAAAAACAGCACGATTTAGCAGTTTCTAAAACGATGAAATTTGAAAAGGCACTCCAGTGAAACATAATGCATTACATATTTGAGTGTAAACATCCATGCTATGATAAAAGAATCAAAAACGATTCCAAATAGAATCCATTGTTGCACTGATCAAATTTCTGGACAATTCATATTCGATTAAATTATATATATATAAGGAAACATTACTGAGGTAAATCTAGACAAATACAGCTGTTGAAATAATTTGTGAAAAGTGGTTTCAACAAACATACCAGATATGAGATTATGAACATCCTATATTGTGAACAAATGTATTTGAATAAATATTTAAAGGTGTAGAGTGCATAATCTAGTGCCAACAAGCAGAAATGAAAAATTGATGACTAATTTAAATTAACATTTTAAATTTAAAGTTTCAAATGCAGCCAGCTTCCATTATTCAGTCAAACAGATAGTCCCGCCCTCAAATTCACACCATTGGTTGAGCTGATGCTGTTAAAGGGATAGTTCACCCAAAAATGAACATTTTGTCATCATTTTGTCACCAAACAGTTGATGGTTGCCATTAACTTCAATAGTATTTTTCCCCCATACTAATGGCTACCGTCAACTGTTTGGTTATACCAACATTTTTAAAAAATACCTTCTTTTCTGCTCAACAAAAGAAAGAAACTCATACAGGTTTTGAACAACTTGAGGGAGAGTAAATTATGACAGAATGGTAATTTTTTTTTTGTGAACTATCCCTTTAAATCTGGCCCATTTTGAATGCAAAACAGACTGCAATGCTGTTTTGTGCCACTAGGGGGTGCAGATATTACACACTTCACCTTTAAAAATATCTTAACACTACATACAAATATCAGCATTTGTATGCGTAAAGCAACCATTAAAACAGGTAACACAACATAAAATGACGTATTCAGAGAAAAGCTACCAGTCTAAAATGGCATGAAATGCTAGATGATCTGTACTGTGAAATATGTGGCCTTTTGGAGAGAGGATCTGTTCCTTCAAGTTTCTTCCAAGTAGTCAGACTCTCTTTGTTTTGTGCCTTGTGCCTTCAGAAACGGTCCTTAGTTAATGTTTATCTGTTTAACATTTTAAATTATATTGCAACAGAAAACAGTTATTTTAAATCGTAATTATATTTTACAATATTACAGTTTTGCTGTATTTTGATCAAATAGCAAAGCATGCAGCCTTGGTGAACATAAGAAAATTATTTCAAAACATTTTTAAAAGATTCAGTTTCTTATTCTCAAATTTGGGAAACTATGTTTCTTAAAGATCAAACGAAGAGTATATTGGCCAATAGTTGATCAGATACTTATAAGAGAAATAAACATCTTTTCATTTCTAGACAGACGATGAGCTTCAGGCTAATAAGGGGAAATAAACACCTGACTACACTTCAGGAGAATTTCTACTTACTGGGCTGGGAGTTGTAGTGCTATTGGGCACTGTGGTCGTTTCCCCTGCAAATAGAAAACATTACAATGAGATGACAACTAATTGTGATCTACAGACACTAATATGATTTTGGTACTCGTCCTATGCCTCACAAATCTTGCATGGTTCTTTAATGACAGTGTTGCAGCTCAAAGTAGCATGTTTTGGTTCTTTAATATTTTATTTGAGGTGTCGGTATCATTTCAAGTCACATCACTATGCTGCGCAGTGCGCACCTATGTCACAGAGCTCACTGTGAAGGCTATATTTCTGAGAAAAAGAAACTAAGATATGAGAATGAGAAGTAAATGTTAATGAAAGAGGATCCTGAGCTTTTTCCACATTGAATGGTGCAAACTGTGATACATCTGCACTGTGATGGTGTAATCTCGCAATTTAAATGATTTACAGCAATATTATGAAACCCAGCACCTAACATTCAGTACGTGTGTACTGTTTTTTTTTTTTAAATCTGGATCTTGAAAACAAAATAAAAGTTGAGAGTGACTAAGTTAAATCTTGTTATGTAATTCCATATTCATCTACATCCTAGTGCAATTCTAAAAGTTGACAAAATACACTTTTAGCATACGTTTCTTCTGGGAAAATTGGCCAAAATATTTAATGACTTATCTTTCACATACAAATTGTTGTCTACAATGTCCTCCCTCGTAATTCCACAGAATAAGCCAAAAGCAATGAACAGTTCACAAATATAAACTAAAGGATAATGACTGTTTAGAAAAATAATAAAAAATCAACATATCTCCCCTTCCTGTTTCTATAGGCAATACATCTATTCTACACAGTAAATAAAACGGCACTTGTCAAATAATTACATTGTCTTTAATAATTTTGACTGGATGCTATCATATTCACTGTATATGCATTGATGATTTTGCTGGTGACATAGCATTTTGAATCTTCAACATTATGAACGTCTCAGTTATTTGGCCATTAGCTTTTCTAAAAAACAGCAGCGTTATACAAGTTTGGCCTTTCCTGAGAGCATTATAATGGCAATTGCTGTTAGTAGGTTTAATTCATTTTCATGAATTATAGTTTAAATTGTGTTTTAATGAATCTGTTCAAAACTGTTCAGGTTTAATCCTTTGTTTGTATGCCATTTTTCATGTTTATGAACGTCTCAGTTATTTGGCCATTAGCTTTTCTAAAAAACAGCAGCATTATACAAGTTTGGCCTTTCCTGAGAGCATTATAATGGCAATTGCTGTTAGTAGGTTTAATTCATTTTCATGAATTATAGTTTAAATTGTGTTTTAATGAATCTGTTCAAAACTGTTCAGGTTTAATCCTTTGTTTGTATGCCATTTTTCATGTAGTAAATGTTTTGGTCTCCAGTGGTAAGATCTACTTCCTCACATTTTTAAATAAACGACTTTATACATCGTTATAATTGTCTCTTTGTTTAATATAAAAAAAAGCAAAGTATCAGCTGGTCCCATACTTAGCCTCAATTCTGTAAGGAACAACAAATCCCTCACACCCCAAATAATCTCAAAATTTGGCAACTTTGTAAAATCTCGAGTTTGGACTTTGACAAGCTAATGTGCATTTGAAGGTCAGAGAACAAATAATGGTACAAACTGCTGACTTGATTGAAAATAACTGTTACACTTGCAAACTGATGATTAAAAGTAATGTTTAAACGCTATGACAACACCCACATGATATAGAGAGATCGACAGAGAGAAAGAGAAAGAGAAAGAGAGAGGGAGGATACATATAAAAAAGCAAAAATGTTAATCATTCACATGAGTAAATAATCCCTCAAGGGCAAAAGTGCAAAGATTACTTTAAAGAAGCAAAGAAACTTGCTGCAAGACGAGTCGAGTCATGAAGCATGTGAATCACAGTAAATTTGTTTTATGTGTGACCATTTTTAGCCCCGCTCATGTATGAATCTCACAAAACATGTTGTATCCCAAAAATGAGAAGAAAAATACAAATAAATGATATTTTACACAAATACGCCTATTTTATGGTCAAGCCTCAAATTCTCATTTTCTTTAAGTCAGCATCAAAGGCTGTTCAACAAACATCAAAATAATGTGTTTAAGTAATACAGTCACACTTTAGTTTGGGGACCAACTCTCACTAACTAACTATTAACTACCACTTTTGCCTCAATAAACTCTTAATTTTCTGGTTATTAATAGTTAAGGTAGTTTAGGTATGGTGTAGGATTAAGGGATTTAGAATTTGGTCATGCAGGATAAGGCATTAATATGTGCTTTATAAGTAGGCTACACTGTAAAAAAAAAAATCGTAAAATGTACGGTAAAAAACCGGCAGCTGTGGTTGCCGGAATTTTACCGTAAACAATATGGTAGCAACGTTTTAGGTTTTACGGTTTTAACTTAAATTTACAGTTAAATACCATAATTTCATTAACTGATATAATGTTAATATACCAACCTATTGAAGTACTGAAATCTGTTTTGTACCTTCTGGGAAAATTGGCCAAAATATTTAATGACTTATCTTTCACATACAAATTGTTGTCTACAATGTCCTCCCTCGTAATTCCACAGAATAAGCCAAAAGCAATGAACAGTTCACAAATATAAACTAAAGGATAATGACTGTTTAGAAAAATAATAAAAAATCAACATATCTCCCCTTCCTGTTTCTATAGGCAATACATCTATTCTACACAGTAAATAAAACGGCACTTGTCAAATAATTACATTGTCTTTAATAATTTTGACTGGATGCTATCATATTCACTGTATATGCATTGATGATTTTGCTGGTGACATAGCATTTTGAATCTTCAGCATTATGAACGTCTCAGTTATTTGGCCATTAGCTTTTCTAAAAAACAGCAGCGTTATACAAGTTTGGCCTTTCCTGAGAGCATTATAATGGCAATTGCTGTTAGTAGGTTTAATTCATTTTCATGAATTATAGTTTAAATTGTGTGTTTTAATGAATCTGTTCAAAACTGTTCAGGTTTAATCCTTTGTTTGTATGCCATTTTTCATGTAGCAAATGTTTTGGTCTCCAGTGGTAAGATCTACTTCCTCACATTTTTAAATAAACGACTTTATACATCGTTATAATTGTCTCTTTGTTTAATATAAAAAAAAGCAAAGTATCAGCTGGTCCCATACTTAGCCTCAATTCTGTAAGGAACAACAAATCCCTCACACCCCAAATAATCTCAAAATTTGGCAACTTTGTAAAATCTCGAGTTTGGACTTTGACAAGCTAATGTGCATTTGAAGGTCAGAGAACAAATAATGGTACAAACTGCTGACTTGATTGAAAATAACTGTTACACTTGCAAACTGATGATTAAAAGTAATGTTTAAACGCTATGACAACACCCACATGATATAGAGAGATCGACAGAGAGAAAGAGAGAGGGAGGATACATATAAAAAAGCAAAAATGTTAATCATTCACATGAGTAAATAATCCCTCAAGGGCAAAAGTGCAAAGATTACTTTAAAGAAGCAAAGAAACTTGCTGCAAGACGAGTCGAGTCATGAAGCATGTGTATCACAGTAAATTTGTTTTATGTGTGACCATTTTTAGCCCCGCTCATGTATGAATCTCACAAAACATGTTGTATCCCAAAAATGAGAAGAAAAATACAAATAAATGATATTTTACACAAATACGCCTATTTTATGGTCAAGCCTCAAATTCTCATTTTCTTTAAGTCAGCATCAAAGGCTGTTCAACAAACATCAAAATAATGTGTTTAAGTAATACGGTCACACTTTAGTTTGGGGACCAACTCTCACTAACTAACTATTAACTACCACTTTTGCCTCAATAAACTCTTAATTTTCTGGTTATTAATAGTTAAGGTAGTTTAGGTATGGTGTAGGATTAAGGGATTTAGAATTTGGTCATGCAGGATAAGGCATTAATATGTGCTTTATAAGTAGGCTACACTGTAAAAAAAAAAATCGTAAAATGTACGGTAAAAAACCGGCAGCTGTGGTTGCCGGAATTTTACCGTAAACAATATGGTAGCAACGTTTTAGGTTTTACGGTTTTAACTTAAATTTACAGTTAAATACCATAATTTCATTAACTGATATAATGTTAATATACCAACCTATTGAAGTACTGAAATCTGTTTTGTACCTTTGTAATACACTGATAACCACCAAATGCAGGTGGTGATGAGAAAATCGCATGATGAACCAAAGCCCATCACAAGCAGCTTTTAAATAATAAAATATATAGAAGGTGCACAGTGTCATTCACACAAACACCAAACACCATCATGGTGACACAC
>NW_015650001.1:501672-503739 GCF_001515625.1 Sinocyclocheilus rhinocerous
CAATACAGTTTTTCACCGTATATAGTAGGGGAATTTACCGTTAACCATTTAACAGGTTTTTACTGTAGCATTTTTGCAGTCTTTTACCGTTAAATTCACGGTCATTTTTTACAGTGTACTAATAAACAGCCAATATGCTAGAAATATGCATGCTAATAAACAACTAGTCATTAGTGAGAATTGGACCCTAAACTAAAGCGTTACACATAGTATTTCACATTACAGTAGTGAGAAAAATTGGACATTTTGTATTACAGTAATGAGAATTTGTGGCTGAAATGTACCTATACATGTCATGAAAATAATGTCACAGTACAAAAAATCTTAGCAAGTCCCCCTTTAAAATGGGTCTATTTTCTATAAGAAATATATAATTTCTTACATCTTTCTTGTGATTTTCAGGGTGAAATATGATCTGGGCAGGTTTTCTGAGATTGATGGTTTATGATTACACACTTCTCGTACTTTTTGTACCATTTTATGTCTTTGCAACAACACCGTAAATGTTTCTGCAGGAACCTCGACATGCTTGAGCTTGTCTGTTCAAGAAACAGTCCTGTACTAACTAAGTACAAGTTAGAGGAGTGTTCCGCGTCTCTTGTGTTCAGATTAATCTGACGCAACTCCACTGAGCTGTTTAAATGCAGTGAGTTTTAACAGTGATTAATAGTCCGGATACTCTCAAATTTCAGTTTTGGACATGACTGCAGAGGTGGAGCGAGTGACTCACCCTGGGCCGAAACATTCCTGAATAGCAGCAGCAGCAGAAAACTCCCTGCCAATAGCCCAACCTGCCGTATCATCTCCGGGATGGAGTCAATCTGCACCCCTACCCTCAACCAGAAGGGGCTGATGCTCCGGGTAGGGTGGAGCAGAGGTGGTCAATAAATCATGTCCGAGATCAAAGAATTAAAGCAGTCCTATCTGTCTCTAGCGAGCTGCAAAAGAAGAGTAGGAACGTCTGTTAGGATCTGAAGTTGCTTTGCTAATTTGATTGATTTGATTGTTGGCATTGTTTAAAACAATCAAAAACAGTTACATAACTAAATTACAAGTGACCAGAGGCGGACAGTAGTGAAGTATTTTTACTCTGATTTAAAATGACATTTTTCAAGTGTCCGTACTTTATCAGAGCGCTTTTCTTTAGAAAACATTTACTTCACTACATTCCAAAGCATAATATTGTACTTTTTACCTCACTACATTTCATATTAAATATAATTTAATACTTAATTACATTAGAAATCTAGTACTTTCTTACTTTTACTCAAGTAAAATAATTCAAAGTTTTAAAAGAATGCAAGAAAATATTACATTTTTAATGTCCGTATAGGTAAAACAACAACAACAACATTCCCTTGGTGTTTATTCCTTTGCATTTCAAAAGATCCTGTAAATTCTTTTCTAGTAAATATTTCTTCCAGATGTATTGGGTGTGTTTAATACATAACAGCTGACCCTGGCCATATGTAATAGAAAAAGGTTTTTATTTTTCATTTCTCAACCTGTAACCTTCATCCAGTCCACGACATGCACATTCCTTCCACTTATTTGTGTTGCTAAGGAAAACATTCATCCATGTGAGGCACATAAACAGAAACAAACTCCTACAAACAAATACCTGTGTGTACCTTCATAATCCACGATGTTCCCCGACGAATAGCTTATATGTAGACTATATATCCAATAGATCTGACCGTAGCTCGCTTCCGCCTCACCTTACCGGTGAAATTAAGTTTAAACCGAAACTATCGCGACACTCCGGCGTCCTGCTCATAATAATAATACATTGTCCTTCAAGATGCCCTGCTATCAATGGTGGTCTTGTGCGGTTGGTATTTACTAGAGTGTTGAGTGAATGCTCGAGCTGAGTTCTTCTTCTTCCTAAATTCTCATCGCTGATCACATGGTTCAGTGTCGTGTTACAACACCTGAGTCCAGCTATTACCTGTGGCGCGAGACATTCGCGCTATTGTGCGCAGACATGCTCCTGCGCACCGGAGCGATGACTTCACTGACGCACATCAGCACTGTTTTAATCTTGTGTCCTTGCTAATTAGAATATTT
>NW_015650001.1:504247-508119 GCF_001515625.1 Sinocyclocheilus rhinocerous
CACACACACACTCACACACACACACACACACTCACACACATACATTATCAATACCATCCGTTTGAAATGCTCTGTTAGTGTTGCGACCTCCAGTGGTAGTGAATCAAGTTTTAATCTTATAAATAAAAATTCTTGACATACCACAGTTCTGTTAATCCCTTTCCTCCTTTTAGGAAAATCATGAACCACTTCGTTACTGTTGATTCGTTGATGACCCACACAGAAAAAAAAAAGGAAATTAGCATTAAACTTGCCCACTAGTCAGTAAAAAGTACGAAAACAACTATGATTAGATCTTCATGAATTAATCTACTTAAATATTGTAATCTCAAGCAATAATGTAAGGAATAATCATAAATTTAAACGTATTTTTGAGTAGTAATATTCAATTATTAATCTCTTTAACTGTTTCATCTTGAAATGGAATTGAAGTTCTTGTTAATAATAATAACCTAATATTTTCCACAAACCCTCTAAACGTCATTTCATTAGTTTATTTGATACACAGACGATTACAAACTGTGCAGATTGTCAGTGATTTTTCTGGCGTCTTTCACAATTCAGATTTAATTCACAATTCATTAAAAAAAAACTATTTTGCTGGTTCATATGCGTCTGAAAGACTCAGCAACTGATTTTCTTTTTTCTACCCAATAGGCTTTCTTACTACTATCTACCCAGTTAACAGTAAAATATAATTCTATATTTTTAAAACCATAATATAAACTACACATTCAACCGCTGAACTAAACGTTAGCTAGGAAAGATGATGCAGCCAATCAAACCAAGAGGAGGGCTCGTCCATATAACAGCGGTCACTGTCGTCCAATCATCGTCCGCAGAATCCGGGACCTTAGGTTTACTGACCAATCAGCGCACAAACCAATCCGCTTTCCGTGACGCGTACTGGAGCTGTCTGAAAGCTCTGGCGGGAGACAACGCTGCTTGTATTGTCTGTCAGTTTAAGTAACGGGTTTCGTGAAATAATATTTGTTTTACGTCTATATTAGTTTAACAAAACTCAAATTGAACTCAGCTGGACACACTTTCTTGTTTATCCCAACAAATGGCCAAGCAAAGCGCACGACACTGACAAGGTACGCGATACAGTACGAGACCAAACGCCATTTATTAAAATCTCTCAAATGTGACCCTGGAGTTTTCAAGTTCAAGTTTTGAGATATTTACGGTAGGACATTTACAAAATATGATCTTTACTTAATATCCTAATGATTTTTGTGGCATAAAAAAATCAATAATTTTGACCCATACAATGTATTGTTGGCTATTGCTACAAATATACCTGTGCTATTTATGACTGGTTTTGTGCTCCAGGGTCACAAATTAGTAAATGCAATGCATTACTCTAATTCCACTGTGCTACAGGGTTGCCATGTAGAAACGTTCATATTTCTGTAAAATTTTGTTAAAGTTGATCTCTGAACAACAGTATAGATTTATCAAATACAAGAAACATCCTGATGAAATGTACATAAATACAGGTCAGATCACTTTGCTTACCTGTGTGACCCAGTACTAGAAAATTACATGTAAAATGTTAAATCTGCACTTTTAATTCCAACAAAATCATACACTACTACTAGTCATGCAACCAAGGATGCATTTTTATTAAATCAAAAATACAGTAAAAACAGTAATATTGTAAAATATTATTACAAATTTAAATAAGTGTTTTCTATTAGGGCTGCAGGATAAATCGCATGCGATATTTAATGCGATTCTTGTCAGTAAAGCCGGTTCTGTAATCAGCAGTAAATTTCCATCATGTGCGTTAGTGTAAAAAAATGAAAACGTTATGGTACCAGGTTTTTGTAAAGTACCGGTGGTACCGAGTACCCGGTCAACCCGGTTCTTGATGCGCTATCGGAAAGGTGCTCAGATGCGCTCTCTTCATAAAAGCACTGAGACGTGGCGACATCAAAATGAGGAAACACATCAAACTAACAAAACACTTTAAAGACAGACACCCAGATCAAATGAAAGAGTTCAAGCAGGTAAGTTTCATTTTAATTTTGAATATTTAGATCTTCTCAGTGCTTCCCATACACTTATTTATTTGTGGCTGCTCGCCACAATATCAAAACTGACCGCCACAAATAGATTTTCCAAAAGGCTTTGACTTCATTGAATAAACATGAGCACTGCACATGTCAAAGTCGAAATCCGGTGCGGGTGCTTTTATATCGCTGTATTTCTGAAGGAAACCGAGGAAAACTATGGATGTCATTTTCATTTCATCTTGCCTGTAATGCCTGATAAAGCAGCGTTTGTGAGCACAGCGCTTATTTGATTACAGCCGTTACCGGGGAAACCTCTATCCCTCCCGATTTACAAGCGCCTCCTGCTGCCAGAGAATGAATTTGCAAATATATGCAGCCACAAATAGAGTGCAGGTCTGTGGGGAAACACCGCTTCTGTTATGAATATCATTCAATATTTTAATTTGAATGTCGGATTGAAATGAACATTGCTGTTATTAGAGTAGTTAATCGTTAGCATAAGCGCGGCTAACGCTAATATAATGAGCTTTAGAATGAAGTTTCTTTATTAACTATTTAATGCTCCTATAACTTTTTGTTAGGGTAAAGAAAAACAGGAGGACATGATGATATTTACTATTTTTACACACCAGACTTTTAAATTAATTGTGAATCTAATTTTTTTATCATGTTTTGCTTTGGTACCGAGAACCGTGGGTTTTCACTGGTATTGGTACCAAATACTGAAATTTTGGTACCGTGACAACACTAATGTGCGTGCTTTCACATGAAGCAGCATTTACTACACACAGCCATTGTTCACTGACAAGCTGCGCAAAACCACAATCATATATGTTCTGAATACAGAACCGGCTTTACTGACAAGATGCGCATTAAATATCATATGCGATTTATCGTGCAGCCCTATTTCTATTTGAATAGATTTTCAATTTTAATGTATTCCTGTCATGCAAAACTGAATTTTCAGCATAATTTCTCCAGTCTTCAGTGTCACATGATCGTTCAGAAATCATTTTAATATGCTGATTTGTTGCTCAAGAAACATTTCTCATTATTGTGTTGAAAACATTTTTGCTGCTTAATATATATTTTTGGGAATCAGTATATATTTTTTATATATTATATATTCTTATTCTTATTCTTTGATGAATAGGAAGTTTAAAAGAACATAATTTCTTTAACATCATAAATGTCAGTTATATGCAATTTAATTTTTTGTCCTTGCTGAATAAAAGTATCAATTTCTTTTTGATTTTTTTAAAAACTGGACTTGCCCCAAACTTGTGGTAGTGTATTTTGTTTTCCACAAATAAATTACGCTGAAAAAAACTTTTCAACATGAATAAAAAGTCTTCTTTCAAAAACATTAAAAATCTTAATTATTTAAAACTTTTGGCCAGTAGTGTATGTTATAGTTTTTTTTTTCTGAATAGTTGAAGGAAAAAATTGTTGTAATTACACATTATGCGGGACAGTCTGATCTTTTGCATAAACATGTGTTTGTTTTCTCTGTTATAGATCTTGAATGGAAGATTATTTACGTGGGCTCAGCAGAAAGTGAAGAGCATGATCAGACTCTTGACTCCGTCCTGGTTGGTCCAGTTCCTGCAGGCCGACATATGTTTGTGTTTCAGGTGAGATCATAACACAGATTATCATTATCAACAGTAAAAACGCAATGCTTTGCATTCGATTTAAAGGGGTCATATGATGCAATTTCAAGTTTTCCTTTCTCTTTGAAGTGTTACAAGCTCTTGGTGCATAAAGAAGATCTGTAAAGTTGCAAAGACTAAAGTCTCAAATCCAAAGAGATATTCTTTATAAAAGTTAAGAGTCAGCCACACCTACCTA
>NW_015650001.1:508376-521922 GCF_001515625.1 Sinocyclocheilus rhinocerous
ACGCATTGGATAGCTGGCCAATCAGAGCACACCTCGCTTTTTCAGACCGATGAGCTTTGTAAAAATCGACGCGTTTCAGAAAGGCGGGGCATAGAGGAGAAACAATAATGTTCAGTATATGGAAAATAATGTGTTTTTTTAACTTTAAACCGCATAAACACATTTCATTACACCAAATACACAAAATAATGTTCTTTTTAGTAGCATCATATGACCCCTTTAACATATATTCTAGGACAATTCTACTTTGTAAATAACACAAATAAGGTATAAATTAGCTATTTTCAAAGTGTTGCGTCTGCTTAATGTAACTTTTTTTTGCATTTCATCAGTACTTTTATAGCTACAATCTCACCACAACTATAACTGAGATTATTTATAAAGATTACATGTTGTCACACAGCAGCAGAGTAAAGTTGTCAGTCCTGTATTTGAGTTATTCATACGGCTGCATTCACACATTTCGGTTATTTATGGGAGTGACAACCGCACCTGTAAATTTTCAGGACTCAAAACTCTTATTAAAATATAATAAAAGGACTCAAATTAAAGGGGCAGTTCATTAAAAATTGTAAATGAACTCATTCATGTGAACCTGCCTAACTTTCTTCTGTGCAACACAAAAGTAGATTTAGCTAGCAGAACATGAGTAAACATTTTTTTTGTGTGTTGTGCATTTGAAACTACATGAGTGTGGTTTATAGGTGAACTATTCTTATAATGTTGTTCTATATTAAATGTACACACAGAAAGCTAATTATTGCACTTATCCTGCAGTTACACCCAGTTAGAGTCATGCACGTATTCTAAGTCATACTTTTCTTTCCCTCATTACTTTCTGTTATGGTATTTTTGTCTTTCATGCAACAGGCAGATGCTCCAAACACCGCCCTAATACCTGAGAGTGATGCTGTGGGTGTCACTGTTGTTCTGATCACATGCACATACAGAGGACAGGAGTTCATACGCATTGGCTACTATGTTAACAATGAGTACACAGACACTGAGCTTCGTGAGAATCCGCCCCTCAAACCTGACTATGGACAGGTATGTCACCATGTTTCTTACTCTAGAGTTTTGCCGCTTTTCATCCATCTGTGTTCTAGCTATAGGAAATATACATAACAAAAATGAAACCAAAAAATATCATCTCATTTTTCACTCACATGTTCACTATAAATTGTTGTCCAAAAATACAATTTAGAATAAGATAGTAGGGCTGTCACGATAACAAATTTTTGTTGTGCGATATATCGCACCAAAATGAATTGCGATAAATGATATTATTGCCATTTTAAGACATTTTATGCCACTGATTAATGACAGTATGACAATATAATAGCATAATAATGCAAGTACACACTTGCAAAGAGCAAAAAATTTTATATAAAATAAAGAATATTTAGACATTGGAATCAAAATGTGAAAAAAATATATCCTAAATAAATATAAATAATTAATTAGGGGAAAAAAATCTCACTCAATAAGCCATTTAGCTTGGATATATGTCATAATAGGGAAGAAAAGACTGTTGACTTTAATAACACCTGTTTTGGACTATCAATATCAAGTAGAAAATGAATGGCTGCTATGTAAACTAAAGGCCATTGGTTATTTTAAAAACAGATGAGTTCTTCAGTATATCTGGCCCCAACTTGCTGTTTCATATGGTGTACGGCAATACAAGAACGAACACTGTACTCGTAAAGCCATTTCTTTGGGTTTTAATAGTTTTATTAAGAGGTATCTTCAGTTTTATCTGAATAAAACGTGTCAAATATACAACTGTAGTGCATAATATAACTCCTTAGTAGCAATTCATATAAAAATGGTGCAAAAAAGGTGTGGACTATTATGAGGGTTACCGTAAGTCACAGTGCTTTCAGATTTCAATTAATAAAATAACATTTTGTAAAATAAATATATATTTGTATAATAAAGGTATTATTATTACTATAGTAATATTTCTTTGTTTAATTTACGTAATTTAATACTAATATACTACTACTAATAATAATTATCATTATTATTGTATTGTAATATTGAAAGAGTTGCATTGAAAACAACGGTGTGCATTTTTAAAAAATTCTTTATTGGTTTAATTTATGAAATGTAATCAAATATAAAAGAAAAATTTTTATTATTATTTTATAGTTACATTTTATAGAATCTTGCTTCCGCCACAGAATAAAAAAATAATAATAATAAATTAAAAAGGTAATTGTGACTTTTTATCCCACAATTCGAACTTTTGTATTGCAATTGTACGTTTATATCTCACATTTCTGACTTATCTCAGAATTGCATCAAAAACGTCAGATAAAATGTTGCAATTACCTTTATTTTTGTTATTCTGTGGCAGAAACAAGCTTTCATAAACATTGAATGGATTCCATAAAAACAAAAGTGTGAATGTGGCCAGAGACAACATGCTAAAATTGATTGTAAATAAACATTTTGAAGATATATTTTACAACTTTTCCCTAGGGGGTGTTGTGTTGTTGTCACTTTTTTCATCCCTGATGAATTTGCATCCCTGTAAAATTAAAGTGTGTATTCAAAGCCCTTTTTATCTGCTTGCTTTCAGCTCCAGAGGAACATTCTGGCTTCCAACCCACGTGTAACCAGATTTCACATCAACTGGGAGGGATGTGCTGAGAAAATGGAGGATTCAGAGAACGTGGACCCTGCACCCAACAGCATGCTGCCCCCATCCTGCACTCCGGGAAAAGCCCCTCCACTCGGCCTGCTGCCAGACAACTCCATGGACTGTTTGTAGTGACGCAGGCTCCTGTGAATATTCCTCACATCTCAAGGCTCATCCGTGAGCTCAGGTCAATCTGGACACTGTCGAGGAGAGACGGGATTATTCAAACACATCAGAAATAAAAATGTATCTAATTAATCAAATTTCTTACAGTCGTCACCTATTCGAAACAAATCAGTGGTGTGCAGAATATGGCAAATCCTCCGGTATGCAATAAACATGTTTGCTTTTCAGTTCGAAACGTGAATGGAGAGCTGGTGAGTCATGAATCTAAGACATGATTTAGGTATTAGGATGTGCTGCATCTAATGCCATCAGCCTTTTGATCCAAAACTGATCCTTTCTCAAACCGAAAGGGGATGGAAGATCAGCTCAGCAGATAAGATGTCAAATGCATTATTCATTTAACAGACACCATCAGAAAAATTGTGTAAAAGGTTGCAGCAGACAATATTTTTGTAGGTGGGACTGTATTATATTGTGTGTGTGTGTGTATATATATATATCTCTCTGTCTTTTTTGTATGCCAGTTCTCAATGAAATAAATGTTTTGTTACGTGATAATGGTCATTGAAGTTGTTTTACTTTGATTTGCGTTGTGCACAGAGTGGATGCAGCTGTGCAGCCTTTTCATTCATAAAAAAAGCTGTTGTTGCATTATGCAGCAGTTCACCATGTTTGGAGTTGACACAAGCCGCTTGCTTGTTGCTTGGCAACATGGACTATTGCAGCATCTGTGACAAGACCTCAAAGTAGCGTCTTTTTTTTTTTTTTAAATCGGTGTTTAATTTAGTGTCACATTGTGGGTTTTGCTCTTCATGTTCTTGCACGGTATTTTTGCGGTTGAGCATGCAACCTGCTCGTACATGTGCATCACACAACTGCGTTGGTTAGGGCTCGTTTTCCGTGTCCTGCAAGACAAATCCGTTGCAACCGAGCAAGCGCATTAGTTGCCAAAATGCAATGCTTATACCTGCGTATATGACCTCAGCGTGGTTGTTTTGCAGAAGACAGACCTCGTTTTAATATTCCATAGACGTAGGGTGTTCGCGTTTTCAAATTCTGACCAACTTTCTAAAAATAGACCGTCTTGACGTCATACAGCCTGTCGCGGATTAGTCCAGGGGGAGGGGTTTGCGCGGCCATTTCGCTAACAAACACACCGCTGAGGACTATCAAAGGATTATGAATGAAACCGATTCTGTATTGAGAAAGCAAAACACCGCGCCCGCATACAAAGACGGAACGCGAAACAGAGAAACCTGTGTTCATAAAATGAAAATAGATGACGTTATTTGTCAGTTTGCGGGGGTGGGATAAAATCCTGCAGATTGATAGCGTTTGGCCAATCATCGCTCTCCCTGCGTTGGATTGCTGAGCTCTTGTCCAATCAGCTGCGCGCTCTGCAAGCGCGTCACAAGCGTAACGGCCAATAGGCATCGCGTAGATCTCGCTGAAGCAGGAGTTCCCTGTAGCTGTGGATTGAGGATTAATGGAAGGGCTCTGACTGCCGAATTATGCGAGCTACATAGCGCACACGACCGAATCGCTTCATCAACATAAACAAGCAAACGATCACGCTACCGAAAAGGTGCGGCGAAGTCGGCGTGCTGCGACCGGAATCGCGCGCGGACGGTGAAAACAAGGGCTCGTGGCGCTCAAGAGGAAAGTCGAGGGCCTCGCTGAGGGTTAGCAGAGCGAGAGAAGAAGAAGACGGGCTCTTAGTGCTATTTCAGCGGACCGGACCCGACCCAGGAGAGCTGAGAGACGTTACCAAAACCGAAGCTCTGCAACCAGACAGCTACTGTTAGCTAGCTAGCGCTCGCTCGCTAGCTAGCTAACCAACTAACCAGCTACTATCAACCTCCAGACTTTATGTGGTCTGACAGCGTACTGTGATCCAGCGAGTTATGATCAGACACAGCTAGTGCAACGGACGCAGAAATCGTATGAGCAGTCAGGGGACGGAGTCTGAAGACAGTTGGCGTCAAGACAAGTCGATTTAGATCTGTTATACCTGGCCTGCAATCATGGGCAACGCGCCCACCGCCAAGAACAAGGGCAATGAGATGGAGAGCGGTAAGTGCTTGTGTGTTTACTTGAATTAGTCACACTCAGGCTGGGTTTCAAACAATAGTGAACCGCCTGCCTCAACTGATCTTGGCCATTCATTTCCATTGAATGACTAACATGATCTGACATCATAGTTAAAGGTATAGTTCACCCCAAAATGGCAAAACTGCTATTTACTCGCACCCATGTCCTTGTAAACCTGTTTGACTTCCTTGTGTGGAGCTCAAAGGAAGATGGCAGTGTCACATTAACTCAAAATATTTACAGATTTAGTGACTGTGACTATTGACTTTTTCACGTCACATTATAGTGCCAAGCTAGAATATTTGGAAGTGTGAATGAGACTGTGGTAGAAGGCAAGAATTTTGAATAATATTCTCTTAAATTTGTGTCCGTTTGTCAGACCGAGCTATCCTATGGCTTCAAAAGCCTTAGAATATTGTGCACAAGTTGCATTGCTTGTCGGCTTGAAACTTATTTTGTACACAAAAGACACAAAGTAAACTACACTAAAAATAAAGTTTCAAAAAGGTGGTGGGTTCACAGCAATGCCATAGAAGAACCATTTTGGGTTCAGTCAACAGTTCATAAAATAACTTTTTTTTTCTCAGTGTAAAGAACACCTTAGAACCTTTTTCCACTTCCACAAAGTGTTAAAGGTTCCATGGAGCCATAGTTATTAGAGAACAATAGCTGTAAGATTTAGAACTATAGCTCTCGAACTTAGTGTTTGCTAATTTGGCAGTTGAAACAATGAACTGCCGTTAAACTATAATAAAGTCACAGGCAGTATTCATAGGTGCAATTCTCTTCTTAGATATCAGTTTATTCCGTCCCTCATTAAATCGAATTTATCTCTAAGCTAAATAGCCTGATGTCCTCGCCCATTTGAACTTCATAGCGCTAAGATTACATATCATCGTAAATGGAAGCATGTTCCAGGAACAGCTGAGAAAAGGAGCCCTAATTCGGCAGCCGCAGTGGGTTTCATGAGAAAAGAATCTCTGACCCCAAAGGTCAAACCAGCAATAACTGTCTTTATGAGGGGGATGTGAGTGAAGAGGACCTGAAACATAAACACAGGCCTGCCATGAGTCTTCAGAGAGCACTTGGGAACCGATGCGAGGATGAGGAGGAGGAGGTCCGGGCTGGTAAAGTCATGGAGGCGGGGTCATATGATGCAGCCTGTGTGATCCAGCCAGCCTGGAGTGTTGACGCTGAACAGTCTCTTGAACATCATGTGATGACCACTGTTATGAACAAGACCACTTTGTGCGTGACCTTCTGTCTTCATCTTCAGGCGATGTAATCTCTGCTTTCTCTCTTTTCCTGTTGCAAAAGTTTGCTTTGCTTCTGCTTTCTTGTGAGTTTTGAATCACAGCATCAGATGTCTCTAGGATAGTCCTTCATTTTATAAGCGCTTTTTGCCCGCAAGGGATGGGTGGCATGTTTTTTTATATATATATATATTTACAAAGTGCGACAGCAGAAAAGTTTCACCTGGTAGTGACTTTGCAATGCCGTTTACCACGGTACTGACTACGTAGCAAGCAGCAAGTCTGCTTTACCTTATTACCTCATGTGAGGACGATTGGGTAGCATGAAGTAAACAGAAAATACAGCGTGTTAAGCAAGGTAGAACTTACTTAGAAGGGGTGTTTGTTAGACATAACAGAGTTTAGTTGTTTTGCTGCCTCAATGGAAAATTCATCTGATGTCATAGGCTAGGTATTCAATGGCATCAAACGTGGTTTGTTCTAGGGCTGTGTATCACCAGCAAAGTCACGATACGTATCACGATACAAATGTCACGATATGATACGTATGATGCAGGACTGCACTGAATTTCACCTCAGCAGAATTGAGTAAAACTGCTATTTAATATGCACGGCATACTATAGGGCCAATTCTAACTATTGGCAGAACAGGCAGCTGACCTC
The DNA here is from genome assembly GCF_001515625.1 of Sinocyclocheilus rhinocerous. Taxonomy (NCBI): domain Eukaryota; kingdom Metazoa; phylum Chordata; class Actinopteri; order Cypriniformes; family Cyprinidae; genus Sinocyclocheilus; species Sinocyclocheilus rhinocerous. The sequence goes on from NW_015650001.1 coordinate 515,157, forward strand.
TGCATTATGAAGGGCCTCCATAACTGTACCACAGTACAATATAGGTAGTGGCATATGTTTCATGTTTACATTTGGCACTCCCCACCAGGTACAATATTCTGATGGTTTACATCTTGTTTTTAAGCCCATAAATAATAATGTACTCGTTCTAATAAATTTATATTGTAATGTACTCATTCTAATATATAAAAAAAATCAGGGCACTCCCCACCAGGTACAATATTCTGATTGTTTGCATCTTGTTTTTAAGCCCATAAATAATAATGTACTTGTTCTAATAAATTTATATTGTAATGTACTCAATACTCATACTAATATATTAAAAAATCATCTTTACATTGCTGGTAGGTTATCATTATTTAACCTAGCACAAATTAACACATTTTCTACATTTAAAAATAAATTAGAAGAGTTCTAAACTAATGCGCTGTCTTCACTGTATCTAACGCACACGTGTTCAGTCACTCAAACAGATCACGTTGCGTGCGCGCACATACATTCAGCAACAAACTTTTTAGCGCTACCCCGCAATTTTATCAATAAAATGGCTTAATCGCTCAAAAGATACATTATCTTTCTCAACCAGGAGCTGGTAACATCATTGTTTCTAAAGGAATTAAAGCCACAGCTTCACTGTTAATAGAGAAACGCGGCAAAACGGTGGTAAATCATACATACACAGCCTGATGTATGGCTGCACGATTATGACAAAAATCATAATTGTCGATTATTCCTTTGAAATTGTAATTGCGATTATTGATTACGATTAAATTATGTTTACACCTTTGTTTGAAGCAACTGCATGCCATATTTTTATTTTCATATGAAAATAAACAAGCTGAAAACACTAACTGAAAAACTTTTATTGTATTTCTATAGTATTAAGCCTCAAATGTCAGCTATACATTGGATTGGTTTCTTCTTTAAATAAAAAAGTAAAAATATGCATGGTAAAAAAATGCATCTCTCTTGCAAAAAGCATCTTAAGCATGCAGAATAACATAAGTGGACTTTGAACGATTAATTGCTGCTTTGAACGATTATGTAATTGTGGCATCCGTAATTGTAATCGCGATTAGAAATTTGATTAATTGTGCAGCCCTAACTTGATGAATTACACTTTTCTGAGAATAGAATTTTGAAGTGGAGCTCGCTAAACTGCAAGCTTACCAGTGTTTTCAGAAAGCAAGCGCGTTTATCCACAGTGGAGAGACAGCGCGTGCTCATGGTTGCCAGGTTGACAAAGATAAGTAGCACACTTAGCATATATTTCTGTATTGCGCAAGTGGGAAGCTATGTTTCAGGGATTGCATCTCTTTATATCAGGCAACCCCGGTTGTGTTCCTCTGCGGCCAGATTAAACCTCGTTGTAGCCTATATATATATTATGCTCTATTCATTATTTTTTAGAAACCTCACACTTTTCTACTCCATTTTAAACGGTGTTCTTGTATTCAAATTAAGCGCGGTCTACTGCTGCACACGTGCTGCGATATCGATACAGGGCCAGCTTTATCGATACACGTATCGTCAAATCTCTGTGACGATACATTGTCGTATCGATGTATCGAGAACAGCACTAGTTCGTTCAGTCAGAATTTATTCTGAATTTTCTGTTTTATGATACTAGTTTGCCTCTGTTTGTTATGTCCAATGTAATTCTTTATGAATAATCGTATCTTTTGATGTGTATCCAACAAGTTCCTACTGAAAAGAGAAAAGTAAATAAGATGAAGCTCATTTAATTGAATTTACTGGATTATCCAATAATATTCACATTAAAATTATAGGGGTGGGACGATAAATTTGAAGTATTACTTTAAAACTAAGCTCAGAATTGATTCCAGAAAGAATCGCGATGCATTCAAAAAGTCGGAGAATCGATCCATGAATCAATTTATCTTCCCATCCCTATAAAATTATGAGATGGCTGTTTATTATAGACCCCCTCCCCCCCACCCCCATTAAATAAAAATTGATAAAATAATCTCTTAAAAATTTTCATAAGTAATTAATAATATTAATTAATAATAATTAATCATTAATAATTTTCATTTTGTCACTCATTTCAGAAAGGGAAACCCATAAAAAAATCACCTTGGACCCCTCACACCCAGCCCACTCTCTCTTCGAACTGTTGCCTTCGGGTCGGCGCTACAGAGCACTGACCACCATTATCTGTAAGCCATAATCATCAAAATTTCAAGAAATAAAGACTTGAAATATTTCACTCTGTGTAATGAATCTATATAATATATGGGTTTCACTTTCTGAAATGAGTGACAAAAAATATTGACCTTTTTCATAATATTCTAATTTTTTGAGATGTACCTGCACTTAATTGGAAACTTTAAAACAACAGTTTATTTTTATGAAATCATACTAATTGAGTGACTACTTTTAAAATGTAATTTGTCATAGGGCTGTGAGGATAACCGCATTACCGCGGTAATGAGATGCCGACTGCGGTGTTGAGGTCATCACTGTCATCACAAGGTATTTGCAGGAGGAAGCTAGAGATCTACATTCTAGAGGTGTAGTGCAGACTACATTTTTATTTGTTATTTCTCTCTCTTTCAGTAGTGGAAATTTAAATGTGAGATTCTGGAAACGAGATTTACATTTAGCGGGAACGGTAGGGTCAGGAAGAAAATTATTCTAAGCGGACTGCAGTTGAACAAAGAGTGAATATATAGCGGGAGCGGGTGGGTGCGAATGGAGAATATAACCTTGTACACACTATAGGCTAGCCTGATGTTACGCTCGCGGAGATAATAAATTAGTTTCCATAGAGATGTATTTATTTAGATGTTAATTTGCGAAATAATGATTATATAGTAAATGTTAATACAATTTAGGGGTGTTTTAAACAAGTGAATCTTGCTTTTCAGTGAACTATTTATATTCTTACACAGTTTAAACCTAAATGATGTTGGGAAAAAGTTCAAGTACATGTTATTTGTCATCTACCCAGTATACAAGTTCTCTGTATTTGATGCTCAGTTTGTTCCAAAGTCAAAAACCTTTCAAGGCCCCTTTCGAGCCCAGCCTGCATAAGGCGTAGTTGGTGTCGGTGAAACAGATATGTGTGAAATGGATCTCAGTGGCATGCTGCTGCTAGAATCTATGTGTGAAGAGTGGATTTCTATTTGCATGTGACTGCATGTCATTTGAATATGCTTGATACATTCAGTTGCAAAAATGGGAGTGTTTTTTGTTTTTTTTTCGCGGTGGGTTTTAGTGCACCCTCCCCTGGTCGGAATGAGGGGCTTTATTCATGCCATGCTTCACATCCATATCTGCTCTATCGCCGGTGGATCGCCCTGATCCCCAGAGACAGGTGCTGGATGGCATCCGGGGCCACAGGCTGGGGAGGGACATATTTTATCGTGTGCACGGACAAGAGAGGACGACATGGCAGACAATGCTGTGGATCAGATCAAGGTACAACAGTAAGGGTTAACCCCAAGGTGGGCTGTGGTGGAAACAGAAGTCCCTGACAGTTCAAGGAAGCCCAGGGGAGGAAACAGGGTGTGTGAGCCCGGCACAGGAAGGCAAGGAAACGGAGAAGGTTCAGCCCTGCCTGCCCTGAGTCCCGAATCCTCAGAGAGGTCAAAATAGAAGAGTCTCTTGCAAGAAGTGACCCTAACTCCTGTTTTGTAAAAAGAGTTTGGAAACGCAGCCTTACAAAGTCGGATGCCTCTACGCCACGCTTATTTTCACGGCTGTCTAGCATGTCAGCGCTGCAGAGATTGGCAGAGAGGCTGTTCCAGCGGGCCAGCCCCTGTCTCGGAGACTCTAGCTGTGGGGAGGGCGGCCACTACCAGTCCCAGGATGAGTCAGAGGCCTCTTGCTGGAGTGAGTGTCTGACCTGAGGCATTATGTGGGTTAAGGCTGCTGGCACAGTGAGTGTATGGACATAACTGTTGTAGGCGGAGCTTGGCAAAGAGGGTGGAGAAACCTGCATGTGTAAAGGTTTTACCTCCCCATCTGATCTATAAGGGAAGTGCTGGCCTGACTTCAAAATGAGTGTGTGAGATCAACCGATTATCCTTTTGAATACTTCACCTTTGATTATGGATAATATATCCACCAGGCTGATACTTGACCATTTAAAGTCTAGTCAAGGAAATGTTGTTTAAAATAAGTCCTTATTTTAGAAATCTGCTTTCATTTCCATTAAATGTCATTGTTTTGATTATTTTGCTCTATGAATATTAATATTACTCATATTGGCTGACCACAATTTATAGATGTTTCTCATAATGGGATCAAAGAGAGATTTGGGTTTAACAGAAACTATGTTGTAAATATAAGTCATGGGTGATATGGAGATCTAGTTTAGATTAGCACCTCTCGCTGTGCTTCGTGGATTGATGTGGGACTGCCGAGACACAGATCCTGGGTACAAAGCCCTTTTTATTCATCTTCCAATGTTTGTGCTGTTGCCTGGCGTTGGCTGCGTCATACAGGAGTTCCAGGGAAGGTGGCTGTCTGTCTCCTGGGAAACCTGTCAGTGTGTCCCGCTTTGTTGGGGTCCCAGTGTTCTGCTGTTCCTGCCAGACTGAATTGTGAACTAATGCTAACGGCATTACCCGTTCATGCAGCGCTTATACACTCTTTAAAATGACTGTAGGGTCAGACTCCAGACTCTTTGAAAATTTGCCGATTGCTCTACAAGCATTTGAAATGCAATTTGACGTGTTTTACAGGCGGTGTCTTCATGGCATCTGTTAAATCAGTCCTTTTCTGTCAACTCTCCTGCATTTTATTTGGTCGACTGTTTTGTGCATTTAAAGTCTCATCTTTAAAGTTCCCACCAGGGCACGTGGACATTTGCTTAAAATACCCTACCTTTACCAACTCTGTATCCATAAAGTCAGCCCATGGAAGCGTGCCAAGTATCTGAGAGCTGAAAGGGATTAGACCTAGACTAGAGCAGCACCTATAGTCTTGAGAAATGAGGTCATGGAGGAGGGAGAGACTTACCAAAGGTTTCACTGTCCCTTGAGTCTCCACCTGGCCTGGGTGGCTGGATCTGGCTCAGTCTTTAAATCCATCTGTCCCTGACTCTTCCTGTGTCTCTGCCTTACTCTCGCTCTGCCACTGCATTTATTCCCTGAAAGAGGCTGAAATGCCAGGCCTGGGGCTGCACTGTCTGCAAATGGGTGCTGCTCTCAGATATGTGTGTGTGTTTTTGTGAACCAGCGGGGCTTTTGCTGTCAATGCACCACTAGCTGACCCCCTTTGGTGTGCGTCAGAGTGAGCATCAGCAGCCGAGGGCCACATTGATTGATCTGACTAATCAATTGTGGACTCTGTCCACTAGAGGACATTGCCAGGGTTTGAGGGACCAACGTGGCGCAGTTTATGCTTTACCCTTTATTCCCACTTAATTTTTCTAGGTACTGGAGTCTTTTTGTCCCTAATTTCTCCACTTTTAATAACAAGTTACCATTTCTTTGCTTCTTTTAAGTTGCTACACTATCTGTTTATTGTCCATGTTTCTCATTAGATGCGACACTGCTGTTATAGGTTTGCCCCTCCCCTAAGCGACCAGGTACCTATTTGGATCAATGTAGTGCGCATGTTTGTGTATGTGCTTGCGTTTTATGTGTGTGTGTTCCACTTGAGGGTGAGTGGAATGGCACTGTGTACAGAATAAATATTGATACAAACGGAGCATGAGGGGGATTGATTTACCAGGGTGATGTCCGCACAGTGGAGTCGCAGAAATCGAGGGCTTTAGTTCGGCATTCAGCACTCAAGGAAGAGCAGGAACAGCAGACTGAATCATTGGCCACACTTGGAGACAAAAGCAGCGTTGGAAGCACACCTGTAGCTCTTAGCTAAAGTGGATGTGAGGGTCAGAGGTGTAGGGCTATGAGCCTGATGCTGTGAGGAAGAGGAGAAAGGAGGAACCGTCTCTGCAGGGCCCATGTGTGACCGAAAAAGCTCGAAGAGGCATGGTGGGAAGCGGGAATCTCGTTCTTCAGGAGGATCAGTGGAGGGAGGAGGGGGAGGTAGTAGTGGTGGTGGTGAAGGGGGAGTGGAGGGTCCCACGCTCCTAGTGGACGGTAAGGGCACGGCTAACTTTGTGTGGGAATTGGTCATTTCCCTCCAGTAGTCATGGCACCCATTTGTTAGGGAAGCCAGCACAAAGGCAAGGATCATTCATATCCTGAGCCATTTATGAAATTGCAGCAGGGCTATTTTTACGCATATGGCTGTTGTAATTCTTTGATTTTTCTTTACGGTTGTTTGCATGGCGTAGCGGCTGAGGCCTGACCTTTGTTTTGAATCTGTTTCGAGCACCTTTTGTTGCATGGTTTTATGGAGCCATTGGATCAGCATAGGGATGGGACGATTACCGGTATCACGATAAAATGCCCTGACGTTTAGGATTATCGTTTAAAATTTAATTATCATCAAAACCGTACTTGATTATCGCGATTTTGAAAACTCGCGGTAAATCCTGTCCAGCCAGCATCAGTCTGACACAGAAGCAGCATGCAATGTAGTTGTTGTTTTTATTGCACAAGACGAAATGGCGGAAGGCAGTGACAGCGCTCGGGAGATTTTTCAGCCATCTAAGAGAACCAAATCGGTGGTCTGGTCGTATTTTGGCTTTTACAAGAGTACTGAAGGCAATTTAATCGAGGACGGTCACCCTGTCTGCTGATCTTGCAAGAAGAACGTCGCTGCAAAAAGGGGGAAACGCATCAAATTTGCTCAGTCATCTTCGTGACCACCACCCACTGTTAGC
>NW_015650001.1:522552-529607 GCF_001515625.1 Sinocyclocheilus rhinocerous
TTATTATTATTATTATTATTAGGGCTTCATGTTAATGTTAATTTAATGTTTATGCTAAAAAAAAGTGCATATAGCTGCTAATTGTATTTGTTGTTTGTTGATTTTCAAATATAAAACTTATTGAAATGTTTTCAGTGTGTCTATCAGTTCTTTTTGAACATTTTCATCTAATTAAAAAAAAACCGTGATAGTATTGATAATCGTGATAACTTTGGTCACTATAATCGTGATATGAAATTTTCATACCGTTACATCCCTAGATCAGCATCAAGTTTAGGTGACACTGTCCTCTCCCCTGCCTCTATCTTCTACTGTAGTTCCTCTACAGATTATCTAAACGAAGTAGAAATATGACCCTGGAGTGTGTGCAGCCCCATCAACCACTGCGTTTGTGAGAGAGACACTCCTGAATCTCTCTCCGAGATAATAAGGCAGGGGAATTGACGGGAAGTTGTGGGGTGAAGCTTTTGCTCTCTCTCTGGCTCTGCCCGGAGCCTGTGGATTGGAGATAATGGCAGTAGATTTGAGCGTGACTAACCTCGCTCTACAGCGTCTGCCTCTTTCACCACAGAAAGAGATCGTTTAATGCCCCTACTTCGGATTTAAAAGCATTGCACTTTGGAAATGCTTCATGTGGGTGTGTCCTGCAGTAGAGTCCTCAATGGCAGCAATCGCACTGCGTTTCTTTGTATGTCTCCTCTGGGCGCAGCAGTTGCAACAGTTGGATCTTCTCAGCTGCTGTGACAGCTTGCATTTCCCCAGAGGGAGCGCTGGTAGTGTGGAATGAGGAAGAGTCTGTAATCTGAACGTTCCCACACAACTCTATAAAGAAAATAGAGGGGAAAGTAGGCCTAGTTCTTCATTGGTGTGCTCGCCTGATTTCTGACTTGATTCTTTCTCGTTGTTTCTGAAGCAGAAATTATGATGCTGTGACTTTACTCACATACACACACACACGCGCGCACACACACACACACAGAGCGAGAGAAATATAAAGTGAGAGAGAGTCAGTGGATATTGATTTGGGTCTAAGCTGTTGTTCTGTCATGGTGGGCTCAGGAAGTATTAGATAACATGAGCCCAGTCAATGTGGTTTTAACAACAGTGGAAATTAGAACAGGCCTTACCTCGAACAGCCAATGAGAATGATTGCCACAGGCTCTGAACACACAACAAACATGATGAAAAACGGAAGTGGCCAATACTGCGGGGACCACAGTTTTGAGTTTGTGTTGTTTTGTGGTAGGGAACTTAAATTTATATATAATGCAGATTCACTTTTGCATTATTCCCAACATAACAATGCTGAATGTGTATATATAAACAGTTAATACTTGAATTTGCTTTGGAAGTTAAAGGGATAGTTTGCCCAAAAATGCCAATTCAGTCATTTACTCACTTTTACTAATACTAGCACTTACCTATTATATTCTGTTCTATTCCATTCTATTATTTAATAATAATAAAAAAAATTAAAAAACCTAGCTACGTGTACTGTGCTAGACTAACTGAGACTTGTCATGGCACTTGTATACTGTTGTTCTCTCGTTGGTCTGATTGCTTCTATTGTTCTCATTTTTAAGTCGCTTTGGATAAAAGCGTCTGCTAAAGGATTAAGTGTAAATGTAAGTTGTTCCAAACCTCTGCATTTCTTTTTTCTGTTGAGCATTAAAGAAGATATTTTGAAAAATGTTGGTAACTTAACAGTTGACTGTAGCCATCAATATCCATAGTATGGAGAAAAAAAAATGTTATCATCTTGGCAGAATAGATTTGCTACGCTGCTGAATTGCTGTTGATTGTTTCTTTTGCTGCAAAGCAAGTACAGGAACTAGGGCTAGCTACTGCCAGTACATACACCGATACGGTACTGTAGGTATTTAAGACATACTGCTGCTGCACAAGTAGCATATATAATAACCCCTAGCAGATTTAGAAAGGTGGAGCTGGGGAGGGTGGGGTGTTTCAGAGGAACTCTGAAAGCGCTCTGCGAAATGCTAACCAGCCATTTAAATGTAAAGCAGCAAGCTCATTGGCTGCGTATGCAACATGAACCAATCAGCTTGTGCAGAGTAGTTTAACGCCGTGAATATCATCAGTTTGCATTAACGACCCATCAGCCTGCACCATCTAGAGTTTCATGACAGAGCATATATACTGTGGAAATCAATGGCTACTGTTTGGTTACCAATATTCTATAAAATATCTTCTTTGGTGCTCAACAAAAGAAAGAAACTTGTGCAGGTTTCGAGGGGTGAGTAATTGACAGAATTGCCATTTTTGGGTGAACTGTCCCTTTAAATTACATGTATATATGCCTACACAGAGTCCGTCTGTAGAATTCCGCTGATTTATACTTTAATCAGCCATTTAAAAAAAAAACAAAAAAAAAATGCTGGAATGCCTATTGCTGAAATTGTAAAAGAAATTTGGTCATATTTTTTTAATGTACTACAATACAGTATAATAAAAAGCACAACTGAGAATGAAAATCATTTTATTTCAGTGTGAAATGTTTTCAGGAGATTCACTTTGTGTACATACAGTCGTGACGTGTGGAAAAAGTAGTAGTTCTCAGCAGTCTTCCCAGGCATTTCTGCAGCTCATACGCAGCACAGCTGACGAAATGTCGTAAATTGTTGTCATAAATAAGGGTAGACCAGCAACTCTGGACTTTAATGTGTTGTAGGGGCTGTAAAAAGTTGACGTTGACTGCCATACAGCCATGCCTGTTTTTACATATCCTTCTTTGTTGACATTTTAACAGATTCTAATGGCAATATCTCATCAGATTTTTATTTATTTTATTTATTTATTTTTTCGTTTTTAGCACATTAGCATGTCTCTAAGTGCAATGTTGTTCTGTTGTGCACATAAATAATAACACGCACATTATTTCTGCCTTTTTCGTTTTCAGTTAAGGAGTTTCTTGCTAAAGCCAAAGAAGATTTCCTAAAGAAATGGGAGAACCCAGCACAGGTCAGTTAATCCCATTTTCTGCACTGCATACAATCACTTTGTCAACCAATGAGCTAATGAGAGTTGCATTGCTCCCCCTTCTGGACACAAGGTGAACTGACCTGCTGTTTGTTTTTCTCTTTAACTCCGGAGTGTCTGATTTTTCAGTAGTAGACAGCTTTTGTACTAGAGACCCTGAGGAAGTAATAAAAGTACAATTTGATGTATAATGAATGTGATTTATTTGCTGTATTTCATCACATTTCTGAAATCATACCTTAAACTGTAGATCTTGTTAGTGAACGTTCAGATAATAAGCGAAATAATCAGTCATGTAAGTTTGACTGTGCTCCAGATAAACCATACAGGAACAGTCAAATGTGTCTTTGAAAAAATTAAAACAACATTTATTTACCAACACTTTTCATCATCTGTTCCTCTATATACTTTATTCTGTTCCTCAGAATACTGCATCTCTGGACCATTTTGAGAGGTTGAAGACTCTAGGCACTGGCTCGTTTGGACGAGTCATGCTAGTCAAGCACAAAGAGTCAGGCCAGCATTTTGCCATGAAGATCCTCGACAAACAGAAGGTAAGCCACTCTCAGAGGAATCGGCGCTGAAAGGTGCGTGTCTGTGTGTTGGAGCTCATTTTCTCGTGTCTTTCAGGTGGTGAAACTGAAACAGATAGAACACACACTGAATGAGAAACGCATCCTGCAGGCCGTCAGCTTCCCGTTCCTTGTGCGATTGGAGCACTCGTTCAAGGTACCAGCTCTGTGTGTGTGTGTGTATATGTATACTTGCATGATTTGGACAAGGATGATACAGCAAAAAATATGTATATCTTAGTCTTTCAGCCTTTAGATGAGTTTCGGGTCATTAAGATGTTTTTTAAAGATATTAATATTTTTATTCAGCAAGCACACGTTAAATTGATCAAAAGCGACAGTAAAGACATAATGCAATTTATTGAACTTTCCATTCATCAGAGAATCCTGAGAATAAATGTATCAGGTTTCCACAAAAATATGAAGCCGTTTTCAACATTTATAATAATAATAAAGGTTTCTTGCGCAGCAAAGCAGCATATTAGAATGATTTCTGAAGGATCATGTGACACTGAAGACTGGAGTAATGATGCTGAAAATTCAGCTTCGACCACAGGAATAAATTACATTTTAAAATATATTTAAATAGAAAACAGTTATTTTAATCATAATAAAGTTTCATTTCGGGTCATTAAGATGTTTTTTAAAGATATTAATATTTTTATTCAGCAAGCACACGTTAAATTGATCAAAAGCGACAGTAAAGACATAATGCAATTTTATTGAACTTTCCATTCATCAGAGAATCCTGAGAATAAATGTATCGGGTTTCCACAAAAATATGAAGCTGTTTTCAACATTTATAATAATAAAGGTTTCTTGCGCAGCAAAGCAGCATATTAGAATGATTTCTGAAGGATCATGTGACACTGAAGACTGGAGTAATGATGCTGAAAATTCAGCTTCGACCACAGGAATAAATTACATTTTAAAATATATTTAAATAGAAAACAGTTATTTTAATCATAATAAAGTTTCACAATATTACTATTTTACTATGTTTTTGATTAAGCCTTCATGAATATCTCAATGGTTTTGTGCTCTTTTCTTTTATGTGTTCTGTTCTTAGGACAATACTAACCTGTATATGGTAATGGAGTATGTTCCTGGAGGAGAGATGTTCTCTCACTTACGTAGAATTGGCCGGTTTAGGTGAGTTTTTTTTTTTTCTTCTCTATTTATATTGCACTAGCTGCATGAGCTTACTCCAACCAGGCGTATTATACTTGTGGAAATTTGTGTTTCTTTAGTGTTTTTACATTTAGATGATTTTAAGTCACTCTTAGACTTTATTTTCATTTATAGCTATTTATTGTTGTTTTCGACTATTTTTAGTGTCGTACTACAAATTGTGCCACATCATCTATATGATGACACACAATTTCGAAACGGCCTCATACTCAAAATAATACTAGATTAGAGACTTATTAGTCAAATCTAGAGCAGCGCTGCATTCTTGCTGACAGTGATTTCAGTCATTTTTGCAATAAATATTAAGTAACTACTACTGGCTACATTGACTAACTTCCTTGAGCTGCAGTGTCAAATTTAGACGGGGAACATTGAGGCCAAATTGTCACTTGCCAAACATTTCAAATGTATTCATAGTTTCATAGTTTAAAGGCACTTTATAGCCTCTAACTCTACAAGATTCAAAACATTCATTGTTGTCTGTGCAGAGACTGCAGCACTGACTGATGCTTTGAATAAGTGATATTGGATGTTACACCAGACTGGGAATCAAGCTGAATTTCCTGATTCACAAGTTATTCATTTATTTCTACTTTTGCTTCAGATATTTCAGTTACCATTTGAACTGGCCTGTTTAAATTACTATCATTTATATAATCACCTAAAACATAGCATAACAGTCATTGGTTATTTTGCATATTGTCCTTTTTTATCAGTTTTATTATTATCATTTTCACATCCACTGATAAAAGGATTTTCAGAATTAAAAAAACCATGCAGATTCATAAGAATTGCTGTGCACATTGTTTATTTTCAATTCAGTTAATGATGTTATTTTAGGGTAGTTGACGTGACGTCAAACAGTGGCAGCAGTGTCCTGATACGTGACATGCTGTAGGCCTGCTTCATCTAAAACTATTCAATCGTCTCATTCTTGTATAATGACTGTGCACGCAGGTCCTGTGACCTCTGTACATTTACGTTGTGTCTGTCTGTCTCTGTCCGGTGCAGTGAGCCTCATGCCCGATTCTACGCCGCCCAGATAGTTCTGACCTTTGAGTACCTTCACTCACTTGATCTAATCTACCGAGATCTGAAGCCTGAAAACCTGCTCATAGACCAGCAGGGCTACATACAGGTAAACACGCAGGGTTTGAAACCAGATGACTTCATGAAATGCCATGATAGCAGCTCCAAGAATGTCACATGACTGCAAAGAGTATACCTGCCTTGTGTTTGAGTGTCTCTTTAAGACCATCCAGGCTCATTCACAGGTTTTCACAAATGAATACATGCAATATTCATTCTTGCTGTTTTCTCAGGTAACAGATTTTGGATTTGCTAAACGTGTAAAGGGCAGGACCTGGACACTGTGTGGCACACCCGAGTACCTGGCGCCAGAAATCATCCTCAGTAAAGTGAGTACCGAAGCTGCATTACTTGTTTTAACTGCACTTTAAGCCATTTCAGCATAACTCCTACTCTTTCTGTCTCTCAGGGTTATAATAAAGCAGTGGACTGGTGGGCTCTGGGAGTGCTGATCTATGAAATGGCTGCCGGTTACCCTCCGTTCTTTGCCGACCAGCCCATCCAGATCTACGAGAAGATTGTTTCTGGGAAGGTGAGCGCTGCGAGAGATTATCACATTATTTGGTGCTGGATGTCATATAGTGCAGTGGCCACTCTGTACTGCGCACTAGAGATCTGCTACCCGACCCGAGCCCGAAGGGTCCTGAAATATTTTCGGGGTTCGGGTTAATGTTTAATGAATAGCTTCAGGTTCGGGTCGGGCTCGGGTTTATAGCTAAACTAAAACTATATGCAGTAGGCTACGCACCAGCCCATCCAGATCTACGAGAAGATTGTTTCTGGGAAGGTGAGCGCTGCGAGAGATTATCACATTATTTAGTGCTGGATGTCATATAGTGCAGTGGCCACTCTGTACTGCGCACTAGAGGTCTGCTACCCGACCCGAGCCCGACGGGTCCTGAAATATTTTCGGGGTTCGGGTTAATGTTTAATGATTAGCTTCAGGTTCGGGTCGGGCTAGGGTTCATATACTCACGCACACACATTAGGCTATTGCACACGACAACACAGCACGGAAACTTTTATTAGTAAAATAGCTTCGACGGGCTACTGACTCGCAACGTTATATTTTTTGAAGTATAAGCCTCATTGCTTGTCGAGAGAGACGTGCAGACGCAGGTTCACATACGCAACTTTCAGCCCTCTCTCTCCCCCCCCCCCCCCCCCCCCCCCCCACTTCCCAGCCCCCCGGCCGCGCGGCAGGCC